>NC_136979.1:3760000-3835000 GCF_032717465.1 Coenobita brevimanus | reverse complement strand
TATCTAAAGTCAGACGATTTTATTCACCTGAGAGTGAGCAATGGGAGCTACATTGAAGGCGTGTAGTTTTATTTTACCCTTGCTCTTTCCTTTACTCCATATCCTTTTCTTCACTCCATATCCTTTCCTTTATCCATATCCTTTACTCCCTATCCTTTCCTTTATCCATATCCTTTACCCTATATCCTTTCCTTACTCCATATTCTTTCCTTTACTCCACATCCTACCCTTTACTCCCTATCCTTTCCTTTATCCATATCCTTTACTCCCTATCCTTTCCTTTATCCATATCCTTTACCCTATCCTTTCCTTACTCCATATCCTTTACTCCCTATCCTTTCCTTTATCCATATCCTTTACTCCCTATCGTTTCCATTATCCATATCCTTTACCCTATCCTTTCCTTTATCCATATCCTTTACCCTATATCCTTTCCTTACTCCATATTCTTTCCTTTACTCCACATCCTACCCTTTACTCCATATCCTTTGCTTTACCCCATATCCTTTCCTTTACTCTATATCCTTCCCTTCCTATCCTTCACTCCATATCCTTTCCCTCTTTTCCTTCAAATCCTAATCCATCCTTCATGTCGTTTTCTTCTATTTTTTTTTTCTAGTTTCTTCCACCTCCTCTCCCTCTTTTATTACTAATTCCTACTACTTTGTAAAATTTTCTTCATACATTTCGGCTCTGCTTTTTTTTTTTTTTTTTTTTTTTTTTTTTTTTTTTTTTTTTAATTGTGTGGGGGGAATGCCGGAGGGTCTACGGGGTGGTGGAGAGCTTGTTTTCAGTCTCATGTAGTTATTTAGGTTCTTTAATAACATATATATATTTTTTTTTAGGTCAGGTCACCAGTGAGAGACCATAAGATATGCATGGTCTGTAAATCTATGTAACTGGGTATTTATTTATTTATTTATTTGCTCCAATGTTCCGTCGTATATATTTTCTTACGCCCTGTTTACCTGAGATGATATTAAGGGTCCGGATACACGAACGCACTTACGATGGATTCTCTATCGTAACTAAGGTTTTGATTTGCAGGAGGCACTAGGAGGCCGTCGATCTCCCTCTGCCTTCTGTTCTGACCTCATAACTAAATTAAAGTTACGAGATAAAAATTACTGCAGGTTATAATTATTTTCTGCAGGATGATTAGAGAAGGAGTACTAAATTTTCCCTTGCCTAGTTCTTCCTGGAAAAAATATATCTTAAGTTACGAGTGGGATTTTGGTCGTAAGTGAGTCTGAGAATCCCACTCATGGCTGTGTTTTGGTACACCTTGGAGGCTTCTTCACACCTTTCCTCTTGTGATTTATTTCTTTTTAATGACACACTGATATTCCCTTGTTTTGCTTTTGGAAACTATATCGACACCGAAATGGCACAGGGAACATGTACGAGAGTAATTTTTAGCAGGATAAATAGCTGAGAAAGAGGTGTTGCGAAGTCAATAAGGAGAACATGCCCTCTTGTCTTTTCATCAACATTCCTTCCAAACCATTTATCAGGGCGATGTTATCTCAAGGTCCCTAATTTTTTATCTTTCTCTCTTAACCCTTTCTCTTTTCTGTGGACGCTTTAGGTTATTTTTCTTAGGCTGTTGGATGCTGATTTTATGTGAGGGAAATACTGTACTCCTTTTACGCTAACTTGACTTTAAAAGTTGCCATCCTTTCATCCTGGACACTGAGTTGTAACAAGAGATTAGTAGTAGAATATGATGCTAGTCATGAAGAAGTGTCATGGAAAAGATGTACCATTGAGAGAGAGAGAGAGAGAGAGAGAGAGAGAGAGAGAGAGAGAGAGAGAGAGCCGTGGACGTTGAGGGAAGGAAGGTTATAAGGTCAGGCTGAGGGATGGGAGAGGCCAGAGGACAGAAGAGAAGACATAGATGGATGAGAGAGAGATCTGTCTGTTTTTGCCCATTTGTTTAACCTACTTATCTGTATTTATATCCATCTATCTGTCTGTCTATCTATCTGTCTGTGCAGCTATCCATCTATCTATCCATCTATCAGTCTGTCTGTCTATTTATCTTTCTGTGTGCTGTTTATTTATTCCAGGAGTCGTATTCACAAAAAAGAAATCACAAGAGGAAAAGAAAATCCCATAACTTTTCCCAGACATAGGTTCAAGATCGACACCACATTCGATTCATTAGCCTGCATCCCACATTACGAAGTGCTGTTAGTAATTACACAGAGAGGCCAGACGTGTTTTATCTTCCTCACGTGATTCAGATGAGGCCGTAAAAAAAATCGATGGCTTTAGATATACTTTTTCTTTCAACCCCTATTTCCTCCTCCACAACTTCTTCCTGTTTTCCTTCCGCCGTTTCTCGCTATTGCTTCCTTACGGCCTTTCGCGGTTTCCTTCGCTCCTCCTCCCGTTCTGTCCGTTCATTAGGGAAGGTTGCATATCATCGTTTGTTCCTCTCCCACGTTCATTAATTCGAGTCATTTTGAATTTTCTCTTCGCAGTCTATTTCATACTCCTCCCCCAATTTTAAAGCAGTTCTGTCGTTTTACACACACACACACACACACACACACACACACACACACACACACACACACACACACACACACATATTAGATAGATAACAGATATTCTCGTTTATACGTATGCTATGTCTTCCTCGATGTCTTCCCTTTTCCAGCCCTCACTTTCATTTTTCACCTTGTATACCCTGTTCTTTTCCATAAATCCTCTTTCTCCCATCCCACCATCTCATTCACATTCCTGGCTGTACAACTGTAAGGGCAAATTTATATATAACTTCCCCTCCTCCTTTCCCTTCACTGCCCCTTCCTCTCCTCCTTCTCCTTCTTCTTCCATCCTTCCTCTTTTCCCTCAAATTATCGTAGACACATCAATTACAACACGCTATTTGTATCCCTCGCTCGACTGTCATTGCCCCTTGGATCCCCGACGCAACCCTAAATTGCGTCGTTTTCGTGTGTGCGTGTTTTTATGCTTATTTCCGGGTCAGGCTCTTGATGTGATGGGACGGAGGGGGGGTCTGTTTATTGGATGGCGCTGTTGTGGCCTTTATATCATTACTATTTTTTCCTTTTTCGTAACATTTTTTATATCATATTTTGTTCAGAGGCTTTGTTTATTGAAATTAGTATATATATATATATATATCTTGTCTGAATACATCTCTTCTAAAATCTGTGTTGTAGGTATTCATCACTCAGATCTCTCTCTCTCTCTCTCTCTCTCTCTGTCTCTGTCTCTCTCTCTCTCTCTCTCTCTCAGCGTCATTACCCCTTGACGTCACTTTCATATATCAGTTTATCGGTAGAAGATATCACTTTACATGAAAGGAAATACTGTATATTGAGAAAGTCTTATTGAAGGCTAATTCGAAGTCCTGAAGTCTGAAAAGTCTGCCTGAGATTGCATAAGGACAGCAGAGATAGTACGAAATAATGTTCTCACACTAAAGGGGTTAAAGTCAGACGTGTGTGTGTGTGTGTGTGTGTGTGTGTGTGTGTGGATCGAGTAACTACACTAGAGGCGCATCGTTTTTTTCTCTGTCGTACAACCGCTGTCAGTATTATCGGTCAGCTTTTTCGTCAGCCAAATAAAAGAATAAAAAAATATTATTCTGAAAAGTTTTTGACTCGGATAATGGGTCACTGAATTCTGAAGCCTTTGTTCATTGTCTTTTTATTTTATTTTTTAAGACTTTGTTCAGTGTTTTAATCCGGATGTTCATTTTTACTCATTCAGTTTCTTGTTTTTGTCTTCTTCTTCGTTCCTTAGAGTTCCTTTGTTCCTTTTTCTTCCCTCTTCATCCTTTTCATTCTCAGTACTTTTTCTTCCCTCCTTCCTTCCTATTTCTTATCTTTTCTTCTCCCTACGTCTCCTTCTTCCTTTTACCTCCCATTCCTCTTCCTTACTTCTTTCCTGCTTCCTATCATTTCTTCATCCTTCGATTCCTCATTTCTTCCTTCCTCTCTCGCTGTTCCTCCTCTCTTATTTGCCTTTTCATTAAGAATATTGGACAACGACGAGGAGAGGGATGGACTGGGAGAGAGAGAGAGAGCTTAACCCTTTAGCACGGACTACTCTTCTTTATCATCCAAATTGTTTTGTTCTTATAGAACTTAACAATTTTGATCTAAAACTGAGAATTATGCATGTTTTTTTCAATTTTGCTCCTCCAATAATTAAATATGGCACGCCCATTTAAATGGGCTCTATGGAGCAGTCCCCCTTGGTGTGACTCTCAATTTTCATCACTGTGCATTGATATGATAAAATTTATTGATGGATCTGGATTAAATGAAAGAATTATGTGTTGAACCATCTCATTTAATAAATATTTGTTGTAAAGAGAGTAATTTTAACAAAAAAAATGTATAGCTAATGAAATTATTACAAGAATCTGCCACATAAATATAAAGTAGCAGTCTATAATAAGATTCATAGCAGTTAAAAATAAATTCCAGGAAAGCTTACTCCTATATATTTTGATGCATAAATTCATGAAACTGATAAATTATGACTGTATATTATTTGCAGGCAATACTAAGAGCTTTGATATAGGCTTTTACATCAGTTGACTGAAAAATACACATTCCTATTTCTTTGTGTGATACTCCACAAAGCACTGGATGTGCAGTGCCACATCACATTTGGAGCACTTAGGCTTCACATTCTTCTTACGCACACCACACCGCCGTTGAGTATCTCCCATCACAACATAATGATCTGTTCTGTCGTAGCGTACATGCTCGGGTGAAGTTAGGGGCACAAGTCTACGAGGTTTCTCTGATGGTTTTAGGAGAACATTGACAATTTCCCTCAGAAACTCTAGCTGTGACACCTTGTGAATCTTTCTGTAGAGAATCCACCCATTTACAATTGAGCCATTCAGGAGAAAGCGGAAAAGAGGAAAGTACCACACTCGCTTCCTAAATGACACTCTATACTTTCCCCTAGATTGATCAAACAGATCTACTCCTCCCATTCCTTTGTTATAAAGCTTCACAATGTTTGGCTGAGGGATTACTACCACTTCTTTCTTCTTTTTTGACCACCGTCTGCATTTGCCCATTGAGAGAGATGCACTGTCACTTCTGTTTCTTGCCACCCTAACATTGCTGTTGTCATTCCATGCACAAATAGCAATCATCTTTTTCCTGAAACAACTCTGCCTCCCCTCTCTCTTTTTTCTTGATGTCTGACACTGGGACATCCTTGACTCTGTCCTTACGAATTGTACCTGTCAGACTAATATTAGCTTCCTGGAAAGACTGGAGAAGAGGCAGTGTTGTAAAAAAGTTGTCAACATATCCACTGCTACCCTTAGGTACTGTTCCTTTGGCCAATGCATGGACTACAGATTCACCCACAGGTATTCCTTCCTCAAACCCAGAGTCTTTTCCTTCATACAAGCGGAAATTCATTAACAGTCCTTCATGGGAGCATAGACACCAAAACTTGTAGCCAAATCTCACGGGCTTTCCTCTAATGAATTGTTTGAATCCATGTCGCCCATAATATGGTTCCATGGCTTCATCAATAGCCCATGTCATAGGAAGTGGTTGAGCGACATCCATGAAGAGCTTGTTGAAATGTTCAAAAAGAGGGCGAATCTTAAAGATCTTATCATCCGAAGGCTTCTTTGAGTTGTCCACAAAGTGCAGGCTTCGCACGATCTCCTCAAATCGGTTTATTGTCATTCCACACTGAGTTACAGCCAGATTTCGGGTGTCCGCCTGCTTCGTCCAATACAGCCGTCAGTTTGGAACTGGGTTATATCCTGAGAGAAGAAAAATGCCAAGTACCTGATGCAGTTCTTCTTTGGTAACACATAAATCTTTCCCAAATTTAACTTGATGATAACGGTTTGTCTCTGTCTTGATCACCTCAATCAATTCTTTGTCCCAAAAGTATCTGAATATGTCCACAGGTGTAAATCCTTCATCTGCCCATTTTTCTACAATAGATGGTTTATGTACTTCGTGTAAGCTAAGGACATCAACTTCATCACAAATCTGAAATTCACATTTCTTCCACTCATAAACAGGCTTTGAGCGTTTTTGCTTCTTTCTCCTCGGTGGGCCAACGTCTGCTACATGCTCATCACACCCAAACTCTTCCTGCTCTTCAAAAATTGATGCACTCCATGCAGAAAAGGCTCAGTGCGACTGTTTCGGTTTGTCAGATTTATATGGGGGGGTTGTGCCAGAAGTCTTGCTCCCAGCAATCGGACATTTTCTTGCTCCACAACAGCTATATCCTCACTAGGGTCATCTACATCAGATTCTTCCCCATCTTCTGGAGGCTCCAAAGCAATTTCGATGCCTGTGGCATTTTCTTCATCAGGTAATGAAAACAGGTAGTTGACTGCCTCTTCAACATCTCTCAGATTTCTGAAAGAGAAAACATATGTCCATAAGAGGGTAAGCAAGAAAAAGGATCACGTGTGTTACCCGAGAATACATTGTAATATTGAGAAAAGACCCAGTTATTAAATACATTAGTAAAAGTAAAAATATATTACGCAACAAAATTTTTTTTAGGATCCTAAATATATATTCATACACATATTGACCCTTGGGGATATGAATATATCAGATATAATCAAAATAAAGTAACACAAGCATTAAAAGTGAACAAGTATTTTGATTCAAGTATTCTCCTTAGGCAGCAGTGCCCTGACTGAGCTCCATAGAGCCCATTTAAATTGGCATCATATTTTCACTGATAATAAAAGTGACAGAATGTGGTTTTCCCTCAAATCAATAATTTCACACATTAAAACAAGTCTTTATGTGTCATTTTTACTATCACTCACTATAAGAAGTTCCATATGCAGCAATGTATAGACAATAACTTACCTATGTCCAGACATTTTGGTAGAAGCAATAAAGTAGCTCTCCTTCCTTCCTTCATTTACTTGTTGTTTACAAAGTGAGTTAGAATATGAATCATCAGCTGAGAAATGTTACGTTTTCTTTAAATCCTGCAACAACAAGAATGTAAATTCTCTGGTAAACTTAGATAAAATTAGTGTTTCTAAAAAGTAAAATTTCCGCCCATTTAATTGGGCTCTATGCGTTCGTGGGTTAAGGAAGGAGAGAGATATGTGGAGAGAGGGAGGGAGGCATGTGATGAGAGCAGAGGAAGAGGAGGAATTGGAGAGGTGAAAAAAGTTGCAGAGAAAGAGAGAGAGAGAGAGAGAGAGAGAGAGAGAGAGAGGAGAGCGAAGAAAAAAGTTGGAAGAGGAAGGAAGAGAAGATCGAAAATGAGGTGAAGAGGTTAGGAAGTTAATTAAATCTTTTCCCAGCGTTTCGTAAATTTTGGTAATATATTCAGCCTGACACCAAAAGACTTTGTTCAACTAAAAGTAACACAAATATTCTAGATTTTTAAAACCTGTATCTTATAACTCCTTCTCCTGTCCAGGTATTCTTATGAACTTTACCTACGTTATTTCAAGAACATATTTAGATGAGACAAATTATGACAGTCAGAGGATAAAATGTAAACAGGAAACAAGCTTGGGAAAGAGGGAAGTTAAAATGGAGTGATTGGAGAAAGAAAAGGGAGAAAAATTAGCAAAAAATGGAGGGGGAAAGCGAAAGAAGAAAGAGGAGGAAAGCAATTAAGAGGAACAAGTGAATGGAGGAGGAATGATGAAGACGGAAAAAATGAAGGAGATCTAATTGGAGGTGAGAGAGAGAGAGAGAGACAGTGAGGCAGGTGAGAACAGGTGAGGTAAGAAGCACGTGAACGAAGACGCAAGAGAAAGTAGGTGATGCAAAAGAGAGTGAAGTAAGAGGAAGTAAGTGAGGGAAGAAAATTAGGCGAGTGAGGCTGGATTATGAAGAGGAAGTAAAAGAAAATGAAGAAAGGAAAAAAACAAATCAATGGAAATCATACTTGAGTTTGGCGAGGGAAGTGAGGCAAGAGGAAACAAGAGGAAGGGGAGGCAATGACATTAAAAATAAAGAGGACGTAGATGATGCATGACTAATTTCAGCAAGAGGCAGTGAGGCAAGGTGAAGTAAGCATAGCAAAAGAAAATGAAGCAAAGTGAAGTGAGACAAAGGAAGAAAAAGAAAGAGAGGAAAACAAAAGAAGTAAAAGAAGAAATTGAGCAAGAAGAATGAAGTGAAGCAAGAGAGTGTGAAGCAAGGGAAAGCAAGTGAGGCAAGAAAGTGGTCAGGACGAGGACACTACCACTGTCACAAGAGACCTAAGCTAACATAAACCACTTTGCCACTTTAGGCAACTTCTACTCTCTCTCTCTCTCTCTCTCTGGTGCGTATAATCGTTATAAATTTATTACCTTGAGTAATTATGATGATATTTTTGTTAGGTGGTAAAATAATATGATCTGTTTGTCTGTTGGAAATTCAGTAGCCTACATTTAATGCCAAAGACGTAAAAAACAGTCACCATTTTTTTTTTTTTTAACTAATTTTTGCAGATGTTAGATTAAATGACGTGCAGACTTTTTGACATGATTCATTGATCGTAATATTTTTGCTACTGTGTCATTTTCAGATTCCCCGGTGATGCAAAGAACTGAGAACGCGTGAGTGAGTGAGTGAGTGAATGCAATATGAGACCAGTACTGAATAAACTGCTCTGTATCATCACTAAATGGATGCTGATATCACCACGAACATCTCAAAGAAGAAAAAGAAAAAGGAAACGGAAAGAAAAAGTCGTGGAGCATTTAGATACGAGGGGAAGAAGGTTTATTGCGTTATCATACAACACGTGTAGTGCCACCTACATAAACTTGCAGTCATAACCAGACGGTGTACTGTATCCTTGGTCATTATAACCGTAACATGTACAACAATATACACCTTCAGCACATGCAAGAAAACATAAAAGATCCACACTTACATCACCAGCTGTAAGCTTAATCTTCGTCCCAACTCGCTGTTGGAGAAAAAAAGTCCACAAATGCAAGCAACTCAGATACACAACTAGAAAGGTTAGACAGGGTGGATCTAGCTAAACAGCGCTGTGAGGATCATCAGACCTCAATGTACAGCCGACACAAGTAGGGTAAGCGTTACATTCCAGCAACTCACATCGTATAACACTGTCACATGGTCCGATATCCGCATACAGTGACAACAACACGAAATCTCAGAAGTGCTAAATCTCCTGTCCAGATCTCCCGCCTTCAACAAACTTTTCCATATCGTTCTGTTCAGCAGCCATGACAACTGTGCTCTTTTGGTGTTTGGTTTTGTTTGCCATGTTTTATACTGTGTTTCGAGTAGGAGAGTCTGGCCAATGACCGGACACCATTATCTTCTTTATATATATCTTTTTTCTCTAATGGGCTTTGTTATCCTCCATCCATGCATATTGTCTGAACGCACCACATATCTGACTGTCACTTTATTTTCCTAATTTTCACAGTGTATCTTCTCCACTGCCTCCCCTCAGCACCGTCGACAACACTCATTATCATACATAGATTTCTATACACAGATTTCCACTATCAAACACCCTCAGCCTCCTCTGCCTTTCACAGACCTGATTCTAACGTCTCATACTCGCACAGCGCCTTCAATGTTGCTGGCGTGATCATTTTACAGTTTATAATTGCGAGCAGTTTAGTCTTGCAGTTGGTGGCCCTGTTATTCGTGAGTGGGTTCTGAGGAGGCATTTACCTTCTTCTTCCAGGTGCTTCTTCCTTTGTATCTTAATATCCACTTGCTTTTCCTAGGTTACCATTGCGCCAGGTCCTAAAATTTTTATACAGTTGTACCTCTTCTCAATTCCTCTCAGTTTGACGTCAGTTACACTTCTGGTCCTCTCATACTCATAAAAAAAAAAAGATACTCATATTTCCCATCTCCCGTCGAGGCTGGTGCAGTACACGTAATTAAAGTGCACCAACGCATCCGTATTTTTGAGATAGTAAACACCATGTCATCCGTATTTTTGAGGTAGTAACCACCATGGCATCCGTATTTTTTAGATAGTAACCACCATGTCATCCGTATTTTTGAGGCAGTAAGCACCATGTCATCCGTATTTTTGAGGCAGTAACCACCATGTCATCCGTATTTTTGAGGCAGTAAGCACCATGTCATCCGTATTTTTGAGGCAGTAACCACCATGTCATCCGTATTTTTGAGGCAGTAAGCACCATGTCCGTCAAAATATTAACACTTATTATCAAAGCCTTCTCGAGTAGTAAGCTGAAGAAGAGGGATGAGAACCTTGGGTCTTTGTCTCAGGCGACTTAATTATTCATACACTTGGTGAATCTTTTTTATCCCTTGACGCAACATTGCTATTCACGAAGACTTTTGTAAATAAAGATGAAGTTTTGTTTGTGCATAATATTCTTAAGAAATATTCACATAAGTGGTTCATGGAAATTGTCGTACTGATATTTCCTGTAGTTCTCGAAGAAAGGAATGAATCTTTAATGTATGACTAAAACATCTGTACAAACATTTCGAGAGAATATTCACACACACACACACACACACACACACACACACACACACACACACACACACACACACACACACACACACACACACACACACACACACACACACCTGCACATAACTACCACTTCCAGCAGGTTCAAGTGCCCAAAAATTGCGTCCTCCTTCTCCCGCAATGTCTCCCTTCCATTTTCCTTTTTACATAGCCTCCCTTCTCCCTTCGCACCCCCCTCGTCTTTCCTTCTACTGTCTTTAATTCCAACCTATTTTCTCTCGTTATTAGTTCTGATTTTTTTTTTTTTTTTTTGCGACTTTACCCTGTTCACCCTTGTCATATTTTTTTTTCTTAATTCCAAAAAAACAAACAAACAAACATAAAACTAATTCATTTACCTACTTTATTTTTAATTGTTGGAATAGAGAGCCTTTATAAAGCAAAACCAAATCCCCTCCAGTTCTAGAACATGCCCTTGGAACTGATAAAAATCGTCTGGAGGTGCCAAATAAAATAAAAAATGTAACCTCAGTAAAATGATTATGTTGCCTCCTCACTCTTTTCATTCCTTTGATCATTCCCGGCGAATATCTTGTAACATATTTCTTTTTACTCTTCGTCCATTGCTCTCTCTCTCTCTCTCTCTCTCTCTCTCTCTCTCTCTCTCTCTCTCTCTCTCTCTCTCTCTCTCTCGCTGGAATTGGAAACGCTCCCAGCTAACATTTACGGCTGGTCTGCCCTTCGGTCGGTCAAATCGTTTCTCAACCACCCTGAGGGCATTGGAATCGACCTTGTCAGCCAATTATCCTGTGTGGTAAAAGAGAGAGAGAGAGAGAGAGAGAGAGTATGTGTGTGTGTGTGTGTGTGTGTGTGTGTGTGTGTGTGTGTGTGTATGTGTGCGTCTTTCAGTTATTTACCCGTACATGAGAATTCCCTTGATGTCTGAGTTGCGGCTAATATACATTTTTATATTATAACTACTTTGTGCTTCGTAAAAAATTTAACTTTTTGCTGTCATTCTTATTTTCTCTAATTTTATCACAGACACATTTTCCTTCGTATTGCTTATTTTTATTGTGGAGACTCGCGCTGGGGTTTGCATAATCAGGCGGTGTTATTCTAATGTCTTTAAACGTCTTGGCTTGATAAAAAGAGTACCTTAGATAAGAATAAGATGATGGTTGTTGGGAGAGATGGTGACTTAGTTTGAAAAGATACCGTAGATGAGAATAAGATGGTGGTTGTTGAGAGAGAGGACTTTCAGAGTTACTTGTTGATATATAAAGAGACAAACTGGTAAGAGAGCTTCAGCACCTTATGGAAGTAACAGAAATAAAGGGTAAAGGTAGAGTTCAAGGATAGTGAAGGTTAGAGTGGCTCAAGAAAGAGAAGTGGCTGGTGCTATGAAGATCTTGATCCGAAAAAAGAGTTCTGGCTATGGGGCTTCCATGATGGTTATTTAAAGGTGTGTTAGTGTCCTCATCAATGCATGTTTGTGAGAATTTGCTTTGACGTGAATGTAAAATGTCGAGAGTGAAAAAAGGGCAGTGGAAATTGGTGGTATTCTGGGATATTTTTATAGTATGTAGAGTTGATATGAAAAAACAAAATGTGATTCACGTGTGCTGTGGAGTACGAAGTCTCTTGATAATTGGGTGCAAGAGAGTGTGCTTAATTGGTATGGTGCTGTGGAAAGATTGGATAAAGAAATGGAGGACAGGGGGTTATATGTGAGTGGGTTTGAAGGTGGAGGAAAGCGTGGAGGGCTAAGAAGGTGGATAGATATGATAAATAAATATACGAGAGAGTTATGAAGGTTGAGGAAGTTAGAGAATAGACAGGGGATTGATTTAACTGGATATCTTCTGAGAAGCACATGCAGAGAGTGTGATAGCCACTGTTTTAATCTGAGAGTCAACAGAGCACATCTAAGAAGAAGAAGAAGAAAAAAAAAAAAAAACAGTGGAAACAAGTTGGTTCGAACTGTGAGATGGTGCCATGATTCCGAGGACTGTAATATTTTGTAGATGACAGTGTGGCCCATATCATGTGACAGTTTTTGATAATTCCCAGTTTTGTGCCTTCCCTTTCCTTTGTATATGGATCCTGCCTCGCAGCATCTTCAACCTGGAGGTGTGGTCAAGATGATGATTACATATTAATTTTGTATACTTCAGTCGACGTAATATCCATCAATAACTGAAAACTGAAAACTGAGATGTAATTTGCAGGATAAGTTAATGTGGAAGAGATGTTACGAAATCTTAAAAAATAAATAAATAAATAAATAAAATACAACCCTTCCTCTGTTCTGTTTGTCGTGTCTTTCTTTCGTAAAAAGTATCGTCTTCAGTATTTATTTTTTCTTATAAATTTCTTTCTCAGTAATTATTCTTTCCTTTCCATTATACTTAACGTTGATCTGACTGTTGCATCTTTTGTGTATCATATTTCTTTGGTACATTTTACTCTCATTACCAACTTTGTCCTGGGTTTTTACCTCATGCATATCGTATTTCTCTGTTCCTTTCCTCTGTAATTACTCACTTCTGATTTACGTATTTTCTGTATTTATTTATTTTTGACTCGATTCCCTTCCCTCACACTTAATTTCTTCCGACCCTCTTTTCTTTCCTTTTTATCCTTCAGTTTCTCATGTTTCAGAGACACGACCGGAAAAACACAGCAGAATTGTCCAGTCTTGGCGCAAAATGTCGCTCTCTTTTTCCGCCTTTTTTTTTTTTTTTTTTTTTTTCCCCCTTCAGTCAGATTAAATTAGACACGGCGGAATTCGTCCAGCGTAAGGAAATAAGATTAAGGATATTGATATTTGGAAAGGTTAAATGTTCACGCTTTCTCGTCCTGTCCTTGATCTGTGTGTGTGTGTGTGTGTGTGTGTGTGTGTGTGTGTGTGTGTGTGTGTGTGTGTGTGTGTGTGTGTCGGCAGGTGCACAGGTATAACGACGATCAATTTACTACGAACGTCTTTAACGAAGGCAATTGCTTGTTAGCCGAAGCCTTCTTTTAAGAGAATGTGTGCTCTCAATTTTTGCCATCGTTTTCTTCCATAACTTACCCATTGCTAGAAAACGGGGCGTGGGTGAGGTCTTAAAGGTGGTAGGTTTATTTGGGGAGTAAAATATAATTGTTTTACCTCCGAATAGAAAGAAAATGGCTGCGTTGTGCTCTGATTTGGCTGGGTTTGTTTTCCTTTGCGTTTGCGATGTTCTGCTTTCTTGGTATTTTTAACTGGCCCTGTTGTTTGAAGTTCAGTGTTGCTTGCTTTAAGGGTGGAAGTTGATTGTTTCGGCTTGAATTTCTTTTAAGTTGTGTTTTATGATCCGTAATTGGTCTATTGTTAAGAATGACGTATATTTTTTGTTTCTTGTTTAAATTTAGCTGGTATACTTCTTTATGGTTTAATGTTTAAGTCTTTCACTGTTTTATTTAACTTTATCTTTGTTTTGACAGATGGATGATATTTGAACGTCTGTTTACGGGTACATTTCCTTACGATACATAGAGAGACAGTGAGCACTAACTTTCGAAAATCAGTATTGCGGTTTTCGGCGGCCAAGAAGCTTTCCAGAAGAGTTTGTAAGCGTTTCATAATTTTCAGACCAAAAAGTGGATGGGTATTTCTGTCCCCAGTTGTGCAGCACTTTCGTCTGAATTCATTAGCTTTGGTCTCTGTGTTGTTTCCTTTGTGTGTGTGTGTGTGTGTGTGTGTGTGTGTGTGTGTGTGTGTGTGTGAGAGAGAGAGAGAGAGAGAGAGAGAGAGAGAGAGGTGGAATATACTGTATGTGTACTCTAATATTCTTCAACTTTATCATGTTTTAATATTTTTTTTCTGGAAAATTATTGACGTTCATCTTGTATTTTGCAAATATTTAAAAAGTAATGTAATGTTGCACACACACACACACACACACACACACACACACACACACACACACACACACACACACACACACACACACACACAATTACCCTGATGTCCGCATTCCGCAGCCTCCAGCGTGAGGGAAGGGGCCCACCTCCTCCCCATCAGCACATCTCCCCTTCCCTTCCTTCCCCTCACTAACCCCCTTTCCCTCCCACCTCATACCTTTCCCCTCCCATCTCCCCTCTCCCCTCCTTTCCTCTCCTCCTCCCTTCCTCAGCCGCAGTAAACAATCACTAGCAATTTGGTCATTCTCAACGAACCTGAAATCCCTGACTGTGAGGAGAAGATTCTCTCTCTCTCTCTCTCTCTCTCTCTCTCCTATTTCTCATACTTCCTTCATGTTTTATTTATAATTTTATCTTGGACTTTTCTAACCTTCCTTCATTAGCTTATATTTCGACTTGCTCTTTCACTGGCTCCTCTCTCAACCCTTTTTCATTTCCCTCACTAATGTGTTTCCAAAATTCTTTTTTCTTTCCTCAATATAATTATCTTCTCTCATGAAGGAAGGGAGATGTTCCTTTCCTCAATTTCCTCAGTCAATTCCTCTTCTCATTCTCTTTCTTCGTTCCTCTTAAGCTCCTCTCTCTTTGCGTCGCTCGTGTCATTTCTCTCTCTTACTCATCTCTTACCCCTTCCTCTTTTCCCTACATGTTATTCCCTTCCTTTTTTCCTAATATAATTTTTTCCATTTGTGAAAGGAGGATGGTAGGTGCTGCTTCCCTTATTCTTCTTACTTTCCCTTGCTTATAAATTTTCCTCACCTTGTCTTCCATCATTTCTCATTTCATCTTTCCACTTCCCTCATCCATCCCAAATTCCCTTTCTTGTCATTGTTACTATTCTTCACCACTCCATTCTTCCCTACTCCTCATTTCCACATATCTTCCTCTCTTATTCTCCTGTTCTCCATTTCTTCTTATTCTCGTCACTTTACTGTCTTCTCTCCTCTCACTTATTTTCTCCTCATTCTCCTCTCCTTCCCTAGCTCTTCTCTTCATTCTACTCTTTGCTCCTTCTACATCTTCTCTTCTCAGTGGCATCTCTCCTTCTCCATCATTCTCCTCCTCCCTCGTTCTTCTCCTCCCTCCTTCTCCTTCTCCCTCGTTTTCGTCTTTCATTCTCCTCATCCATCATTCTATTTTCTCATTCTATTACTCCCTCATTCTGTTCCTCCCTTGTTCTCCTTCTCCCTCATTCTCCCCTTCCCTCATTCTCCTCCTCCCTCATTCTCCTCAGCTCATCTCGCTGGGCTCACTCACTTGTCTCAGAAGTTGCTCATCAACAACATCCCACCAACTAAACACTTCCAGGTATCCAGTCTCTCTCTCTCTCTCTCTCTCTCCTTCCCCACTCTCATTCCTTCCTCCCTCATGCCCAGTTTTATTTTACCCCTCTTGAAGAAAAATTTTGGAAATAATATCGTCATTGCACTCAAACAAAAAAATTCTTCAACATCCATTTTCACAGCGTCGTGTTTTCTGTTCCAGTCCCCCTGCCCCCCAACACTCCAGCCCATCCTGCTCACTCATCTGTTCACCAAACTTCTTTTCCCCAGGATGGTTTTCATCGCTCGACGTAGGGCATGTGGTAATAAAAGAGAGAAAGAAAGAAAGATAGATAGATAGATAGATGGATAGATAGATGGATAGAAAGTGCTTGTCCCTCTTCCTTTTTTTTTCTTTCCTCATTTTCTTTCCTTCCATCTTGTCTTTCCTTCTCCCTTCTTTCGCCCTCCTTTTTATTACACCTTCCCTCCTAATTTCTTCCTTTCCTCCAGCTCTCTACTTCCCTCCATTCCTTCACTTCCCTCCATCTCTCCTTTCCTCCACTTCCCTCCATTTCTCCATTTATCCTCTTCCCTCCATCTCTCCATTGTTCCACTTCCCTCCAACTCTCCATTCCTCCAAATTCCTCCTCCTCACCCTTCCACTATCTCTCCTTTCCTCTAGTTACCTCCATCCTTCCATTACTTCTTCCCTCCATTCCTCCACTTCCCACTCTCCCATCCTCCACTCTTCCACTTTCCTTCTTCCCTCCATTCCTTCACGTTCCTCTTTTTCTCCATTCCTCCAGGTTCCTCCTTCCCTCCATTCCTCCACGATCCTCCTTTTCTCCCTTCCTTCACGATCCTCCTTTTCTCCCTTCCTCCACGTTCCTCCTTTTCTCCATTCCTCCACGATCCTCCTTTTCTCCCTTCCTCCACGATCCTCCTTTTCTCCATTCCTCCACGATCCTCCTTTTCTCCCTTCCTCCACGTTCCTCCTTTTCTCCCTTCCTCCACGCTCCTCCTTTTCTCCATTCCTCCACGTTCCTCTTTTTCTCCATTCCTCCACTTTCCTCCTTTTCTCCATTCCTCCACGTTCCTCCTTTCCTCCTTTCCTCCACTTTCCTCCGTCTCTCCGGAAACACGTACCTGGTGCCACACTAATTGTTACTGATGGACAGGTGAGGTGAGAGAGAGAGAGAGAGAGAGAGAGAGAGAGAGAGAGAGAGAGAGAGGAGAAGGGAGGGAAGAGAGATGGGGAAGAGATAAGAGTGAGAGGAAGAAAGAGAGGGGAGAGTGAAGGAAAAGAGGGAGAGGAGGTAGAGATGGTACGGAGGGAGGGGAGTGAAGGAGGAGAAGGAGGTGGATGAGAGGGAGAGATAGGACGAGAAGTAGTGGGAAGAGAAAGAGGGAGGAGGGGAGAGAAATTGATGAGGAGGAGGGAGGGTAGAGAAACTAATTGCAGTGAGAGCAAAACTTAAAGGAGCGAGAGGAAAAGTTACAGTATAAGAGAGGACGACGCCAGGAAAAAAAAAAAAAACAAGATGAAGGGAAGAGAGGGAGACAGAAATAAAAAGAGAGGGCAGGAGGTATAAGAAGAGAGGAGGGAGAAAAGGAGGCAGGGAAAAGCAAGGAAATGTGGAGGGGTAAGGGTGGGTAAGCGTAGGCAGGAGATATAAGAAGAGAGGAGGAGATGAAGAGGAGAAAAAGCAAAGATGAGGGTATAGATAACAGAAGACGATGCTTGAAAAAAAAAAAAAAAGATTCGGGACAAAATCAGAGGAGAAAGAACTGAGAAGAGAGGGGAAAAGAGTTGGAAAAAGAAGGAAGGAAAAGAGACGAGGAGGAGGAGAGCAAAACATGGTAAGAAGAAGGAGTGGGCAAACGTAGACGATGCTTGGAAGAAAAGAAAAAGTAAATTCAAGGTGAAATGAGAGGAGGAGGAGGAGGAGGAGGAGGGGGAGGATCTGAGAAGGGAGATGAAGAAGAGGAGATTTGTAAAGATAGGAAAGATACTGTAGATGGGAGGAATAAATGAGAAGGGAGAAGAGGAAGAAAAGAAAGACATGAGAAGAGAGGAGAAGAAGAAAGGAGGAAGAATTCAACAGAGAAGGGAGTAAGAGTGAAGAAGAAACAAGAGGGAAAGAAGAATGGGGAAAAGAGGAAAGGAAGAACAGAAGGAAGGAATGAGAAGAAAGGTGACGAAGACGGGAGGCGGTATTGAAAAATGAAGTGAGGAAGAGAGGAAGAAAAAGTAAGGAAAGAGGGGAGGAAGAATCAAGGAGAGAGGGAATGAAGAGAAATAGGAAGAAGAAATTAGATGAGTGGTAAAGAAGGGAGAAAGAGAGGAAGAACATAAGAGAAATAACGTAGATAGAAGAGAGGAAGAGGAGGAGGAAAAAAAGGTAAGGATGAGGGTGAGGGGAAGATAAGAGGAGACAAAAGCAAGAAAGGAAGGAGACACAGAGAAGAAAAAACGTGAGGTAGAGAGAAAAAGAATGACGAAGGTAAAAGGGAACACAGGGAACAAAGGAAGGAGATAAGAAAGAATATGGTCAGGAAGAAAGAAGAGGGGACAAAAGGAAGAAGGGAGGGAGGCAGGGAGAGTAATTAAGGAAGAGATTAAGAGGGAAAGGGAGAGAAGAGAGTAACAGGGAGAGAACAAGAGAAAATGGAAATAAAGGAAGGAGACAGGAACGGTAAAAAATTAAGGGTGGAAACAGGAGACGGTGAAATATTGCGAGAGGTTTTTGGAAGACTGCAGCTTTTCTTGAAACGAGGCTTGAGAGATGAACTTAAATTGATTACTTTCTAAATAATCTCTTTTATTTCATTTTCCTGTTGTCTTTTATCCCCTCAGCCATAACACTTTCATTTGTAATATTCTTGTAGTGCGTCCAGTGGACTTTATTTTTATTTATTTAATTATTTTTTCTTAGTTCAGGGAAGGCACATGGTCGTGAAAGGGTTAATGATGGCTGTATCCATCCCCTATAGTTCCAAAATTATATCCTTAGCTGAATATAAACGTTCAGTGTCAACAGGAATGAAATTAATATCACATACTCTAACTCATTAATTATTTATTTTGATTTTCTTCTTTCGTTTTCCACCTAATTTTCTTTTCAACACTTCTCTTTATTACCATTTTTCTTGTTTCTGTCTGTCTGTCTGTTTGTCTGTCTCTCTTTCTCTCTCTCTCTCTCTCTCTCTCTCTCTCTGCTTTGTTTCTGTTCATTTTTTCTTTCCACATCTTCCCCTTTTTTCTGGGTTTCCTCTTCGCCACTCCCTTTGCACTTTTTTTTTTTTTTTTTTTTGGCGTTTTTTTCTGGTCCCGTTCTTCGTATTTCCACGTGTTCTTTTCCTGCCTGTTTTGTATTTTCTTTTTCTGTTCACCTCTATTTTCTTTCTCTGTTTAATCTTTCTTATTATTATCTTTCTTATTCATCCCCTTTTCTTTTCATCTCTTTCGCTTTCCATATGCTTCTCTTCTCTCTCTTCATTATTTTTGTTACCCTGTTCCTTTGTCAAACTCATTATTTTTTATTATCTTTTTTCCTCAATTATATCTTCTCTCTTCTTCCTCTTTTATCAAATTTTCTCTTTTACCTTATTTTTTTTAACCTGTTTCTTGATTCCCTTTTATTCTTTTGTTCTTTCCCAATTTTTTCTTTTAATTTCTTTCCTTTATCTTTCTCTCTTCATCTCAGTTTCTCCATGATCTATCACCTGTTTACTATACTCCTCCTCCTCCTCCTCCTCCTCTCTCTCTCTCTCTCTCTCTCTCTCTCTCTCTCTCTCTCTCTCTCACCCTTTTCCCCATAATTCCTCTCATATCACCCTTCCAACCCCATCTCCCCCATCCACCTCTACCACCTGTTTCACACCCTTCTTCCTCTCTTTCTCTCCCCACTTTCCTCCCCAACCTCCCTCACTTCTTTTTTCTCTACCTTTTTACGCCCCCCCCCATTCTCTGCTCCTATTCCCCTCTTTCCTCCCTCCCTCCCACCTCCTCCTTCCATTTCTCTTCCTCCTCCTCGTCCCTCCATGCCACTCCCTTCCTCCTCATTCCTCCATTCGTCTCCCCTCCTCCTCCTCTCCCCTCTCCTGCCCGATCCATCTCTCTTTCTCCCCTCCTCTTATGTTTCCTCTCAGCCGTGAACATGGGGAGAATATTACTACATAAGGATGGGAGCGAGGTTCTCTCTCTCTCTCTCTCTCTCTCTCTCTCTCTCTCTCTCTCTCTCTCTCTCTCTCCACTCCTACGGCCAAAAAGGAGGGGAAATCTAACCTGAGGCTTTATTTCTTCTCTGATTAGGAAAGAGAGAGAGAGAGAGAGAGAGGACCCCTGGTTCAGAAATACCTCATTTGAATAATCATGAGAAATTGAGTGATTATAATGATCCAAATGATAATAAAAATAATGACTATGCTTCGTCAAATGCTGAGTGGCAAAAAAAAAAAAAAAAAAAAAAAAAAAAAAAAAATGCTGTCTAAATAGGTAACAGCAATTATTATTCATGAAAATATAAGAATGCAATATTTGTGATTTATTGCACCGCTTCAGTTGCAAAATGTGTTCTAACCATGTCCATCAGAGCGAGGGTGAGAGCTCCTGAGTGGGAAGGCTGCTGTGTCAATAGATCTCGCCATTGTTTATCGACGTTAAGCAGAGAAATAGAGCAGAGGCGAGTAAAGGGACGAGTGAGGGAGGAGGAAAGGGCCAACGCGGAGGGGAGGTCAGGGAGGTAGATGAGAGGGCACTGAGAGGGGCAAGAGTCGTGTGAGAGAGACCTGAGAAAGAGGGCATGTGCGGCAGGAGAATGGGGCAACGCAGAAGGGGATGTGACTGCGACAACAATCATTAGTATTATGAACAATGCGAAGAAAAAGCAGAGAAAAAAATCGCTTCAGGAAAAGGAAATATTAAAAAATTGTTAAATAAAAATGAATTCGACAAGCGTTGAGGATCAAGACACAAAGACCACGAGATAAAGCGCGCGCGCGCGCGCACACACACACACACACACACACACACACACACACACACACACACACACACACACACACACACACACACACACACACACACACACACACACACAGGAAAAAGGGAAGCGTAAAAAAATCGAGTTAGGAAGGGCAGGAGTCAATGGAGAAGATCAAAGCATGTAGTCCTCGGGTGTAGTACCAAAACAAACATGGCCGGGCCGCACATCATAATAGCCTAGTCACAAACATTTTCATTACCTCACTCTCCAGCAGCGATAAAGAGAATAACAGAGCAGGGTAAACGTGGGGGAACAATCGCGCCCACTGCAGAGACGGGGGAGGTGGCTGGGGAGGGAAGAGGGCTGGAGAAGGGGAGTTTGGGGTGTGGGGAGAAGAGAAACTGAGTGGGGATGGATGGAAGAAGAGGAGTCTGGGATGTGGTGACATGAGGGAGGGGAAATTGGGCGGGTGGAAGATGGAAGAAGAGAGGTTTAATTCTGGTGAGATGAGAAAGGAAATTGGGTGGTGGAAGTTAGAGTGAGGGATGTTAGGGAAGTGGTTGAGATGGGACGTGGAGGGAGGATGGAAGGAAAGTTCGGGTTGTGGTGAGATGAGGGGAGAGGGAGCTGGGTGGTGCGAGTCAGATAGTGGAAAGAATGTTGGGGAAGCTGTTGATGAGGGTGGGTGAGTTTGGACTGTGGTGATATGGTGCGGGGTGAAGAGGGGATTGGGTGAATTTCCTTGGGTAGGGGTAAGAGATGTTGAGGAAGTGGTTGAGACTGGATGTGCTGACGTCAAAAGTTAATAATTTTAACAGCAAAAAACAACAAAATCCAACACTTACAAAAAGAGGGTGAGCTGACACATCTTCACTCTCCCACCGTCCACTGGCTTTTTGGAGTTAGTCTACGACATCTTCCTATATAACAAACTTTTTTCCAACCACCCTCACAAACACAAATGACACGGGAATTAAATAAAAGCATTGTAGGTGTAGGTGCTGAATCGCGGACGGTAGCAGCCAGAACCATCAATCTTATATCACTTGTACATAAGTGTATTAGATGTCGAATATATACAGCCCAATCTAGAGCATCAGATATAACTCTTATTTTGAAGCTCATGTTTCTTGGGTTCTCTCGTGACAGATATACTAAGCAAAATCTATACATTATTTGACACTAACGAAATTGTAGCATAAGACTTTCGTGCACATAGCATCTTATATCCACACCTAAATTTTCTGGCAAGATAAGTCACTCAGTCATTGCATTTTCCTTCATTCTCCCCGGGGTGAAAAGGTAAATGAGACGATATGTTACCCCTCTTGTACGAAAATAGGTGTATTATATCGTCAGGAGGTAGGGGATAAATATCGTCATACTAGTGTAGTGATCAGAATAACCACAAGAGCAGCCACAACCTCTCCAATACCACAGCAGCTTTATTTAACGTGATTGCAATAACGAAAAGATAATAATGATGACAGAAAATGAAAATAAAAGAAATATCACCGCTCCGTTGCATCCCCTCTCACACTCCCAATAAAATAAATGCATCAACAATATATTTTTCACTGGCAAGCTATTATGAATATATTTTTGCGACCAATTTATGAATTTTAGTATATGTGTGGAATGTGGGAGAAATGAAAAAAATACAGGCGATTAAAAAAAAAGTATTGTGCAGGAGGGTCCGATGATATTTTAACAGTAGTAGTAGTTGTAGCAGTGGAAGTAAGAATAGTAGTAGTAGTAGCATTTGTTGCAATAGTGGTAGTAGTAGTAGAAGTAGTAGTAGTAGTAGTAATAGAAGTAGTAGTAGTAGTAGTAGTGATGGTGGAAGTAATAGTAGTAGTAGCGGCGGTGGAAGTAATAGTAGTAGCAGCAGCAGTAATTGTGGTAGTAGCAGCAGCAGCAGCAGCAGTAGTTGTAGTAGCTGCAAGCCCAGGCTCATCTAGACATGAACCCGGTGGACTACACGCTTAAACTGCCCCATCTGCAGTCTACAATCCTCCTTTTAAGTAACCGGGAAGTAGTTGAGGGACGTTTGTATAACCAGGCAGTGGAGCCGCCTGCTATATCGGTTCCATCCCATGAAGGCGTCCCTCTCCAGCACCTTCAGTTGTTATAAAATGGTATATATTAATCGTATTTTTAGCCTTACTCCTTTATTTTTATTTTTATTTTTATTTTTCCTTCCCGCCTAAAATGGCGACTTGGTCAGTACCTCCGAAACAGCACTGGCGAGCGAGGCGAAAATTTGATTTGGACCGGCTGCTCTCTCTCTCTCTCTCTCTCTCTCTCTCTCTCTCTCTCTCTCTCTCTCTCTCTCTCTCTCTATATATATATATATATATATATATATATATATATATATATCACAGCCACCACCAACATCACCATCCACATCACCATCATTACACCCTAAATAGTTTGTTCAGCAGTAATCTAAAAAAGAGGTTAATTAGAGGGATGTGGAGAAGAAAGGTAAATGGTACCATGAAGGCTTTGCCACTAAACAGAATTCTGAGTTTGGGAGGCTAGGGGAGGATTACATGAAGGTGTAAAGGTGTGTTAGTGGCCACGTTAGCGTATGGGTGTTTGGGGTGGCTGGGGAACGAAGAGTGAAGAGTTAGACTAAGTCTAAGAGTAAGTGAAGGTTAGATTGTCACACCTGTACGAGAGAAGGTGAGGGTGTTGCGTGTTTAGCTCAGATTTTTTTGCCTGTCTGTCCTTCTGTCTGTCTATTGGTAAGATTATGGAAAAACTATTGGATGAGACTGAACGCAATTTGGTATGATCCTCGACGGCTGTTAGAGTAAAAAGTGATTACATTTTTACCTAAGAAGGTCGTAAGAAAAGGGCAAGGTTGACTTGAACAATATTGATCCGATTTTGACCAAACTTGGTGGAGGGGGCGAGGGACAGGAGCAGATGGGATGATTCAAATTTGAGGACCATCGGTTGGAGGCAAAGGTCACAGGGGAAGGTCAAATATTCGGCCTTTTGGCTCGAATGAGTTTTGATTCGTTTTAGACCAAGCTTGGTGGATGGGTGTAAGAATTATTATTATTATTATTATTATTATTATTATTATCTATCTATCTCTATCTATCTATAGCCCGACGCCCTAATCCCGCAAAGGGTGGCCGCAGACAAAACGCCTCCAAGTCACTCTGTCACCCACCATTTGACTCCCCTCCCCCCAACTCACCCCCCCCTCCCTCATATACCTCTCAACTCCATCCCTCCACCTCATCCTCGGTCTACCCCTCCCTTTTTAAAGAACTGTAGGTCAAAGGTAGAGACAGTGGAGAAAGGTCAGTTTTAACGTTTTTGACCTTACTTGGATCAGATTTAATGGATGGGTTGAGGGTCAGGTAAGGATGATGTAAGTCGATTTTCAGAGCATTTCCCAGGGGTCGAGGATGCAAGGTGGGGTCATATGTTCGGCCTTAAACCTAATGTGTTGCACCCTCTGAGTTCACCTTGTTCCTGAGGAATGTGTGTGGGATGTCCAAGGTAACTCAGATCCCTCACCTGTTTATAAATGAACTATCTACCTTGAAAAATCGAGTTCGTAACTTTGTCCAGTCTCGTAAATATAATAAACGAACTGCGACTCCAAGGAATGAAATAGTCAAATAGGGACACACACACACACACACACACACACACACACACACACACACACACACACACACACACACACACACACACACACACACACGTCCGTCCGTCACTTAAAACATCCTTCCTTAGTTTCCCAAGAGCGAGCGTAATACGAGTAACATACAAGAGAAAATAATGATCTGCGAGATATAGAAGAACATAATTTACGAGCTGCTATAATTCCTCCTAAGCTGATGAGACGACGAGCCTGGGTGGAATAAAAGAGGAGCATAGGCCTACTCACCACTGCCTAGAAATTCCCCTTGAGAGGCTTATATGTGTGGTAGATTAATAGTGGTCGCCTCGATTTCCTATTAGTCTGTCTCAAGGTGCTCCTCCCTCGTCTAAGATGCTCAATAATGGGTGATTAATTCTGTGTGTGGTGCTGGAGGGCTGCCTTCGTGTGGTGGCACTGATATAACCACACGGCTCCACTACCAGGTTATACAAACGTCCCTCAATTCCCTCCCGGAACATAAATGGTGGACTGCAAGAGGAGGACAACTTCAGCCTGCAGACTACCGGGTTCACATTTCAGATGAACTTGGGGCTATAGTAACAAATAATTCGTTTTGTATGATGATGTGTATTATTTTTATTTATTTTTTTCCCTTCCTCTGTTCATCCTCTATAAAAAAAAAAAATATTGTAGTCTTTTCAAGCTAACGCCAACCAGTTTTCTTCAGCTTAAGAAATATCAGTCTCATCTTACGCCAATTTTTACTGTTTTATTTTGTTTTGTTGCTGTCTCCACCTGTCGAATTTATTGAGGGGAAGCATTTTATTGGTTCTTTTTAGTAAGGTCAGGTACAGGTAATGGTGTGAAGTATGATATAGTGTTAAGTGTGAGGAAGTGTGAAGTGTAAGGCAAAGTGTGAAGTGAGTGATCAGGATGAGGTGTGATATAGCGTGAAGTGTGAGGATGTGTGTAGTGTAAGGCAAAGTGTGAAGTGTGATATAGTGTGAAGTGTAAGGCAAAATGTGAAGTGTGATATAGTGAGAAGTGTGAGGAAGTGTGAAGAGTAAGGCCGAAGTGTTAGATGAGTGACCAGGGTGAAGTGTGCTGTAGTGACCAGGGTGGAGGAAGGGTAGGGTAGTAAGTGTGAAAAAAAGTGTGAAGGGTATGATGGTGTCCAGTGTGAGGGAAGAGGTAGAGCACCACAAGTGTGACAAAGAGTGAAATGACGAAGTGTGAAAAGTATGAAGGTGTCCAGCGAGAGGGAAGGGACAGGGCAGAATAAGTGTGATAGAGTGTGAAGGAACAAAGTGTGAAGAGTATGATGGTGTGCAGTGTGAGGGAAGAGGTATAGCACATGTGTGTGATAAAGTGTGAAGTGTGAGACAAGGTGTGACGAGTATGAAAGTGTCCAGTATGAGGGAAGGGATAGGGCAGCAAGTGTGTGATAAAGTGTGAAGTGTGAGATTAAGTGTGAAGAGTATGACGGTGCCCAGTATGAGGAAAGGGATAGGGCTACAAGTATGTGATAAAGTGTAAAGTGTGAGATTAAGTGTGAAGAGTATGACGGTGCCCAGTGTGAGGGAAGGGATATGCCAGTAAGTGTGAAGGTAAACAAAGCCTGAGCCACCGGACACTCACGTCCGCACTGACAATGAAGGGAAGACGCTGAGAAAGGTGGGGAGGGTCTGGTGTTGAAGGGAAATAGGTAGGTGGATAGCAGGAGGAAGAGGGAGGGAGGGTTGTTGGATGGAGGGATTATAGTAAGAGAGGAGAGGGAGGGAAGAAGGAGGAGGAGGTATCTGGGGAGGGGGGAGGAAGTTGGAGGGACAGTGGTTGAGGGGAGAAGAAGGAGTGTGGAGAGGAGCGTGGAAGGATGATGGAAAGGGACTAGAAGGAGTTTTTTATGTGAGAGGAAGAGGTGTCTGGGGAAGATGAATGAGGAGTGGATGGGGAAGCAGGAGGAGGTGGTGGCTGGAAGAAAGGAGAGAGGGATGAGAGGGGATGACTTGGGTATGTGGAAGAGAAGGGTGACTGGGGAAAGGGAGAGAAAGAGGGAGTGGTTGATGAAGGTAGAGGGAGAAGAAGTGGTAGGGATGGGCGAAGGGAGAAGAGAATGGTGATCGTTGGATGAAGGAGGGGGGGGGTTGTGTGGGGGGGATGAGGGAGTAGAGATAGAGAAGGGGGATTTGGATGGTGGTAGGGATGGAAGAAGATAGAGGGGAGAGAGGAGGAGGATGTGGCTGCAAACAGGAAAGAATGATGATTGAACTTGGGGAAGAGGTGTGGATTGGGTGGTGATAACCGCGAGGGGTTGTGGTAGGGCAGGGTAGGGGTGGATAGGAGGGGGAAAAGGGGAGTGGTTTGGGGGGGATTTCAAGGGGATGGTGATGTCAAGGGAGAGGAATTATGGTAGGGGAGGAAAGAGGCGCTTAATTAGAGAGATGAGGAAGGGGACTAAGGTAGTTTAGGAAGGACGAAGAGGTGATAGTTAAAGAGAGAGGGATTTTAGAGAGGATGAAGCTGGGAGTGGGGGCTAGATAGGGATTAAGGAGAGAGGGGAAGGGGATTTGGTTGGAATGCAGGAGATGAGGTGAAGTGGCGACTAGGGGAGGGAGTGCAAAGGACTTACAAAGGCGCACAAAGGAAAGCAAACAGCAACAGACCTGTTTGTATTTTCGTGGCTGTTTGGTATAGGAAAGGTTATAACAAACAAAAATGGTCTGTCAGTTAAGATCAATCATATAAAAGCAGGAAGTAGGAAGGAGCGGAATAGAGTTGTAAAAGGGAGGTAAAACAAAAATATGGAGATGGTTCCGGAGAGGCGTGAAAAGTGGAGTGTTTATATAGAAGAGGAGAGGGGCAAGAAAGGGGATGAGGGTTAAGTATGAGGAGGGGATGAAGGGAAGGACGTAAGGAGGAGGCAAAGAGAGAGGGGAAGAAGAGGGGAAAGTGGAGGAAAAGGGGTAGGAGGGAGAGAGTGGGAAGGGTAGTGGGATAGTAATGGGGGCAGCGCTTGTTGAGTCAGGAGGAAAAGATAATGATGACTAATAATAAATGGCGGTGGGATGAAAGAGTTGGGGAAATGATGGTTGAATGGGGTGGGGTGAGGAAGCGACGAAAGGGGAAGGGTAGGGGAGAGAAAATAATGTGAGGAGGGGTGAATGTGAGGGAACAAAGGATACACTAGTAATTCTGAGGAGTAAAGACTGGGAGGTAAAGATGATGAAATAAAAGAGGGGAATATAGAAATCAGGTGAAGATGCTGAGGAAGTAAGTAAAGAGGAGGGGAAGAAGGAATAGGTAATAAATATAAAGTGGAAGACAGAGGGTGAAGAAGAAAGGTAAAGGGAGGGGAGGTATGATGAGGGGCAAGGAAGGAGGTGGGGTAGAGAAGGGAAGAGGTGAGAGAAAAGGTGTAAAGAAGTGTGGGTTGAAGAAAGGATGAGATTAAGAAGGAAGGTGGAGAAGGGAGGGGAAAAATAAAGACAGGAAGATAAAGGAGTTGAAGAAAAGAGAGCGAAGAATCTGAGGAAGTAAAAATGGGGACTAAAAATTGGGTCTGAGCAAAAAAATATTAAAGAAACAAGAGCAGTGATGAACGAGAGGTTAAAAATGGAGACGAAGAAAGGCAAGGGAGTTAATAATGAAGGATAAACACAGATGGTTAGAGAACGGAAAGAAGAAGGAAAGACGCATAAAAGGATAAAGAAAGGGAAGTAAGAAGGGGAATTAACAGGAATTGGAGTAAATAAATTCAGTGAAGGAAAGGGAGTAAAGATGGAAGGGTAAGATGGGGAGGGGGGAGAAAAGGAAAGAGAAGATCGAAGATAAAAGGAGGGGGCGTGGGGGGAGGGAGTAAAGATTGGCTAAGATGGAGGGAGAGGGGAGATTAAAGGAGAGAAGCAAGGGGAGGGGGGGCGTTGGGGGAGGGAGTAAAGATAGGCTAAGATAGGGGGGAACGGGGAGATTAAAGAAACGAGGGGAGAGGAGGAGAAAGGGGGTCGTAGGAGGGGAGAAGAGTGTTGGTGGAGAGTGGCCTTGAGATCGATGCTCCCCCCCACGGATTCCCGGAATAACCCTGTCTCGAGGTTTTGTTATTTTCCGATTTTTTCCTCGCCTCACACATACTCGAGTTTGCCCTTAAAGGAAAGCAAATTAAAATCGTACCAGTTCATGCGTTCGCCTCGCCTCAGCTATTTTCTTTTCTGGCGCTGGACAATGCCTTCTGGGGCCAGGGATGGGATGTGTGTTCGAGGTGCTTTTATTTTCCTTAGTTTGCCTTCGTTTTCGTCTCGTTTTTTGTTGAGCGAGAATAGGATAGGTGGAAGGAGAGGTTATGATGTCTAGCGTCTTGCGCGTACACAGTCTCTCTCTCTCTCTCTCTCTCTGTCTCTGTCTCTCTCTCTCTCTCAGGTATGTATGTATGTATGTCTGCACGTATGTATTAGCTCCCTCCCCGTGACAGAACCTAGCCAACAGTAATCTAAAACAGCCAGGTAGTCAGGCCTTGGAAAACACCCACTATTTCGCCATCTACTGTAAATACCTGCTCCCAAACTTCAACCCTTTCACTGCTATGTCTTCTTTTAACCCCTTTATTACGAGGACATTTTAAGTACTGTTCTACCTTTTACCCAGCGAATTAAGTAAGCTAGGAAGAGTACCCAATTTGTGAGTAGGTTTCTGAAGGCTACAAATATTTCCTACGAGTCAAAGAGATGCTCCCAAGTTGTATATAATTGATTGGTGACAGCTAAAATGAAATACAAAAGAACTCCCTGTCTTCAACGAAATATTATCCTTCTTGCTTACTCCACACAGTTTATTTATTTATTTATTATTATTATTATTATTATTATTATTATTTATTTTTTATTTTTAGCTTAGGAGGGACATTTTTGTACCTGAGACCTTAGATATCGCCTTTATTTTTTCCTTTCGAGACATCTTTCTTAAGTTTAAATAAAATCTCGTAGTTAAAGATTTCGGTAACCCTGTATAGAGCTTTTTAATTAAGGTCTTTGAATATGAAGCGAATGGTCTCTGTTTTACACCCTTTCAATCCGATGACGCATTTTGTATTTTTATTCCTGCTGCCTCCAGACGATTTTTTTTTTTTCACAATTTACAAAAAATATCTAGCAGTTAGCGGGTTAATGAAGGCTGTGTCAAACTCGTCTACCTGTCCTAATGTAAAAAAAATCGCTTGTCGGTGGTCAGAATAAATTTTAAGAAGAGGTTGAGAATATATCGATTATACTCCTTTTACTTTAACCTGGCCTAACACTGCCACCTCCCCGTCACGAATACTGAGTCGTAGGGAATAGATTTACACGAAAATATGGTGTTAGTCACGAAGAAGTGCTATGAAAAGGATGGAGAGCCGTAGTATTGTCTTAATCTGCCATTGAACTACGGGAAATAGGATGCAGTAGGAAGGAAATCTGGGCCAAGTGAGGGTGAAAATACCATTGCTATATTTCTCTATAGGTTACCGGTAGCCGCATCTAGTGAGGGGCTGCGTAAGATTCGGTAATTGGACCTACAAGCCTCTCTCCTTAAGATGGGAGGAAAGAAACACAGAAGATTGTTTAAGTTCTTTATTTCTGTAATGATATGGAGTACACAGAGATCCACTTCTTTGTTACAGAGACGTAGGCTCTTATTCTCGTCGGTTAAGGAAGCTCCCTAACACCTATTCCTTAGCTTTTTTTTGGACATGGCTGGCTACTATCCTTTGCTACATTAAGTGTCCAAGAGTATGGCAACGTTAGAAGGATATGTATATCACAGAATAGAACAGTAAGGTGTATTAAGCAAAATAAATCGCTTAGGAAATGGAATTAGGGACATTGACCTTCAGTTCTGTCTTGCTTTTTTCTTCCCATTTGTCACGATGAATCACTGTCATCATCTTTCCTCAGTATCATCTTCCTGACTCATTCTTTCCTCTTCCTTCTCCTTGTCTTCCTTTACCAGACTCTCACACAGTCTCCAAGTCAGTCTCTCCTTCCTTCATTCCATTCCCTTCATTCCCTCCACAGTGCCAAACAATTCAGAGTATTTCCCTTTCCCTTCGACATCACTCCACTCTGTTAATAAAGACAAGATGAACGTCTTTTTTTTAATTCTACCCCATTCTCGGTCTACCTCTTCCTCGTCTTCCCGCCACCCTCCTCTCAGAAAACCCGGAAGTCCTTCTCTCACCCCATTCGCTCCCTATAGTCAAACATCTCAAAGTATTTTCATTACAGTCCCCTCCACATTCCCTCCTCATCAGTGAGAATGGCAGGCACAGGTAGGGGACAAGTGATGCTCATTATCATTCTTCTCTAACGTTGATTTTAACCTTTATTCTTACACACTTAACACCTTTCCTCTTCATCATCTTCTTTATCATCTTTCATCTTTTTTTTACACTCACACAACTTTTTTTTTTTTCTCCCACACTCTTGATATCATTTTCACTCTAATAAATTAACATTATTCTCATTCTCACTTGCCTATCACCTTCCCAGAACAAACTAACATTTTTTTCTCACTCATAGACAAAATACATCATCCTTTGACACACCTTTACCTTTTCTAATTATTAAACAGAAGCATCTTACCTAAAGGCACTCAGCTAACAACTTTATCACACTCACACAAATGGATCTCTCTCTCTCTCTCTCTACGTGTGGGAGTCGATGATTGACTCACTGACCTTTGATGGTGAAACAGTGACAGCCTCGTCGATGAAGTGAATAGTGACAGAAAGGGATTTGTGTTGACATGATGGTGTGGGAATGATGTCGGATGTGTGAGGTTGACATCAGGTGTGTGTGTGTGTGTGTGTGTGTGTGTGTGTGTGTGTGTGTGTGTGTGTGTGTGTGTGTGCGTGTGTGAGTGTGTGTGTGTGTGAGAGAGAGAGAGAGAGAGAGAGAGAGAGAGAGAGAATGCACCATAAGTATATAAAAATACGTCAAATGGATGATGCTGCGAAAATGTGTGAATGATGATGCTGTTATTCATCGTTCATTGACCAGATTATATACAAATGAAGGTGTCGTAGTGAAGCGGGAATATACATGCATAATAAGTGAAGCGGTTAAATACAGGTACAGTAAGTGAAGCGGTTAATTACAGGTGCAGTAAATGAAGCGGTTAATTACAGGTGCAATAAGTGAAGCGGTTAAATACAGGTGCAATAAGTGAAGCGGTTAATTACAGGTGCAATAAGTGAAGCGGTTAATTACAGGTGCAATAAGTGAAGCGGTTAATTACAGGTGCAATAAGTCAAGCGGTTAATTACAGGTGCAATAAGTGAAGCTTTTAAATACAGGTTAATTACGGGTTTGATCCACATTAGCAGACGATGAAAGGTAAGATGTCTAATGCTATGACTTACTTATAACTATAACTGGATTTTTACTTAAACCAAAAATATATGTATAATTATGAGTGAGAGAAGAGCTTTAGAATTCTGAAAGCGATAGTTTCGAAGTAAATACAGTACTGAGTTTTAAAAATATATAAATCCGTAAAAGTGAACGATAAGAAGAATGTAAGCAATATCAGACCAGCTACAACGCATGCAAGTTGACGTGGGAGGAGGTGGGAGGTGTAGGAAGCTTAGGTGGACTGGGAGTGAGGATTGTGGGATGTTGGAGTGGGTGTGAGGAGTGGGAATCTTTGCTAGGTGGATTTTCACAGAGAGATTGGGAGTAGGAGTTAGGAATGTTTGGGGGTATGAGAGAGATTGGGAGTAGGAGTTAGGAATGTTGGGGGGTATAAGAGGCTATGGGAGCAAGTGGATATAACCCAGGAGCTTTGAGGATTGGAAGAGGGGAGTGAGGAATATGGGGGAGAGTCGGGAGTTTGGGAGAAAGTAATATTAGTAGTGGGGAATGTGGGAAGGGGTTGGGAGTGAGTGGACGTAACCTGGGAACTTTGAGGAATTGGAGGAGGGGAGTGAGGACTGTAGGAGGGTGTGGGAGGGTTTGGTAGAAAGCAATATTAGAAGTGGGGCATGTGCGGGAGAGATTGGGAGCCAGGACTCTGAGGAGTGGACGATAAAACAGGGTATAGGAATGTTAGGCATGAATGATTTAAAGACTGTATAATGTGCTAAGAGTAACTCAGTCTGAGAATTTAGAGAGACTGGAAGGGAGGAGTTTGGGAGCTTGTAATTATACTTTAAAAGCTGAAGAGAGATTTACAGTGGGAGTGGGAAACGTGGGAGTGTTAGGAGCGTAAGGTGGGGAGTCTACTGTGGAAGAGGTGATGTAAGTTCATAACCTAGGATATCAGAGGAAATTGGAGTGGAAGTGAGGGATATGAGAGGATGTAAGAAGCGCTAAGATTCAGAGTATAAGATGAAGATTAGGAATGGAGTAGAGGAGTGTAAGAAGGTATAAAAGGTGGTAAGAGTAATTGGATTTAAGCTGGAGATTGAGAGAGAGGATTGAGGAATATAGATAGGTGTGAACAAGTAAATATGAGGACTGGGAGTGGGGGGTGAGGAATGTACGACGGTGTGGGAAATGGTGAAAGGATATGATTACGATTGAACGGATATGAGTTGGATATTTACACCAGGATATCTAATGGGAAGAAAGGAAGATGGGAGGGTTTGAGGGAGGTGGTAGGAGTCGGCAATGAAATCCTGGGCATTCAGAGGAACTATACGCTTTTCACTTTAACTTGGTCTAAAACTACCATTTATCATTAAATCTGAGTTATAGTAATAGAGTAACACAAGAGTATAATGCTAGTCACGAAAAAGTGCCATGGAAACAATGGACGACCACAGAATTGTGTTTTTCTGCCACTGAGGTACGTCAAAAAAGCTCCAAAAGGGGGAAAATCTGGGCCTAGAAGGTAAAAAAAAAAAAAAAGTGCCGGAGTACAGTGCATGGGAATAGGGGAGCGAGGGAGCGAGTGGGGGCGCGTGGGAGGGAGTTGGAGAACGTAGGAGGAAGTGGGGGCGCGTGGGAGAGTGTAGGGGTGCGTGAGAAAGAGTGAGGTGCGTGGGAGGGAGCGGGGGAGCGTGGGAGTATTGGTTTCCGGGTACGTTGATGGAGTGTGGGTGTGGCAGCCCTTGATGTGTGATGGAGAAAAAGACAGGAGAGAGGGGGATGGATATGGAAAATGTTTGATGCCTACCCGTGCTTGTGTTGGCGTGGGAAGTGAGAGAGAGAGAGAAAGTTATAAAGATGCCCAAACCACACAAAACATAGCCTCTCACTGAGCAGGTATGACTTTACTCTTAACTTGCTTAAGGCCGCCTTCTGCGGCCTCCGCTCGATATCGTCACTTCCTAATTAAATGAATCATAACTCGGGAACTGGTAGCCCGATTGGACTGGAAACTGTTTTATTCTTCAAGTTAGAACATTTTAACTGTATCTTGCTGTAACAAAAATTTGCGCTACATGCTTCGTTTTTGCTGTGTTATGGTAACAGACACAAAAATCGGATCATTATAATATAAACAGATGCTAATACTTACACCATAAAGACAGTTGACTAACACTTCTCAGTGATTATACGCAGTGGTGTTCGGTGTAGTCTGGAAGGTGTTGCAGTGGGAGTTAGGCAGGATAAGGGTAATTTAAAAAATAATTGTAATATTAATGGAAGATACAATAACAGCATCAATTAGTTAGTCAGGCTGCGTAGGCGAAAATAAACATTCAACGGTGGCTTTCTAGGTAGGCAACAACGTGCTTAACTCAGTACATCATCTTCAGTAATATATATAATGACAGCGTTTAAAATATAATTATATCCTCATGTGTATAGTAGCAGTCAGGCTTTAATATAAACAATGGCAGATGATAGTGCAGCAGCAGTATGAAGAGCCTGCTTATATGAACTGCTTAGAAATAATAATCCTACTGTGTTATTGACCTTTTTCAGTGATTTACCTTTCTGATGGACCTGTGTAGCTTTGTATGATACTTTTAAATTCATTCACTGACTATCTCTTCCCAGGTGCCTTAATCGCAGAGCCACGACAAATCGCCTACACGTAACTCTTTCCTCCGCCATTAGGAAGTCCTCTCCCCATCTTACTGCATTATCATTCATATACCTTTTTAGCTCCATCTTTCCACCTCATCATCATTTCACCCCCCCCCTCTCACTCTCATCTATCTATCTAGCTGTCTGTATCTATCTATCTGTCTCCCTCCGCCTCACTGATGTACACTCTGATCCACTGTCTCACTCTTCACTTACTCCACATGACCAAAAAAAATCTCAAAGTACCCCACATATTTTCCGCACATGCACATCAACAACACAGCCTTTGAACTTCTTAATCTGACTGTTTCTCTGCTTAATTCAACACACCCATCTCAGACAAGCAACTTAATAAATTAGTATTGTAGTGTTTGTTGATATTATACTAACTTACAATATATAACCTGGGACAGTGTCATTATACTCTTTGATGATATTATTGGTGTTCATGATACTTAAGTTCAATCGCACTGTTTGATATTACAAAAAAAAAAAAAAAAAAAAAGATATATACACAGTCTAATATAGCAGTACTGTAGTGTTTGATTGTGTGTGTGTGTGTGTGTGTGTGTTTGTGTGTGTGTATGTGAATAGAGGATATAAGCCGCTGAATAAGGACGACTAGCCTACTGACTGATGTCAAGAAAAAAAAAAACATGGTAGGGGGAAAGCGGAATGGGGAGGGGGAGACGGGGGCAGGAATGGAAGGGAAAATGGTGAATCGAAATGGGAATAAGGAAGGGTGAGAGGGAAGTGAATGGGGAAAGGGGAAGAGGGAAGGGAGTGATAGAGGAAAGGGAGGAGGCAGGAACAGGGGGAGGAGGAAAAGAGTTGAGAGTGAAAGGAGAATGGTGAGGCGGAAGGGACTGGAACGGAAGGGTGAAGAAGGGAGGAAAGATTGAAAAGGGTTGAGTAGGGAGATGCGACAGAAACAGAATGGGGATGGGGGAAATGGTGAGAAAGGGGACTGGGGAGGGGGAGGCAAAGGAAATAGGGGGTGGAGGAGAAGAGGGAAAGGAAGTGAATGGGGAATGAGGTGGTGAATGGAAAGCAGGAGCGTAAATGGGGTAGGTGAAGGAGAACTTTAAAAAGGAATGGGGAATGAGGGAAGGAGGAACCGATAAAGGGAGGAGGGGAGAGGAGAAAGTGAACTGGGAATGGGAAGGGGAGGAGGAATGAAAGGTAAACAGAGAGGGGAGGGAAAGGGGAGGGAGGCAGTAAATGAAGTGGATTGTAGACTTTGATTTGCCGCTGTTAGGATCATGTATTGTTTATCAGGGAATGGGGAGAACGAAAGAGGAACGGGGAGGGGGAAGGGGAGTGGGGATTGGTGGGGGTGAGGGTGGGGTGGAGATAGCAAAGGGGTGATTAGAGCGTGAATATCTGAAGAGCAAAACAAAAAGGGATATTGGAGTTTTATCGACAGTTATTTAATATCTGACCAATGCCGGGTTCATTAATTAAAAGATTTCAATACGATCCACATTATTTTTTTTTTTTGTCTCTAGCTGATTTTAACCAATTTTATTCTCTCTCTCTCTCTCTCTCTCTCTCTCTCTCTCTCTCTCTCTCTCTCTCTCTCTCTCTCTCTCTCTCTCTCTCTCTCGTGTTATCTTTGGGTGATTTTGATAAGTTTTGCTCTCGATATCTCTAGATGATTTTGTTAACTTCTGATTTTGCCTTCTGCAGACGATTTTGTTAGGGTGTGCAGAGATACTGAGCGAAACATTATCCCCGCCGTGTTTCCAGCGCGTGCGGGTATCAAGAGAGAGAGAGAGAGAGAGAGAGAGAGAGAGAGAGAGACGCCTCGAGCCAATGGGGTTAATGAATATCAGACCTACCGTGAACTTTGTCCAGCTCGTGTTACAGTGGTGCTCAGCTTGCATATCCCTTTATCCGGGTCGTGTTCCGGTCGTCCTCAAACTCGCATCTATATACCCGTGTCAGGTTTTTGTGGTGATTAAACTTCCGCCTTTATTGATTATTCTGTTCCGCCAATTATCAGTTCCTTAATTGCCCTATTCGAAAGGACTTTACTGAAAAAAATAAATAAATAAATAAAAATGTATATGTAGGCATGACTGAACATACACTCCCATACTAATAATCCCTCCTGCACACACACACACACACACACACACACACACACACACACACACACACACACACACACACACACACACACACACGTTCTGTTCCACTGTTTTTCAGCAATAACTGCACAAAAGTTCCTCACCAAAACACATTTATAATACAAGTCGTTCCTTCCACAAATTCATGCTTACACCTACACCAAGCAATTTTGTATGTTTTAATAATGTCAATATAAAAAAAAAATAATTAAAATGAATGTTCGTGTATGAATTTTAATACTAATGGCTTCTTTCTCCGTGATGAGTGTTGCATAAAACCAATCAGTCTCTGTTTCTGGTAGCTTTGAGTTATGAAATATTTTTTTAATTGGGAGCTGCCAGTTGCATAATCGGGAGGTGCCTGAAATTCTAGAACCTTGTAGTAATTACCACTGTTGTTGTGTTGTGAAATATTTTCCCCACGGCTCTGGTTGGGAACGGGCAAACAAAAGAGCCCGTCAGGGAAAACGGCAGATAAATAGCCCTCCAAATTAGAGCATAGCTGGGCCGACAAAACGGCTGACGAGGTGGCGAACAAGGCGAGGGTGAGGCGCGGTGGTTGGCCAAACAAGCACACGATGGTCGAGGAGGGCAGGGCGGGACGGCGAAGCTCGGTGGACTGCGTGGCGCCGGTGGAAGGGGCGCCGACGAAGTGCTAAGATGGGGAACCGCCCCGACGCTGCCCTCAACCCCCATGCCCTGATGGAAAGGCGATAAGACTCCCCCAGCCCAGCAGCAAATGGAGACCAAATGGAGACCAAGGAGGGAGGCCCAGACACGGTCGTAGGGAGGGCAGGCCCTGGTCCAGATGGGCGGAGGGAGAAAAAAGGCTCTCTCGACCTCCAGGTCGGCAGGTCCTAGGCCGTAGCCCTCCAGGTCGAAAGGACAGGCCTACCCTCCTCGGTGATGCTAGGGGGGCTGGTCCCGTCACGGACTGGTGTGGAGGTGTCGACGGGACGAGAGGTGGGCTGCGAGTGAATTACCACTGATTTATACCATGCCTGTGTATTCAAGTGTGGTGTATAGCTGGTATGAATTATCCAGTATACGACGTTCATGATTCCAGCTTGTGAGTAGGATTAGTAGAAGAGACAGGAAGAGGACAATAAGTAACTAGAATGGGCTGTCAGTTGAATATCTAGTGAGACTGGTTACATTCTTCTTCATTCCAATCAAGCTTTCGACACCATTGCCTCCAGTTCAGACGAAAACCATTCTTTTAATATACCTTTTTTTAAAACCATTCTTTTAATATACCTTTTTTTAACAATAACTTGGCCTAGATTTTCGTCCCTTTGCAGCTCACTTCACGTAGCTCAGTGGCAGAGTAAGACAGTGCTACGGCTCGACATCTTTTTCGTTACACTTCCTCGTGGCTATCACCATATTTTATTGCCAGTCTGTTTTGTAACTCAGCACTCATGATGAAGAGATGGAAAAATTAGGCAAAGATAGATTAAAACAGTATGATATTACCCACACTGCCACCTATGTTGATGATGATGTTGCATTCTGTGCCGATCAACTTAGAATGTGTCCATTGCATCTTTCCGTATGTGGACACCGTTTTTTATCTGACTCTGGCAAAAACTGGACGACTTTATATACCGTATACGATTTTTTTAAAACCGAAAATGGCTGAAAATGGATGCAGAGAGAGTCATTAGTATCTACTTCCTGTTAATCCCTTGAATCCGATTTCTTATTATATAGTATAGTCCTTCTACTTCCACACTTTCTTTTTTAAATCAACCTAGGGAAGGCCTCTCGTACTGAAAGGGTTAAGGAAGGCTGTATCTAACTCCTCCAGTCGAAAACTCTTCCCCAAGTCGAGGAAAATCGCAAGGAAATGGAAAATGAAAGGTTAAATAAAATATGCGTTCCTGAATTCAAAGAGTTAAATAAATATGCAAAAAGAAAAAAAAATATAAAAAAGTACAAAGTGAAAAATATAATGAAAAAAATACTACTGACAGAATTTTATCAACGGGAAATTATTTTTGAGTTAATTAGAATTGCCAACTAACTCCAGCTTAGGGCAAAAAAGAAAAAAAGAAAAAAAATAAGAGCTAGTGAATGTAGAAAATTATTTTGACCTCGTAAATTATGTAATATAAATTGGTCCTCTAATTAGTGACACCTGATAGCCCTTGAAAGCATTTTAATTCTTTTGTGTAATTAGTGATGTAATAATTAACTTTATCATTTATTGTTGTAATGGGAATAATGTGGGAAATTTGATATGAGCTTAAGGTTCACTGTTAGGTAATGAAATACAGATGTTTTTAGTATGGTAAGTATATGTACGTTTTGTGTTTGTGTTTGTGTGTGTGTGTGTGTGTGTGTGTGTGTGTGTGTGTGTGTGTTTTTGAAGTTAAAGATGATGTGGCTCGGAGGATCATGTATCTGACGCAGCTCGGAAATATCTTTATTACATGAACAAAAATGCACTCACACACACACACACACACACACACACACACACACACACACACACACACACACACACACACACACACACGAAGCTTTTGAAAGATAACGTGCAGGAAAGAACTTCACCACATCCCCTCCTTGTTATTCCCCTCGCTTCGTTCATCAGCTGCCTCTCCCCTTCACAATATTGTTTTCCAGGATAGACAAAATAAATAGGAAATCCATAGACCAGCAGGAATTTATTCACCAGTTACTTACTGTTTTTTTCCCCAGGTAATACAGCTTCCTTTTATATTATATTATTATTATTATTGTTATTATTATTATTAGTAGTAGTAGTAGTACCACCAGTAGTAGTAGTAGTATTTTTATTGTTGTTATTATTATTATTATTATTATTATTATTATTATTATTTTGGGTATCTGCATCAAAATGGAATGAATCGTTCAGAAGAAAATACGGGAATATAAGGTTTGAAATAGTTAGGCATGATTATCCCGAAGCAAAAATGAAGGGTCCATGTCAGTGCAATTCTCACTACCATGTCTTAACCCTCTTCAACTGAGAGAAACCTTTTTTTTTATTCATTTAACCATTTATTTTATTTTTCATTTGATACTGCCAGACACCCACATCCAGCTTAAGGGAGACTGGAGTAAAAGCTTTTGAAAGAGATCTGGTGTAACCTTTCTCAATTTAATACACAAAGGAGTTTATAGAAAAAAAGGAGGGGAGAGGAAGGGGGAAAGAGGGAGAAAAGGAAGGGGAGGGGAGAGAGAGAGAAAGGAAGGGAAGGGAGGGGAGAGAGAGAGGGGGGAGGGGAAGGGAGATAGACACCAAATGATTCTCTTAACACGAGGGTAAAATTAGGAATCAGTTTTTGCACTGGGTCAAAATCCTTTAAGTGATGTTCTTGCTGTGTCATTTACCCTCAGCACTCTCACCTCACCCTTTTCTCTTTCTTCCTCTACACCTGCTCTCCCTCTCCTTTCCTACTCCCTCCAACCTCTCATCCCCCCCACCCTCATCCTCCCCCCCCCTCTCATCTCCCCCCCTCTCACCTCCCCCCCCTCTCACCTCCCCCTTTATTTCTTTCATTTCCCTTCACCTTCTCATCTCCCCCTCCAATCTTTCATTTACCCCTTCCACTCACTCTTCACCCCCTCCACACTCATCTCTTCCTTCCTCCTTCTCCTCACTCTCGCCTCTTCCTCCTCCCCTCCTTCCACCCTCTCTCTCTTCCCTCTCCCCCTCCCCCTTCCCCTCGTCCTGCTTCCCTTGAATTCTATCAGTCTTTTCCCTACCCCTTCCCCTCCCCTTCCCTCCCCCTCTTACCGTTTTCCCTCGGGATGACTGCAGAGAGAGAGAGAGAGAGAGAGAGAGAGGGGAGGGGGAGGGGGAGGGAGGGAGAGAGCGGATATGACGAAGGTGGACAAGGAAATAAAAGAGAGGAAGGAGAGGGAGAAAAGGGAGAGAGAAGGGAGTGGGGAGAGAAAAGAGAGAGATAGATGTGTAAGGAAGAGGAGAGGACCAAGAGTGAAGAGGAAGGAAGGGAGAAGGGGGGAGGGAGAGGAAAAAGATGAGAAGGGTGCGGGAGAGTGTAAAGATTAGTTTTGGAGGGAGGGAGGGGGGGGGAGCGGAGAGATAGGAAAGAAGAGAAGAGGAGGAGAAGGAAGAAGGGAAGAAAGAAGTGAGGAGAGGAGTGGCGTAGGAAGGAAGAAAACGGAGAGATAGGAAAGGGAAGGCAGAGGAGAGGGGAGGGGAAGGGAGAGGGGGAAGATAAGGGCAGGGGGAAGAGGGATAGGGGGACGAGGGGAGGAGGGTAGAGGGATAGGGGGACGAGGGGAAGGGGGAGAGGGATAGGGGGACGAGGGGAAGGGGGAAGAGGAGGGGAAGAGTCATGGCCCAGGGGGAACTCAAGCGTTGTAGCCTGGGAAGTAATTTGATTGCCGCCTCATGCACTCACCGACACACTCCCTCAAACATTTCTCAGTTATCTTCACCTCTGACCTTTACAAATTTAACAACTTTCTTAAATGGAGTCTTTTTCCATTATATTATACACATACAGACACTTCATGTTTCTCTTCTTATTTCTCTTCTCATCGTATACTGGTATCTTATTTTTTACTCATTTCTCTTGTTTCTCATACTTTTCTTCTTATTCCTTTTCTTATTCTTCTCTTTTTATTTCTCCATTTATACTCTCGTCTTATTTCTCTTCCTATACTTCTCTTCATATTTATCTTCTTATTAATCACTTATTATTTCTTGTCGTTTCTGTTGCATTCTTATCCCTTAAAGTCTTACCACTTCACTACGAGTGTTTTCCATTTGAACCTCTTCAAGATGATGATTACCTTTTTCTTGCCACAAACAGGCGATTTGTGTGTGTGTGTGTGTGTGTGTGTGTGTGTGTGTGTGTGTGTGTGTGTGTGTTTTATTTATTTATTTTTCTTGAGGAGGCTCTTCTAGTGACCAAATTTCTGTCAATAACTTACGATATATAAAAAAAAAAACTAAAATGCATAGAAAACGAGAATTATATCCAAGAAGCAGGGTAAACTTGGACTGAATATTATATTTAGAGGTTAACTTTATTTTTAAACGATGACGTCTGTGGATATTCCTGTTATTTCTAGACAATTTTCATGAACTTAAAACAGATGTTAGACACTGAAAAGGATATTAATTGGGAACTCTAACTCCTCTCTTAAAAAAATATCCCCTGAGTTTTATAAATCTGAATAAAATCGTCTGACATCTATTGGAATAAAATGCTTAGGTCTTTTGTTTGAAGTGATTTTAAGTTTTCAAGAAGACATAACAAATAAATTCTAACTCTGTCTGTCTATCTATCTGTCTATCTATATTTATCTATCTATAGCCCTACACCCTAATCCCGCAAAGGGTGGTCGCAGACAAAACGCCTCCAAGTCGCTCTGTAACCCACTATATGTCTGCACTTCCCCCATCTCACTCCTCCCTCCCTTCCTTTATTCTTTTATTGAGAAGGTGACAGGGTAATTATAGCATTAACTGGAATACATATAAAAGGATGTCCCCTGGCTCAAAGGGTTAAATATTAAAAAACACACCACTAAAAAATAAATCTGAATCTTCACGTGCTGAAAGAAATCCCCCCTCAGCCTTATTAAATCCCTTGGCATTAGCTGGAATAAATTGCAAAAAACAATGGTAGAGAAGACAGCGAGAAAAAAACAAAACAAAAAAATCTGTTGGGTATATCTAACACCCTTCCTTTCCTCTCCTAAGATGAGTAAAATCGTCTGAAAAAAAACCTTCCTGAGCTGAATGAAATCGTCTGGCATGAGGGGGGGAACGAGGTACAAAATGACGTCGGCTGGAGAAGATGGTTATATCAAGGAGACACAAAATTAAAAACAGTTTACGTAGGCATCATCAAACCCCTCCTGCTCCCCCTTTAATATTGATAAAATTGTCTACAAAAATCCCCCAAGTTTGCATGAAATCGTCTGAAAAAATCTCTCCTTAGTTGAAACTGTCTGGCATGAGGTAGGGACGAGATACAAAAGGACTGTGGCTGTTGGAGGTGGTTAAGTATTCAGCGAGACACCGAGCAAAAATCATTTCCTAGTCCTCCATTGCGTGGGTCGTGCCGGGAAATGCCTGGCGAATGCATAAACTGGAGGAGAAGGAGGGCGAGGAGGAGAAGGAGGAAGAAGAAGAAAAGGAGGAAGAGGAGGAGGAGGGCCCGGCGACTAGGGAACTCTTTGCTGGGTTTCTCTCGTCCTTGTCATCTTTGTCTTCGTTTTGGCCGGGTTTCTCTCTCTCTCTCTCTCTCTCTCTCTCTCTCTCTCTCTCTCTCTCTCTCTCTCATTATTTTTAGTTATTTTCTAGAACTAGTGGGAGATCCCTGGCTGGGTGTAGGAAGACGAAATGATTTGGGAACCCTGTGGATTTTCCCTCCTAGTTGCCATCTTCGTCTTACTTTTCTCCATTTTATTAAGATTTATTTCTCGAAGTGTCGGGAGATGTCAGGTGAAGGTATAAGATGCGTGACTCGAGGCTGGAGGACCGAGTGACCTGGGTATTCATGTAGGAATGATCTTCGTAACCTCCGTCTCGTACTCTTGCTTATGTCACCTTGAGAGATTTGCTGGTACCTCTTTCATAGTGATTTTTTTCTGCATATAACGTGTAAATATGTGTTCTTCCGCCACACCTCGCTTGTAATTGGCCGTCATCACATTACACGAGCCACCTGCCCATTCCACCACTTCTGTAATAGTAGTAGTAGTAGTGGGTATGTTATTTCTGCAAAGTATCTAAATATTAAAATCGTGTAAAATCATGAAAATACCACACAAAAAAGTGCTGAAGTGTAGTATACAATACAAATCCCCTACAAATAGGTGTTTGAGAGCCTTCTAAGCCCACAATAAGACGGAACTTACTTTTTGTCATTTACTTAGCCTTTCCTTAGAGAGTCTTAGAAGAATGAGTAACAGGACATCAAAAGTAACATTACAGTTTTTTTTCATTCTCTTTTTCTTGTTCTTTTCTTTTTCATTTTCATTTTTCCTTTTTTTTTTTTTTTTTTTTTTTACGTAGCCAGGCCAACGTTTTTAATCATTTCGCCTTTCCACCCACCAGCCTCCTCCATGTGTGAGCCCAAAGGAGATGAAACATACAGTACATTATGTTCGACGTCAGAGGTGTAGCTGTTTTGATCGAGTTGGTTTCTGTGTATGTATGTAGGTAGGTAGGTAGGTCGGTAGGTAGGTAGGTAACTACGTAGGTAGATAGGTAGGCAGGTAAGTCTGTCTGTCGGTAGGTAGGCAGGTAGGTAGGTACTGTATGTATGTATGTATGTGTATCTATAAAATATCTCGCCAGTGATCCAACTTTGATCAAAATTGGCGCATATATCGTGAGTGAGTCTGGGGAAAAAATAATACGATTTTGATTTAGACTAATGGAAGGTAAAGCTTAATGAGGAAAGATCAGGGTAGGTGTGTGTGGCGTTGCTGTAATTTCAGAACACCCTCTTAGTTTCTCTTGAGGTCAACAGATTTCTTACACGGCTCCTTACAAGAAGCTGAATAAGAAAAAAAAAAAAAAAAAGACTGTTGTGCGTGCCTTACAACACTCATTCGTTTGCAGAACTGACCCTTCTAAATTCCCGTAACTTATTCTCCGCGAAATCCGTCAGTCTGGTGTTGGCTAAATTAAGATCCTAGAGTTGTCTTGGAAGATGAGAGGGTTAGTGGTGATAACTTTACCCTTCCATATACCAAGTGGGGTCTGTGGCATTCAGATCTGACCATCTTATAAGCAAAGAAAATCTGAATGAGAAAACGCTAATAGTTCAGTAATACCAAGGCCTTAAAATTCCTTGGAGCCATTTGGTACCCCTTCAAGTATTTTGTCAGTTTCTTTTCTTTTTTCTTTAGACGCTGAGTAAATATGAAGGAACCGACATCGACATATATACCACAATGGAAAAAGAAAGTCATAAATAATTTTCTCTCTGTAAATAATTGTAAGTAATTTAAGCAGCAGAATGATGGTGTTTATTTTATCATAGTGTAATAATAATATTACTGTATTCACTTAATAGGAAGAACGTACATCGAAATATATCCCATAATGTTGAAAATGTAAAAAAAAAAAAAAAAAAAAAAAAAAATATGGTGTATTGTTGTGCCAAGTTTAAACATCACAAAAATGGTATTATTATATTTTCACGGTCTTATAATTAATGCTAAACTTATCATATTGTATTATGAGCAAAATGAATGAAATGAAGGAAGTGACATTCATAATTTCAATCATTATTCATTCCATGTACAGTGTATGAATATTGTGAGAAAATGCACATATTTTTCTTTTTCTTTTTCATTTCTTCTTTTTTTTTTTCAAGAAAGAATCAACAGAAGGGCATATAGTATACTGATTTTCTAGATCGTATCCTGGGCATCATATTAGACCTTTTTCCTCGTCAGTTAAGGAAGCTCCCTAACATCTTTTCGTAAGCGACTTATTTTGCTTATTACACACAACTCTCCTTCTTTGTGTTACATAAATCATTGTAATATTGCCATACTCTTCATAAACAACGTACAAATGAACATTAACCAACCTTTTCAAAAAAAAAAAAATCGCTGGGAATACGGACCCACGTTTTACTACTTCTAACTCTAGGGTAAAAATCTACCATTGAATTTAGGATCTCGAGAATCGCACCTGCCAATCCGTGTTACAAAATTCTATCTGGCGTGGAGGTACAAGAATCATCAGGAAATAAACTCGTCACACGTTTCCTGGAATAGAAGACTAGATTTGCTCCTGTCATGAAAAGGATGAAAAGAGTAAAGGATAGAATAAATAGATAAGAATCACTATTATTAATTCTAACATAAGAATCACTATTATTAATTATGAAACAAGAATCATTATTATTAATTCTAATATAAGAATCGCTGTTATTAATTCTAACTTAAGAATCACTGTCATTAATTCTATCATAAGAATCACTATTATTAATTCTGACATAAGAATCAGTATCATTACTTCTAACATAAGAATCACTATTATTAATGCCAACATAAGAATCACCATTACTAATTCTAACATAAGAATCACTTATTAACTCTGACATAAGAATCACTTTTGTTTATTCCAGCACAAGAATCACTATTACTAATTCTAACGTAAGAATCACTATTATTAATTCTAACATAAGAATCACTATTATTAATTCCAACACAAGACTCACTATTATTAATTCAGACATAAGAATCACTATTAATTATTGTAACTACAAAGAATCGTAAATATCTAGGTAAAAAATGAAGACGTAAATACCTGACGTGTGTGTGTGTGTGTGTGTGTGTGTGTGTGTGTGTGTTTGTGTGTGTGTGTTTGCCTCAAGATGGAAAAGGTCAGGTTTTACAGTCTAAAAATTTTCAGTGTCATTTGAAATTCCTCTCAGACCTGCTCCAACCTCCTCCATCCCCATCAACTCTCTCTCTCTCTCTCTCTCTCTCTCTCTCTCTCATATATACACACATATTCCATTATACCTATGCCAAACAACTTTCAGATAATAAGCAACACGACTGTAGTTTGTGAATACATTACAGGTGGATATTCTCTCTCTCTCTCTCTCTCTCTCTCTCTCTCTTTCTCTCTCTCATCATCATCATATATCTTCCCTTTTCCTTCCCACCGTTAAATTTCGTCCTAGTCATAATATTTTCAGGCATTTCTAGCTTTTTTTTAGAAACTCAGCTTTTATTTGTAAGCTAAAGGTCAGCTACAAGTCCTTCAGGGAACTATTAACCCGTTCACTACGATGACGTAATGTTCTCTTTTATTCTTGCTGCCTCCAGACGATTTTATTCAGCTTAGAATTTCGAACTGAAGGGGTTAGATATGGCATTCATTAACCCCTTCACTGCTAAGTATATTTCAGAGTTGTATTAAATCGTCATGAGGTTGAAAAAAAAAAAAGAAAGAAAGAAAGAAAGAAAATGGGCTGAAAAGATAAACACATCACAGTAATTACACATGCATTAGAAGTTGAGGAAAATCGTCTAGAGCCTGCCAGAGAAAATAAAAAATCGCACTGTAAAAAAAAAAAAAAAAAGAAAGAAAAAAAAAAAAACTCCTCAGAATAAATTTTACTCCAGTCCACAGTTCGCTACACCTACATGTTTCCCTGGTTTCTTTGTTTCATCCTTGACCTTTCTTTCACCCCCGACCTTTGTTTCACTCTTGACCTTTCTTTTACCCTTGACCTTTTTCCTTCAGAGAGAGAGAAAAAAAAATGAAAGGCGATGCGGCAGGGAAGGTCAGCTCAGCAAAACTATCTTCTTTGTTTATAAAAGGAATATACCCAGAATAATTTATATGTTCTGTTTAAGTAATTTCGTAGGAAATTACATGAACAGTTCTATCACGAAGACAAGTGATAACATATAGAATTTTCAGAACTCGACGTGGAAGAAAATTATTTCAGTGGATGTTCAGTCGATAGGGTCTCATGCTTGCACGCTTCCCCTTTCTGACTTTGGTATTTTGCCCTCTCATTTTACTAAAGTAGGTGAGAATCTTAGGTATGATGATGATGATGATGGTTATGGTGGTGGTAATGATGATGGTGGTGGTCGTGATGATAATAATGATGATGATGATGATGATGACGATGACAAAATAGCACACAAAAAATCATCAGATTTACAGAAGACTCCATTTAATCCTTTTCTGTCGAGAGGTCACGCCAAAATTGGAATAAAAAAATAGTGTTGTTATCCTAAGTAAAAGTAAAAACGTCATCACAACGAAGAGGTTAAGATATTAAAAAAAACATTAATAAAAACGGAAGATAAGAGCTATATAAAAACCATAACATTAAGACATGAACATTAGTCTGGACACCTAAAACCTTTTCTCTCTGACTTTCCTTCATAGTGCACCGACCTAGAACACTTTATTATTTACATCGCTTGTTTTGTATCCTTGGAGAGAGAGAGAGAGAGAGAGAGAGAGAGAAACAATACTCTTAGTGAAAATCCATCCAACACACACTCTCCACACTTTGTAAACATTCCCCTTCCAACACAACACCATCCATCATCACCTCAACACACACCACTCCAGATCTCGTATTCTCCTCTGTAAAGGAAGCACCCTAACACCTCTTCGTAAGCGACTTATTTTGCTTACTATACCTTACTGCCTTCCGTGTTACGTAAGTCATTTTAGTATCACCGTACTCTGCATAGATGACGTGCAAGAGGATATTAACTAGCTGCATCCAGAGATAAATCGCTAAGGAAAACATGCTAGGGAGAGGGTCAAGGATGATTCAGGCTGTGGACTAAAAATTGGGGGTAAAAAATGGGGAAGACAAATGGGAAAAGGAAAGCACCAGACACCCATTTCCTCAGTACTACAACACAACTGTCACCTTGAAAATCTAGGTCCCTATATCAATTTTAGGTGGTTGGTGGTGCAAGTAAATTAGAGATGAGTGTAATTGACAATGAAAACATCAAACGAATATTTCCTTAGGCTGACACTCAACCATCACTTGACCAATCTACGTCCCTATTTCAGTTCTAGGAGCGTGTTGGTGGAGAGGCTTGAGTGGTGTATTGAGGGTTGCTTGTTCGATCCCGGCTGTGGCAGGGAATAGTTTAGGGGGACTAGAAGAACCAGGGGGCAATTCTTGGGCCGGTCAGTCTGGGGGATTAAGTTCGTTGCCCTTTGGTCCCTGTTCATTCAGTAGTGCAAGTAAGAATAAATGTCACTGAAGAGCGATTATGTGTGTGTGTGTGTGTGTGTGTGTGTGTGTGTGTGTGTGTGTGAGAGAGAGAGAGAGAGAGAGAGAGAGAGAGAGAAGGGGGGGTATGTAAGTATGTGTGTGCTCAAGAATGGGAGTGATGTAGAGTGAGTTAAACTTTTGTAATAAGAATGTGAGTGAGTGTTGGAAAGAGTGAACGTGAATATGAGAACGAATGTGTGGGAAGGTAAGGTGTGAGAGAGTGAGTTTTTGCATGCATGAATGTGATTTCCCTTCATGACCGACAGCTGAGTACTCCGAATTTAATTGCATACTAATTTCCATCCCTCTCTGTCTGTTCCTGCGAGAGGCCTTTGATGACTGACAGACAGACGTAACAGATGCCCGAATCTTCTGGTGCGAAATAGGAGAGAGGGTGGGAGGAGAGAGAGATGCTGAAGTGCTATCACCTCATCACCTCGCTCTATCACCTCGTTGGCGGAGCTGATAACAGTCATGATGCATCACCTTTCCTCATGTAATCAACTGTGTCGCTCTGTCTGAAATAATAACCGTATTGTCGTGAATAATGGAGATTGTTTTTTTTTTTTTTTTAATTTTATTTTACTTTACAATTAAGACCATCACTGTATGCCTGAGGATATTTTTCAACAATAAGATCTGTGAGCGTTTCTTCGTTTTGCTTTGCTTTATCATCAGGATCATCACAGTTTACTTAAGGATATTTTTCAGGGGTAGGATCTCCGTCACATTTCCTCATACACTCACCCAGGGACTTTCTGCAGTTTCCACGAACTTCCTTTTCACTTTTTATATTTTTTTCCATTTTTTTTTTTCCATTTTGCAAGCTTGGCCTTCCAAGAACTGTCTGGAGAATGGATGAGTATGCCCCCAAACAGAGAGAGAATTGCTTGACTTCGTTGACCATTTCTCTGATTTTTCATGCCCTAAATCTCATCGGCATTAATAACATGTAAAAATATCATGTAATATTGTCCATTACACTAAGCAGGGATTGTTGGGTGAGAGAGAGAGAGAGAGAGAGAGAGAGAGATAGAGAGAGAGAGAGATTAGAACTTGAATTTTTTTTTTTTTCTAATGTTTCTGGCTACACAAAACCCATCTTCAGAGAGAAAATAAAGAATTCAAACTCTAATTTGTGTCTCTATCCCACGCAACAATTCCACTTGTCTCAATGGCTCTTCTACGTAAGCTGGATTTCACGAACATTATTCTCTGTTTACTTATACTTGGCCTGAAATCCTCATCTTTCCATCTTGAATGCTGAGCTGTAGCAAGAGGGTAACACTAGAATATGATGCTAGTCACGAAGAAGTATGAACATTAATACTACTCGTCCAGTTGAATTTGACCTAAAACTATCACCTTTCCATCTATAATGCTGAGCTGTGGCAAGAGATGAACATTTAAATACGATGCTATTCACGAACAAGTATTATGAAAAAGTTACAGAGTCTTATATTGCCATTGAACTACGGGGGAAAGGCTGCAAAAACACGAAAATATTGTCAAATTATGGTGAGTGAAACATTTTTTTCTTAATACTAATATATCTCATGACAGTTCTTTGTTGCATTAGATTTGTAGAAGTTTGTTTTCTTTTACTTATGTTAATTTAAAATAGTCATTAATACCAGTTATGTTCAGTATATTACAGTTTTAGAATTATATTTTCTGTATATTTAAAGCATTTATTATAAGTGTTTAGCAGTACGTCACTAAACACAGATTTTAAGTACTTATTCAGAAGGATTTATCTGAAATACTTAGAAAAAGAGATACTTTCTAAAAACTTATAAAGAACTGTCTTATATCGGTAGTGTTGGTGTTATGTGGAAACCAATAATAGTAGTATTTAGAGGAAGATTATGTAATTAAGGTAGTATTAAGAAATATTGAGGCTGATATAATTACAAGCACTTGAAATTATACTTTGATGTGCGTAGAAACATTCATTAACCCAAATATTTTCATGTAACTAGGCGTAATTGGAAGTATTCTCTCTCTCTCTCTCTCTCTCTCTCTCTCGCAAGCACATACACATTTTATCCGAAAGTATAAATCTGAAAGCATTTTAGTCTTCATAAAAAAAAAAAATCGAAAGTATTCAAATAGATCTTGTTAGGCACATCAGACTGATTTAGAAGTATTTAGCTTTATCCAAGGCGAGGCTGGTTCGTTCCGGCGTCATTTTTACCTAATCTTATTTTAAATTTCTTTCACATCGCCGATAAACTTGTGCTTGGAGTTTCCCCCAAATGAGGCAAAAATGGCGTGTGGAGAAAAGTTGGCCGGGTGTATCCTGTGGTGGGCTGGGGAAGTTACGGAGGCAGGGCGATATACAGCATTCAGTAATTTTCAAGACGAAGGGGAAAATATACACTATGGATCTTAAGGAGCCTTGTGTATTTCTTGGGTAGGTCTTGGCCATGGAGTGATCTTGGTGAAAATAAACTATGGATCTTGAGGAGCCTTGTGTATTTCATGGGTAGGTCTTTGTCATCGAGTAATTTTAAGCATCCGGCGAATTTCATGATCAGTCTTTTTCCTTCTTTGGCAGAGCATACCTGGAGAAACCCACAAAAGACTCATTCGCCAAAGGCAAGAGTTTGGAGTGATAATGAGATGCGACTCCGCAATCGGTAAGTTATATTCCAATGTTGTCTGTCTCTGCAAATTGTTTTTTTCCTAAGAAGTTAAGCATCTCGTGAAAAGAACGTGGTATGATCTCTTTTACCTTACTGTGATTATTACTGTGAAGGGATCTTAAATTTGGGTCTTTTTTTTTTTTTTTTTGAGGGAACTATTTTGTGTTCTTCTGGCCTTTGGTTCCTTCTTCCTTGCATTTAAATAATATCACTGTTTCTTCTGCCCCTTGTGGGAGTAAATATGCAGTCTTAATCGTATCAGTGTGTTTTCTGTTAATTTCTTGCTCTCTCTCTCTCTCTCTCTCTCTCTCTCTCTCTCTCTCTCAAAAAGCGAGATGAGATCCAATTCTTTGCACCCAACCTCCCCGGATTAAAGACAATCTCTAAAACTGGACTCTCCCTTTCTCTCTCTCTTTAGATTTACTTGGGTTTTTACAATTCGTGGTATTTTTTGGCCTAGACTTGAGTTTGGTTTGGCTCAACAGGTTTTGGCTCTGAAATCAATTAGAGAGAGAGAGAGACAGAGAGACAGACAGACAGACAGACAGAGAATTATATTTGCCTCTCTTGTTCTTTACTTGATTGTTTACCAGTCCGTTTGTCTATCTTTTGTTCTGTCTGCTCGTCTGTCTGTCCGTCTGCCAACATTTTTGTCGAGAGAGAGAGAGAGAGAGAGAGAGAGAGAGAGAGAGAGGTTGGATCTTTTTTATTGCCTGTTAGCGCTTTCCACTGTGCTATCCTTTTCTTATGCCGATAAATTATTAGCATTAAAGTTGGATTAGCAGAAGTCATTGTGGTGTATGAACTCTCTCTCTCTCTCTCTCTCTCTTTCATTTCGCTTGGGTCGCTTTTGTGCTATCATCCCCCCTCTCTCTCTTTTTTTTTTTTTTCATGGATTTTAATTACATTGTTCTCTTATTAATTTTTCCCATGCAATTTTTTTTTTACCTTTATTCTGAGTACGCCACATATATTTCATTTGTTTTTTCGTTGCAATTTTTTTTTTTTTCAATTTTGGCCAGGATTTTCAAGCTGTAAATTTAGATACAGACTTCATTAATTCCCACAACACTAGCGATCTTACCTAAGCTTATTTTAATCTTGAGAAAACAGAAGAATATCTGAAAATATTGCATAGTCAGGTTGCACATTGACCCTTTCACTACGATGCCGTGTTATATGTTTTTGTTATCTGTTTGTGAATTAGGTTTCTTTTGGATTATTTTAATGGATGGTTAAAATTCGGCGTAAAAATTCAATATTAACTTGTTTACATTGATGAGGTATAATTTAGTTGGAATAAAATGGTTAGATGTCAGCCTGGGTAAAACGAAAATAATGTCTTTGATCTGAAATGGTTAGTCAAAATGAAAATACTCTTTCCTTAAATTAGTAGTAGAGATTTTTCCCGTGCTGAATAAAATCGTCTGGTAGCGCAAAGAAAATAAAAAAATGGTTTCCTTGGCCTGAAGTGGTTTAAAAGTCAGAAAGAAATTATCATCTCCATTGTTCTCTCTCTCTCTCGTTTCCACACCCTGTTTTTTCCCCTTCCGTTCCTCCATTGTCCTCCTCCTTTTATTATGCCCGGAGCAATTTTTAGTCGAGAATTTTTTATTATTATTTATTATTGACCTCGTTTCCTTGAGCTCAGTTCTTTTCCCCTCTTTCTTCATTTAACTTATGCATTTTTTTTTTTTTTTTTTTTTTGATGGACAGTCAAAAATATAATGAAAGGGAGGAAGTAGAACCCGAATCCCTGGGTTCTTTATGATCTGGAGTAGAGGAGAAGGAGTTTTGCTTCCGTCACCACTTCTACTCTGTCGTTGGTGTTACAAGGCTGTTTGCACTAGAAACAGTAGCGGTAGATTTGCCAGGATGAGATGGAAGGATGGAGTGGAGAGGTATATGAGAGAGGGGTGTGTGAGCTGGGAGCAGGGCAATGAAATGGCGGGGGACAGGGTGACATGGAGGCGATTTGTTTGTGGCCACCTCTTACGGGATTAAGGCGTCTGGCAATAGATAGATAGATAGATTTGCCATAGTGTTAAAGCACTGAGGAGAGGGACGCTTTTTTAAAAACTTTTTTGTAGTCATTTCCTTACGATTTTATTCAGCTTAAGATTAATTTCTCGAGCTGGAATTATTAGAGAATTAAATAACCTCTTCAGTACGATAATCCTTAATAAAGTTCAATAAAGTCATCTGGTAGCAATAAGAATAAACTTAAAGGAACGCCACTTGGACTGAAAGGGTTAAGTTAGGAGGAGAGTTGAGGGAGGAGAGAGGAGTTGAAGAACCAGCCTCTCTCTCTCTCTCTCACACACACACACACACACACACACACACACACACACACACACACACACACACACACACACACACATTTTACCCCCTTTTAGGTGTAGGGCCCCGTGGCTAGGCTTCCTTAGGCCAGTACTTTTAAGGGTAGATTTCCAGCCTTTTCCCCTTGACGGCATTATAGGATCGAAGCCCACTCCAGTCACCTATAAGGGATCGGAACTACGGTATCCAATGCTGTCTCTCCGACAGGGGCATTCTGACCATTAAACCACCAGTAGCTTGCGACACACGGGATATAGACGAGGATACACACACACACACACACACACACACACACACACACACACACACACACACACACACACACACAAAACAAACAAACAAGAAGTACTGTAGAAGATACGTGTTGACTGAAAGAGGATGAAGGGAGACACACACACACACACACAAAAGGTAGAGGATATGTGTTAACTGAAAGAGGATAAAGACACACACACACACACACACACACACACACACACACACACACACACACACACACACACACACACACACACACACACACACACACCTATTCACAGTCAAGCCTACAGGTATTTAATGAATATATAATTAGATAAATACCTTTCTGCCCACACCTTGATATATAACTCAAAATGTCTTCCAGCTTTGGCTCAGGTACTGTTGGATTTCCTTGTGTTTTCAAAGCTTACTCTCCCAGGCTCCTGTGTCTCCTTCTCAGCTGAATAAAATCGTCTGTAGTTAGTTGGAATAAATTACTAGAGTTGTCCCGATCATAAAAGGGGATAATTAACTCTCTTACTCACCTGGGCTTTATTCCAGGTTAATTAATTTACCTAAACATGGGTCATTTAATTCAACGATAATTTTTAGTTATATTTTTACAGGAAGAACTAAACAAGGGAGGATTATTTCACACCTTTCCCTGATTATCCTGCAGAAAATATTTATCTATCTATCTATAGCCCGACGCCCTAATCCCGCAAAGGGTGGCCGCAGACAAAACGCCTCCAAGTCGCTCTGTCACCCACCATTTGACTACCCTCCCCCCAACTCACTCCCCCTTCCATCATATACCTCTCAACTCCCTCCCTCCACCTCATCCTCGGTCTACCCCTCACTCTCCCTCCCTCCACCTCACCTACATACACCCTCTTAGTCAGTCTTTCATTCTCCTCCATTAATTTTCGTCTCGTAACTCAAGATTATTCATAAGGTTAGAACCGGAAAAGGGCAAGATTCTACAGCTGCTTTGTCCCTCCTAGGAATCAAAACCTTAGTTACGACAGGAATTTGATCATAAGTGCGTTTTGGTATCCCGACCCTGGTGTTTAATATGTGGGTATATGAGTAGATTAGTAACTACCTATCTACCCCTGCAGTCATTAACCGTACTACTTATTCACCGTGGCTTCAGGCTTGAGGTATTGTGAGATTTTGTGTGTGTGTGTGTGTGTGTGTGTGTGTTTCAAAGGTGGATGTAAATGTGACTGAGAATATTAGGAGAAAAACACTGAGGTTGTTCGAACATGTGGAGAGAATGGAGAATTACTGACTGACTAAGAGGGTGTCTGTAGGTGAAGTGGAGGGAGGGAGAGGGAGGGGGAGACCGAGGATGAGGTGGAGGGATGGAGTTGAGAGGTATATGAGGGAGGGGGGACTGAGTTGCGGGAGGGCAGTGAAATGGTAGGTGACAAAGCGACTTGGAGGCGTTTTGTCTGCGGCCACCCTTTGCGGGATTAGGGCGTCGGGCCATAGATAGGTAAATAGTTTCAAAGGTTAATTCACTTAGGCTCCTATGACTCGCTTTTGGGTGGATTAAATCGCCTTTTCTCGGTATAATAGCGTACTTGACTAATTCGAAAAATCTGTCTTCAGTTTGGCAATATCGTCTAGAAAAAAAAATATATATTACATCATTATATCGAAAGGGTTAATTTTCTTCCTTCATGCTTCAAAAATTATTCCATCTTTCTGTCTGACTGTTTTCCGTCTCTCTGTCTCCCTGTCTATCTTCTTATCTATCTAGAGCTAATCTGTCTATCCATCCATGTATATCTATCTGTCTGCATATTTTGTCTTATCTATCTGTCTACCTGTTTACCTGTCTCTTTATCCATCCATCCATCTATCAGTCTGTCTGTCTGTCTGTCTCTTTCTTTCTATCTATCTGTCTTCTTGTCTGCCTTTCTGTCTATCTACCTATCACCATACATCTTTATCCCAGAAAGAGTGGCCACGTAGCACTGTCTTCCACCATCAGACGGCCTCCTTTCCCACCAACCTCACTTCTTACTCATATCCCACTCCACTCCCTCCCTTCCACCTCGTTCACGCACGCTCTCCTAGCCAAGCCTTCACTTTCCAGCACCTCCACTCCTTCCACCTCATCCGCGGTTTCCATTCCCCTCTCTCTTCCACATCACTCACGCACACTCTCCTAGTCAATCCTTTACTTTCCATTGTCTCCAAGTGGCCACACCATATCAGAATCCTCCTCCTGACACTTTCCATCACGTCGACATCAAAACTAAAGCATTCCAAAATTTCCTCGTGAGTGTGTTTTATATTCTGATTTCTTTCCCTCTCACTCTGAATCCCCCCCCCCCCTCCTTACGACCCTAGTTTTTCCAAATTCCCCCCTCCCATGAGAATTTTCCCCTCATTTATTTATTCCCTCGCTTCATTATTTTCCCTCACTGTTTATAGATCATTCCCCCCCCTTTTTTTTTCTACAACCGCTTGTGTGAAAGGATATTAGACAAAACTGCTCGTGTCGTAACACAAGGAATCACAAGGGAAGGAAATGGGGTGATGGAACTCTCTCTCTCTCTCTCTCTCTCTCTCTCTCTCTCAGTACCTCTCCTGTACATCAACCATCCTCATGGATTCGTGTCTGGTAGGGTGATGATGATGATGATGATGATGATGATGATGACGAAAAGAATGCTGAAGATACGATTACTAAGTCGTGATGATGATGATGATGAAATTTACAAGCCTTTAATTTTTACTCCTTTATTTCTTCCTCAATCACCACATTATTATTTCCATCGCTGTTACTTGCCACTTTATTCCTTTTTAATATAATTTCTTTCCCATTTACACCAGATTTTTTCAACTCTCAAGATCTTGATTTTCTGTCCCTCCATTTTCTTTCATTTTCACCCCATACTCCTTCATTATTCCTCTTCATAATTAACACAGTCACTTTTTATTTATTTATTATATTTTGCAGTTTTTCAGTGTATCCTTCCTTCGTTAACTCCTGACACAAATAGAAAGGAAAAATGAGAGAGTGGAAGCTAAGGGGAAAGAGTGAGGAGAAGAGAAAGGGAGAGAAACTGAAAGGAACACACACACACACACACACACACACACACACACACACACACACACACACACACACACACACACACACACACACACACACACACACACGCTGTATAAAGACGAACACTGGGACTAGCAATATTTTAGCTGTTCGCTCAAGCCTTGTCATAAAACCAAGATCCCTCCCCCTGTCTCTCACTCACCTCTGATGAGAGAGAGAGAGAGAGAGAGAGAGAGAGAGATGAGGACAGGCAAAGGCGAGAAACAAAATGATTGTTAAGCATTAAGTTTATCAGGAGTGGAATTTTATTGTATGATGACATATTGCACATCTACCTATCGATATATTGTGTAGGTAAAAGATGGAAGACGACAGAAGAGGGAGGAAGGAATGGAGAGAAAAAAAAATGGAAAGGGAAAAGAAGAGGAAAGGAAGGAGGAGAGAGGAGAGAATGGAAAAATACGTGCTCACTTTCCAACCCCTACCGGGAAAGGGATGGGAAAAAATATGTGTAACTTTTCGGTCCAGAGGCATTGTAAGGAGAGCAACTGAAGCGTCAAGCCAATCATGGTGATGTAAGAGCCAAAAAAATAATAATCTCAACAAGAGGGCAGATTTCGGGAATATTCTGAGGGAGGAGTAGGCTATATCTGTCAGCAACTCTATGATTGTCTATTTCGAACTTGTAGGTATTTAAGATCATATATTAATTGGTTTTAGAAATAATTTTATAAAACGACATTGAAAGAAGAAAGAGGAGGAAGAAGAAGCAGAAGAAGAGGAGGAAAAGGAAGAAAATGAGGATGAGGATGAGGAGGAAAAAAAAAGATGAAGTCGAAGCAGTGAGAAGGATAAGATGATAATGATGTTAATGATGATGAAAATGACGAGGTGAAGGAGGTAAAAGAAAGGGGAAAGAAGATTGTGGGAAGGAAGCTGGAAGGGGGGAAGATGAAAGAGATGTGTAAATGGAAAAAAAGGGAGAGTGAAGAAGGAGAGAGTGAGAGGGGAGAAGGAAAAAAGAAAGATGAGAGATATATTTGGGGATTAAGGAAAGAAAAGGGAGAAATAGGGAGGAAATAGTGAAGAAGGAGGAAGTAAGAGAGAAGAAGGAAGGAAGAAAGATGAGAGGTAAATCAGAGGAGGAAAGAGAGAAGAGGAAGAAAATGGGAGGGGAGAAAGATGGGAAGGTGAAAGAGAAGGAGGAAAGGAAGAAAAATTAATGCAAAGGAGGCACGAGAGAGAGAGAGAGAGAGAGAGAGAGAGAGAGAGAGAGAGAGAGAAATGCCATCCAACATTGAAAGTTTTTTGGGGTAACAAACATTGACTTCCCGAGGCTCCTCATTAGACCACGAGGGGGTCGGTGGTGGTGGTGGTGGCGTTCGGTAATGGAGAGTTTTTTTTGTTTTCAATTTTGAACTTTACCGTGATGTAATGATGAAGAAAACAGTGAGAAAAAGATATTGGAAGAGTATATGGTAGTGGGTGTCTGCTTGTGTTTTGTTTTGTTTTCTTGAACCTGTTTCTTGTCTGCTTGTTTGTTTTGTTTTGTTTACTTGAACCTGTTTCTATATTTCATGAGGAAATATAGAGACTAAAAAGAATGAAAAACGAGTTGAAATGTGTGTGTGTGTGTGTGTGTGTGTGTGTTTCAGGCTTGAACTTTTTTCGATGTAATGATAAAGAAATAATGAAAATGATGGATTTTTTTTTTTTTCGGGGGTGGAAGACTCAAACTTTTCTGACTGTAACGATGAAGAAATATATAGGAAAAAATTTATATAAAATGGGTAATATGAAGAAAACGGCTGTAATGAAAATGAAATGAATAACTATATAACTGATATGATGATCTAGAAATACAGAAAAGAGAGTGAAATGAAAGATGGAAAGAAAAAAGTTCATAATATTCCCAGATGTATAGCGTCTTTTTCGCATTCATTTTTTGTGTGGTGTAATAAAAAAGAAACATTGAAAAAAAAAAATGTATGATAAAGATAGTAACCTCTCTCCAAAATTCGAGACCTCTGACGCTGTAATTGATAAAATGATGAAGAAAAATATATATCAGAAAGGAAAGGAGAGCTTGTGATAAGAAGAATATTCCATTATTTTCTACTGCTGGATAGCCTTTGGAGGGACCTTTAACTTAATGATAAAGAAAAATATATGCCAGAAAGAACGTGATGATGTATAATTTAAAGAAATGTATGTTTTTTTTTTTTTTAAATGCTTGGTAATTTTTTTCTGTAACCGTTTACCTCCAAAGAAGCTGGATGGTTATCTATTCACTCACATCTGTTTATCTGTTTATATATAAAATGTCTCAGTGGGTTGTTATCGGCTTTCAGTGAAATCAAATGGATAGGTGGGCAGTGGAGCAAGGAAGAGTTGATTAGATTTTGAGATGGATCCGGAGGCAGATGCAGGAATATTTCTTAAATTTTATTGGCATGGCGAAGGTATGCGGTCTCTGAGAATGTGTAACAGGACAGATTAAGACATTAAAATTAACTGGCCTGCTTAGAATATGGCCTTGTGAACACATACCAGCATGATAAGTTTTCTGCTGCTAGTTTGAAAACTATAACTGTGCATAATGGCTTTGATTACGAACCCCGGGGACCGTCTTCCGTCGGAGGAGTCCCACCGGGTCTCACCCTGTTTGAAACCTGGCCCGGTTGGAGGTATACTGTTGTGCAAAATTTCATATACCTAGATAAAAAAAAAAAAAAAAAGAGAAAGAAGCGATGGCTTACATGACAATGTTTACCCTGAACCCCGGGGATACCTCCCGATGGGAGCAGCCACTGGGGTTGCACCCTTTGTTAACCATGGCTGAGGAGGACGTCTGCCAGAATGCAAACTGCATTTTTCATAGGTTAGTAACTCTGACCAGGTATGGGGGGGCAACCATCGAAGGTACCACCATGCTCACGACCAGGCCAGGGTGAAGCTCTATCACTGTGCAAAAATCCTCGTTCGTATTATTAAGATACTACGGTCGTGCCGAACGGTTTTATATGGAACCCCCGGCCCCGCTCCCGTGGGGGATTCCCTCCAAGGTCCCACCTTGCCTGAAGCCTGTCTCGGGTGGTCTACCATTGAAAAAATTCGTTTCCCTAACTCCCCTTCCACAAGGTTTAGACTCCGTTCCTCACAAAAGTACAGTAACTCAGTGTGTGAGTAAATGAGTGAGTGAATGAGTGAGTGACACAGTTAGGGATACACACTGTGTTTGGCAGCCTATGTGGGTGCGGCAAAAAAGAACTATCTGAATACAAATAGAATATGGGAAAGCCAGATTCTTTTTCCTTTCATAACGAGAAACGAGGCAGACGCTGTAAAGGAATGGCGAAGAAGCGTATTCTTTCCACTCTCTCATTTCCTGGTAACTTTAATGACAAACGTTTTTCAGTATTCCACAGTATTTTTTCTTATTTCTCAAGCCAGCGTGGGCAGGAGTGGGATCGCTAGGTAGAGAGGGGAAAGAGAGTTGATGGGGAGGGAATCCACTCTCTCTCTCTCTCTCGTTTGATGGATTGGTGTTACATATGATACCCCAAATCATACCATGCTAAGTCCACCATACCAATCATGGATGAGACAGACATCCGGTATGAACGGTGGGTGTTAGCGCCGTAGAGGTGATATATGGGCGTCACGAAGAACTGACTGACTTCAAGGAACGAACCATCAACCCTATCCCCAGAGCTGAACACACAGACACACACACACACACACACACACACACACACACACACACACACACAGAGGGAGAGAGAGAGAGAGAGAGAGAGAGAGAGAGAGAGAGAGAGAGAGAGAGAGAGAGTTTAAAGCCTTCAAGTGCCAATAAATCTGCATCTTTTTTGACCTCCTCACACTGATATTGACAAGACCTCGATATTCAGACAAATAATGACAAACGAAAATAACCCTCAATCTCACAAACCTATCCTTTTATATGCAAGTCATATGGACCCGTATTCTAGTGAGGAAGCTCCCTAACACCTTTTCCTATGCGATTTGTTTATTACACTTTACTGTCCCCTGGTGTGTTATACAGTATAAAGCTTTCTAATATCGCCATACTCTGCACAGAAAACGTACAAAGAGATATTAACCAACCAAATCCAAAAATAAATCGCAAAGGATGAAGTGTTAGGGAGAATACGAGGCTAGGTGTCCTGCAATACCAAACCTCATAAAAGCCAATTGATCTGCTTCTGTTGACTTTTACTTGTTATTTGTGTGAATATTGAGACCACGAGAGCCAGAGAACTATAGCCAGATTAATTTCACCAGAGGGAACTGTATCATTTCCATTACTTAAACAATCATCCCTCAGTTTCCTGTGTGTGTTCCGAGAGGGGGATGTTGAACTGCGGAATATGGATAACTTTAGCATGCGGTCCACTGGGTTGACTTTGAAATGAGCTTAGGGTTGTAACTAATACTACAACAACTGCTTCTGCAACTACCACTACTGTTGTTGCTACTACTACTAATACTACTGCTACAACAACTACTACTACTGCTACTACTACTACTACTACTACTAATAATAATAATAATAATAGCGTGGGGAAAGTCAGTCTCACTAGTAAACCAACCCACAAGATCAGAAAAAACTTGTATATCCCATTATTATCCTGGCTAATTCACCCCACACTAATCTGATAAATAGCAAGATAAACTTCATGTTCAAGTATTTTCACCACTAACTTGTTTTTCATCAGCAGTTATTCTCTGATGCGTTGGATACTTCTCATAATAATAATAATAATAATAATAATAATAATAGATGTTAAGCCCCTCGCCTCAAGGACAAGCATGAGGAAAACAGGCCAAGGAATTTTTCATTATGAGATTAAACACTCGTGATGCGTGAAAAATCCCCCCAAATTAATTACCAGCAAGGGGCCTCGCTCTTGTGGTGATGCTGGACGGTGGATGAGGCAGGTGTGTGGATGAGAGAGATGAGTGGGTGAGGCAGGTGTGTGTGTGATGCAGGTGTGTGGGTGAGAGAGATGAGTGGGTAAGCAGGTGTGTGGGTGAAAGACATGAGTGGGTGAGGCAGGTATGTGAATGAGTCAGGTGTGTGGATGAGGCAGTTGTGTGGGTGAGAGGGATGGGTGGGTGAGGCAGGTGTGTGGGGGTGACGCAGGTGGATGGGTGAAAGACAGTGAGGTAGGCTAGTGTGTGGGTGAGAGACAGTGGGTGAGGTATGAAAGGTGAGGGACGGGTGAGGTGTACAAGAGAGGTACTGTATATGGGTGAGAAAGGTGTGTGAGTGAAGGAAGTGCATGAGTGTGGAAGGTTTGTGAGAGAAGTGGTAAGGGAGGTGTGTGAGCGACAGAGAAGATGCATAAGGGAGCTGTGTGGGTGTGGGAGGCGGTGGGTGAGGGAGGTGATGAGTGAGGGTGGTGTATGACGGAGATGGTGGATGTGAGAGAGAGGTGGTGAGTGGGGAAGATATGTCTGCGACTGAGTATATGAGAGGAACGGTGTAATAGATGTGTGTGTGTGGGGGGGGGGTGCAAGGAGGATGAAAACGGTTTTATGTGAGGCATGTTGAGAAGATTGTGTGAGAGGAAGACGATGTGGGTGGGTGGGTAGACAGTGTGCAAAGGGATGTGAAGATTTGCAAGTCCATCAGGGTAGCGTTTGACGGAGGGTGCCTGAGAGCATAAGAACAAGTGGGAGAATTGCGTACGTGCAAACAACAGCGCCTTACTCGTACAAGAGAACAAGTGGGAGAATTGCGTACATGCAAACAACAGCGCCTTACAAGAGGGAAGTGAGCATAGAATATTAATAGGAGAACGCAGAGAAGGGGTTTTTGCCGAGAACCTAAGACATCTGGTGGTCGATAAGGAAAGGATGAATTTTTGAGAAGTGGTGCTCAACAAAAAGGATGTTAGAAGAAAGGCCTCGAATATTGTGGAAGTTGATGAAAGGTGAGTCAGACAATCGCCCAAGACATCCCCAAAGGACGTCAGCGAGAAAAGGGCCATTCTGAGGATAAATGGGGTCTCCTTTTTAGAGAATTGCTTGGGAGTGATGGTCAGCTGCATGTAAAGCCACAGAAACAAGCATTTTCTCAGTTCTGTCTGAAGAAAATCTACAGCTGGCTAAATACAGTGAAAACCCGATTTCTACTGTGGGGGTGTTTCTGATGGTACAATTTTTCCTGTGTGTATTCGTCAAACTTTAGGAAGGTATTTGTTCCTCTGGCTGTACTGTCGCTCACGAAAGTTCATGGGGGTGTGGGTGAGTGTGGGTGCGTACAGTCAACACCCCTCTCAATACAGCGAGTCGGTATTGCTTTCTAACGACGCTCCCCCAGACACACGTGGTATGTGTGTGTGTGTGTGTGTGTGTGTGTGTGTGTGTGTGTGTGTGTGTGTCTCCGTCCCTAGTAGGAGACAGGTGTAAGTGCTGGCAAAAGTTTCCCTCTTGACACAGTGAACTCTGAACACATTTATTGGTTAAGAAAGTACAAGACGAAGACAGGATACTGTGGAAGAACGTGGGAAAGAATGTGACCTGAGAAGACACATATAAAAGAGAGAGAGAGAGAGAGAGAGAGAGAGATGTGACACATAGAGGGTGAGAGTGAACTGAGAAACATATGAATGGATAGGGTGAACTGGGGTGATCAAAGGCAGAGGGTGAAATGGGGTGATAGTGTGAGAATCGTGAGCAAACTGGGATGATACGTGCGACGGGAAAGAGTGATTTAGTGTGACCTGTTTATATGTGACACAGACGAGGGGAGGTGAACACGCATGCATTCTCTCTCTCTCTCTCTCTCTCTCCATTGTACCCTCCTCAGTTGGTACAATTGGGCGACAAGTGGAGTGACAGCAGTGGAGAGAGCGAACTGCCTCCTGTCTCTAGCGACGTCTCCCTACCGCCTCATCGATTTCCAGTTCAGTGAATGATGGGCTGATAGGATGGTGGGCTGGGGCTGCTTGGACATGGTTGGGTGCGCCTTCGACATGGTTGGGTGCGCCTTTGACATGGTTGGGTGCTTCTTTGACATGGTTGGGTGCTACTGCGACATGTTGGGTGCTACTTCGACATGGCTGGGAGCTGCTCTGATAGTGCTGGTTAATTTCGGATTGGAGATGGTTCGACATGGCTGGGTGCTGGTTCCAACATGCATAGCTGATTTTTCGACACTGCTGGGTACAGAGTGTCGACTACGGTGTTGCTGGGATAGGGTGGCTGGGTGCTGCATCGACGTGGCTGAGTGCTGAGTGTTTTATAAGGATGTTGTTGCTTCGATAAGACTGGTTGCTGCGTGGGCATGGCTAAGGGCAAAGATATTTATTATTTTTTTTCTGGACATATTGAATACTGTTTGGATATGGCTAAGGGAAAGACATCTTGTAATGAAATATAAGTTGGGTAAGAATGATATAGGTAGCCAGTTTGGTTTGCACACCTGAAGAATGGAATGAGGAGGTGTTTGGAGGGATGCAGACTCTCTCTCTCTGTCTCTCTCTCTCTCTCTCTCACACACACACACACACACACACACACACACACACACACACACACACACACACACACACACACACACACACACACACACACACACACACACACACACACACACACACACACACACACACACACACACACACACACACACACACACACACACACACACACACACACACACGTCTACCCGAGGAGTGCGGAGGGTTGGAAAAGGTATATGAAAGGTGAAGGTTGAAGTTTTGGGAGGGCTATGTGTGTGTGTGTCAGAGTTTTATAATGCTGTCGGTATGAGCCAACAGGGGGCGAACATATGGTGGGTCGGGAAAGAGGGTGCAAACATATGCTGGGGTGGATGTGGTTAGAAAAGTCGCCTCCTGTCTAAAAGGACCCCAGTTCAATTCCAGGCTGGGACAGAGAACAGTTTAATCATTAATATTTCGCTAAAGCCTTCCCTTGATGACGTCCCTTGAGTATCCCAGTTGATAAGTAGGGATATGCCAATTAGGTGCAGCCATACTAGTTAGTTCGCATGTAGGGATCAGACGAAAAGTGTTACCATGGCAGTAGGCGCATGAGCTGCCCCTACTGCTAATGAGGAGAGAACTGGACGAGAATAATATTGTACAAAAGTTGAATTTGCGCTTGACTCATGATATTAAATTTAATCAGTGTGAGTGGCTAATGGGGCGAGGTCACGCGGCGCCTGAGTACGTCACACCATCTGACAAATTATTTAAGCTTATTTCGTGATCAAGAAGTTGACTGGAACTTAAATTAATATGTGGCAGTGTTAATACCCTTTTTAATTCGGTGACATCTTTTTATAGTTCATTCATCCTATTCTCATATAATTTCACTCAAGACAACAGTGCCATCTGGTAGTGCAAGGGGTAAGGAAGGCTGTATCTGACTCCTCCATTTAAATATCTACTAAACTAAGTACAATAATCTAAAGGTTTTAAGAATAAGACAGTAAAACACGTAACTGGATTCATGGGTTTTAAAACAACATAAGGGATTGGATCTCATAATAATGGGTTAGATTATTGCCACCGCTGAGTTTCAAACCAATATTAATGCCAAACGCAGATCGGGTGGCGACTACGGCATCACTGAACCACCATGGGTCCAGTGAATTTGAGACATATATTAAATAAATACTTGCTTGCGTGTAATTTGTGAATAATGATCGGGTAATGAATTACTCGCAGTTTACGAGAAAAATCAGGAAATAAGGTATGTGCAGTTTGTGAAGAGTAAGCACAAAGTAAGATGAATTTGGAGACAAAATTTCGCCTACTATTCCACTCCGTCTGCTTCTCTCATAGGGCGTGTCAGTCTCTTTCGTCCCTTACGCACTATACTAAACAGAGCCATCAGTGGGCAGAGAAACATAGCAAGCCTGTCTCAGCTTAGGAATGTTAGCCAGCAGAGGGAAGAGAGAAGAAAAATTGTGGAATATCAGGCTAATTTAAATCCTCGTTCGTGCAGGTAATATGAAGTGTGTAGAAACTATGCATGTAGTTGGTAAGAAGTAAGTAGTGTGCAAGAGATACGTCATGTGTTGTAAATGCAGTTGGTAGGAGTATGCAGTGTGAGGAGAAGGCAATGTGTAGGAAATTTGCTGTGAAGTAAATAGTTTCGAAGAATGTAGAGTTTGGGGAGGAAAGCAGTGTGCCAGAAATATGATGTGTGTAGTAAATGCAATTTGGCGGATGTAAGCAGTGTGTAGGATGTAATGGAAATAGCGGTTGGAGGGAAGAAGCACTGTGTAGGAAGTGAGCTGTGTGTAGTAAATGCTGCTCGGCGGATAGAAGCAGTGTGTAGGAAATATGCCGTGCGCAGTAAAGGTGGTTGTGAAGAATGCGCAGTTTGTGGCGGGAAGATGGAGAGGGGAGCATCAGTCAGATAAACCCCGGAATCACCGTACGAGACGCAAAAGTTGGAAGGCACGGGGTTTATGGTAACATTAGGTAAAGGTTTGTTGTTACTCTTTCACGGGGGAGGATCATTACCTGGGGGTTTATGAGCGTGCCTGAGTGCCTGACCTACCTCATCACGGGGCAAGGGGCTGGAATTTGGATGCTGGTTAGGTACGAGGGCAGGTAAATTACAAGTAAATTAGAGGAGAATTATAATCTGACTTTGTAAATTAGAAACGCACGCAAATTACGGCGAAGTTAAATCTAGGCAAAGACTTGGTATGGGTTCAGGTTAATTATGATAAAGTGTACCTGGGTATACTAATAAAAAGGAGTGCAAAAATTCATGCTCATACTTAAAGATATAGAGCGTAGACTATGAAAACCTAGCTCAGATAGGATGAGTTTTATATGACTCTGGATGAAATTTTGTGATTACAGCAAAAAGTATACCTTACATATATATAATGTGGGTAAAGTAATATCACACATAGAGTTGAAATATAACGCATACACACAACTAAATTATAAAGGTGACGAAAAAAGTATATCAGTTTATCGCACATAGAGCAAAAATTTTAGGTAAGTAGAATGTTTTATAAAGTTAATACGCTCAAAAATATTGTAATGTAAACAAAAATTTGAACCATAGATAAAAAATAAATAAATTCAGCTAAAACATAACTCAAGAAAATACGAGAGAGAGAGAGGGAGAGAGAGAGAGAGAGAGGACACTTTTTGTGTTTACCATAATTCTCTTTATATTCAGACGATTTTATTCAGTTTAAGAGAGGCTACAAACAGGAGGGGTTCAGGTATAGCATTATTTAATCCCTCCTTTACTAGGGTGAAAAGTATCGCTAAATCAAATCGTCTGGTGATAGTGTGACTGAAAAATAAAGGAAATACCATTGTAATAAAGACACTATCATTAAGCTCAGTGGCTAGCAAGAAGAGAGAATGCTTGTAGACTCGCTGGTACGCCATCCAAAGGTAGCATTGACAGTAGGCCTAGTAGCAGTGAGAGTAGGCCTAGTAGCAGTGAAAGTAGCCTAGTAACAGTGAGAGTAGGCCTAGTATCAGTGAGAGTAGGCCTAGTATCAGTGAGAGTAGGCCTAGTATCAGTGAGAGTAGGCCTAGTATCAGTGAGAGTAGGCCTAGTAGCAGTGAGAGTAGGCCTAGTAGAAGTGAGAGTAGGCCTAGTTACAGGTTCAATTTAGATATGGATTCTTTTCTTGTATGGGAGGGGAGAATAGAGAGGAAATTAATACTGTGAGTAGGAGATTAAGACAAAAGATAACCACACAAAGGAGCGATGTGAGAGAGAGAGAGAGAGAGAGAGATGTTAGAGACTGTCACAAGAATAGCTTTTGTCCATTTCTTGAAACTGATGAAAATATCTCTTTGTTAATAAATAGTGAAATATGGATAGTACATATAGATTAGAGAGAGAGAGAGAGAGAGAGAGAGAGAGAGAGAAGAAAGGAGGGAGGAGGGGAAGAGGCCAAAGGGGGAGAGTGTTCCATAAAGCAAGTAAGATTAGTATTAAGATAAGGTTCACGAGGAGGATATACGGCAAAGGAAATAACAAAGCGGAAATTACCAACACCTTTTTATCCCTTTTTTTCCTTGGGTGGGTTGGCAGTCAGACGGTTTTTCTGTGTAGCCTATAACTACAACTTCCTTGGATAACTTTAATCTCTTATGGCTGGGGTAATACTACTACTACTACTACTACTACGATTACTACTACTACTACTACTACTCTGTTATTAGTAGCAGTAGTTGTAGTAGCAGTAGCAGTAGTAGTAGTATAGAATATAAATCATTACATAAATCAACATCTCTCAAAAGCCACTCGTTCAATAAAGACTGATGTTATTGGTAAACGCATTCTTAGACACGACTGAAAGCAATCTGAAGTGCCTGAAATCACTCGGGTGTACCTGAAGGGAGTCTGAAAAGAAAGATGTGGAGTAGCATTATCTTAAAATTTAATTCATTGATAGATCAGTCTGTTCGAATATGCCATTGATATTTTTTTTTCTTTTTTTTTTTTTTTTGACGATGAAGTAGTCGGAAGTGGTGCAAGTGAAGACAAAAGTATATACATTCTTTTAATAAAAATAATAACAATAACAATAATAATAATAATAATAATAATAATAACTAGAACTGGGGATCTGCATACTTGAATCGATTGCTACGTGTTTTATTCTAGTGGAAGATTGTGACTTAGAAATTGATTGTCTGGCTAAATAACCTTCCAAAGCGTTCTTCTTTCGTTCCGTCACACTTCTTTCCCATCTTATTTTTTTTTTTTTTACTTTATTTTAATATTTCTTTATTTACTCTGTCACATTTTATTTGCTCTCTCTCCCACCTTATTTTTTTCACTTTATTTAAAATGACACTTACTCTGACTTTATTATCTCTCTCTCTCTCTCTCTCTCTCTCTCTCTCTCTCTCTCTCTCTCTCTCTCTCACTTCATTTACTCTCACCTTAATTACTCTTTCACTCTTCTCTCCTACCCAGTCTCACATCATCACTCAACAAAGCCTCGCTCTTCACATCACGAGGTGCGCGTAAATGTGAGCTATCTTTCAAAGCCACATAAAAATGGGGTTCATCAAGCCTAACCAGCCCAAGAGTTTGATGCCTTTTTCATGAACTTCTTGCTATCTCGCGAGGATCATAGCCAGCTTAGGAGATACTTTTAAGCTGAGAGAGAGAGATACAAGCTTCATTAACTCGCTCACTAATGGGGTTCTTGTTTAAGCTGGGTAAACTCGTCTCCTAGTGGTTAGAATAATAGATGTGAATAAATCTGGCTTATATGATGGTATTGATTCTTTTCCTGAATTAAACGATGGATTTTTTTGGCTTGCTGTATCCTTTTTCTTAGCTCTTTTTTTGTTTTAGTGTTTATTATTTCTTAGTTATTTCACTGTTGTCTTTGAGATATCTTTATAGTGTCCATGATTTTGCTCAGCTGGGAGGGATACATGGGATTAGAGGCTTAACTCCTCACACACACACACACACACACACACACACACACACACACACACACACACACACACACACACACACACACACACACACACACACACCAAATTCTAAGCGATTTATTTTGGGATACATGCGATCAAAGGGTTAACTCCTCACACACACACACACACACACACACACACACACACACACACACACACACACACACACACGTCAGTCATCAGGAGCGCTCTAAAAAAAGATAATAATAATAAAGTGGACTGGGGGAGTTTCCTTGAATTTAGACCCGTAGCGGTATTCTCGTGTGGTTAGGAAAGTTACAAACACCTTTTCCTTACCGATTTATTTCTATTTCTGCTCCGCCGCTGCATTGTTTGCGTTATTCATGCAGTCTGTGTCGACATTATAAAAAGGAATATGAAGCAAAACTGAGGATGTTAATGGGTAGTTTGGAAAATAAATCGCTAAGGAAGAGGTGTTAGGGAGCCCTCTTACCTATCGTGTGGGTCGGGGTAGATGATGGAATAAGTTACACGCATTTCCTTTAGACCATATTCTTTGTGTGTGTGTGTGTGTGTGTGTGTGTGTGTGTGTGTGTGTGTGTCAGACAAAATGCAAGTAACAGTGAGACTCTTAATGCTCCCTAACATCTCTTCCTAAGCGATTTATTTTGCATAATATGCGTTACTTGAGAAATTTAATGCACCCTAACACCTCTTCCTAAGCGATTTATTTGGCTTATTATACGTTACTAGCCTCATCTGTGTTCCTTAAATAATTCTAAAACCGGAATATTCTGCATAAGTGAGGTACAAGATTAACGTTAATCACACGGATCGAAAAATAAATCGCTAAGGAAGAGGTGTTAGGGAGCTTCCTTAACCGACGATAAAGGTCAGGAAAGCTTAATATCGACGTAATTTGTTTCAGCAGCAAACGAAAGGATAAAAATATACAATAGGAAAAATAAATCGCTAGGGAAGAAGTGTTACGACATCTTCGAAGCTGCGTTTAAGGGTTATGGGTTTAAGGGTCTATATCCGTTTTCAGTCTCAGTACAAGTCCATATTCTCGTCCCTTAAGGAAGCTCCCTAACACCTTTTCCCAAGCGATTTATTTTACTTATTACACCTCACTGTCGTCTTCTGTGTTATATAAATCCTTCCAGTCTCGCCACGCTGCGTAAACGTACAAAGGGATGCTAACCGCCCATATCCAAAATTAAATCGCTAAGGAAGAGGTGTCAGGGAGAATGCGGATCGTAGTTTCCACGGTTTCCACACAAGACCAGCGACCTAAAGAAAATTATTACCAGGAGAAACCAGGCCTGAAGGGTGTGCAAGAAGCGGAAGTTCCATATCAGTTTCTTGGTCATTTTGAGACATTGTAAGGAATCATTTTAATCATATTGCATACTGACACGGGCTTGCGTGGTCTAGATGTTAAGATAGAAGTAAAGTTAAAGTAAAAGTAAAGTTATTATTATTCTAGTTTTGTTCTTAGCCATTTTGAGATATTTTAAGGAATCATTTTAATCATTTTGTATACTGACAGGCTTGCGTGGTGGAGATGTGTAGTAAAGTGAAGTAAGGTTTATTCTTATTCCAGTTTTGCTATCACCAACATACTTTATTATCCTTCCGCCCATCTATTGTGGAGGAGGCATTAAGTGATTGGTTTGTCCGTCCGTGCGTGCGTGGGTGCATGCGTGAGTGCAAGTGTCCATCCATAACATTTTTCTGGGCGTGGTATCTCCTGAACCCATTAACCTATTTCCACGAAGCTTTTTTCATTGATGCAGTATGAGGAGATGATGAACTGATCAGGTCAGCTAGGTCAAGGGGTCAAAGGTCAAGGTCATATAGGGTCGACTTAGTTTATCCTTGTGGGCGCCATAGCTCCCGAACACTTCGACGGATTTCCACCAACTTTTGTCAGTGATATTTTATGAAGGGACGATGAACTGTCTCGGTCAGCAAGGTCAAGGGGTCAAAGGCCTATATTATAGGGTCGACTTAGTTTATCTTCAGCTTCATTCCAATCCACAATGAATCCTGTCATGGAGGTTGTATGGAGAGTCTGTGTGCAAGACTTGGCAGAGGTACACCGAGAGACGAATTGCGTAGACGAGTTCTTGACGTTTCATTGAAGTTAGGACAAATCTCTAGCAGTGAAGGGGTTAATGAAGACTCTGTGTAAATCGTCTGGTGCAAAATGTCTATCCTGAGGTGAATTTAATCGTCTGGGGATAAGATTAAAATAGGTCATGGTACTGGAGGGGTTATAAAGGAAGGGGTGCACCTAACAAGCCACTGACTACCTCTGCTGCCGACCTAACGAGTCATTGAAGGGGGGGTATCCGGGCAACTAGGAAATCTTTTAAGGTGCGTACTTCTCTCTCTCTCTCTCTCTCTCTCTCTCTCTCTCTCTCTCTCACACACACACACACACACACACACACACACACACACACACACACACACACACACACACACACACACACACACACACACACACACACACACACACTACAGCGAACGTGGGCAGACAGTGAGAAAGGTCATATCCTGGAGCCAAGCTTTGAGTGTTTCCTACTGGCATTTATATCTGGTTCTTGTTTTACACCAATCCGCAATTTCCACACAATTTTTTTTTCGCCTTTGCATATTGTAAAAGTTGAATTTGGATTAATATTTCAATCTAGGATATAGACACACTCGTTTGTATATCCTGGAACTGTGGTGTATTTTTGTATTTTCATTTTTATAGTTCATGCACTCTTGATTTTTTTTATTTTGCACAGTTTTATGTCTGTGGATATTGAAAAAGTTAAAAGTTTGATTTCTATTTATAAATCAAGGTGGGATCCCACATTCCCGAATCATAGTGCGTTTTTTTTTAATCAGGTACATTCATTTCTTTCTTTCTGTTTTTCTGTCTGTCTGTGTTTGACTCTCTCTCTCTCTCTCTCTCTCTCTCTCTCTCTCTCTCTCTCTCTCTCTCAACACCCGTAACACCACCCACCAGAGGAACTCACACCCGCGTCCAAACTGCAAAAGGACTTCGTTAGCATTCTGAAGCGGTAAACATGTTATATATCTGGCTGGAGGGAGGGAAGGAGGGAGGTAGGGAGATAAGGAAGGAAGGAGGGAGGTAGGTAGGAAATGTAGGGAAATAGGGAGGGAGGTGGGGGAGGAGAGAGAGGGGGAGGGAGGGATGCTGGGAGAGAAGGAAGGCAAGAGGAAAGGAAGGAAGGAGGGATGTAGGGAGAGTAGGTTTGGAGGGAAGGAGAGAAGAGAGAAAGGAGGGATGGAAATATTAATGTAGGGAGAGAAGGAAGAAATGAAGAAGGAAGAGAGGGAGGGAGGGAAGGAAGGACGGAGGAAAAGAAAGAAGTGAGGGAAGAAGAATAGGACGTATGATTTAATGCCTAATATTTTTCTAAGGTATAATCTTCCCATAGAATACGTCACACAACAATCAAATTAATGTCCAGGTCCCCAAATGTGCTGCTAGGAGGGAGGAGAGACAATATGACAAGTTCCTTCTCTGCTTCCTCCTCATTATCATCTTCTTCTTCATCATTATCATCATTGTTGTTATTGTCATCATCATCATCATCATCATCATCATCATCATCATCATCATCATCATCATCGTCGTCGTCGTTGTTATCGTCATCCTCCTCCTCCTCGTCATCATCATCATCATCATCATCATAATCATCATCACAGTCACAGTCACCATCATCTTCATTATCGTCATCATCACCTTCCTTCTCCTCCTCCACATCTTCCTCCTCCTCCTCCTCATCAGCATCAGTATCACCTTCCTCCTCCTCCTTCTCCCCCTCCCTCTCCTCCTCCTCCTCCTTTTTTGCAACTCGTCAATGCCACCTGAACATCAAAGTCTTCGAGGAGGAAATTGAATTCTCATTCTCTTCTTTCATAAAAATCGCAGCCATCAGACCTCTCTCTCTCTCAGACCCTAAAAAAAAGACAACGAAGACCGTATACCTTAACTCCTTTACCTTGGCGACTTATTCTTTATTTATTTATTTATTTATTTATTTTACCCAGCTTTGCCCTACCAGATGTAAATAAGTATATCAGTTATAATTCTATATTGTTCAGCTTAATTCATTCTGCGGTGGTTTTTCTTAGAGAGAGAGAGAGAGAGAGAGAGAGAGAAAAGGATGCTGCCGATGTGCTTATGAGAGAGAGAAAGAGTGGAAGGGGGGGAAGAATATGAGGCAAAAAAATGAGAGAAATGTGAGTGAAAATAGAGTTAAAGGAAGGACGCAAAAAGAGAGAGAGAGAGAGAGAGAGAGAGAGAGAGAGAAGTTAAGTGAGAAAGGAAAAGTTAATATAAATGAGTGACAAAAAAGTAAGATAGGGAAGAATGTAGATAAGGTTAAGGAATTTTGAAAATGGTGTGAGAGAGAGAGAGAGAGAGAGAGAGAGAGAGAGAGAGAGAGAGAGAGAGAGTGAAGGGGGGGAAGACAGAAAAATAAAGCAAAAACTGATTGAGAAAAGAAAAAGGACAGTAAATGCTAAGGAAAGTAATTAAAGAAAGAGAAGAAACTCTTAAAAAATTAAAGAGACGATAAATTGGGTGTGAGTGAGAAAAGTGAGCGGGTGAGCCAAGAGACTGAGCCGAGGAGAACACAGGAAGCGGGAAAGAGTGAGTGAGAAAAGTAAGATCAAGGAAATACTTAAGAATGAAAGAAAAAAAAGGAGACTGAGCCAAGTGAATGAGCTCAGTTGATTAGTAAAAAAAAAAAATACGAAAAAATATAAAAGAAGAAAAATGAATGAAGAAAATCCTACGAAAATGAGAAAGAGAAAAGAGAAAGAAGAGACGAGAATAAGATTTTTAAAAGTTACGAAAAGAGAGTGAGTGAGTGGGTACGAAAGTGAACGAGTAAGAAAAACTGTGAGATTAAAGGTGCGTAAAAGTGAGAGAGTGAAAAAAGTGAGCGAGTGTGAAAAAGTAAGATAAGAAATGGTGCGTTAAAGTGAGTGAGAAAAGTGAGCCAAATGAGCCAAGCGAGTGAGCCGAGGTGATTAGGAGAGACGAGGGGTGATCAGGGCGGGTCATTACAAGGAAATAAACAACTGCTAACACCCACCTCCTCACATTTTTACCAGTCCCCCCCTCCCCCCACCCCTATTTCCCCCTCCCCCCCACCCCCAGTCCCTCCTCCCTCTACTCCATCTTCCTAAATCCCTCTCTGCTCCTCTCCTCTCCCCCTCCCTTCCCCCTCCCTCCATTCCTCCTTCCTCTCCCCCCACCCCTGTTAATCCTCTTCCTCAGGCTCCTTCCCCCCCACCTCTCTCTCTCTCTCTCTCTCTCTCTCTCTCTCTCTCTCTCTCTCTCTCTCATGTCTTGTAGATACTTTTTTCCTCACATATTTCTTTTTTTTTTTTTCTTATCTCTCCCCATCCTCCCTCCTCCAATTCTCTCCCTTCTTCATCTTTCTCTCCTTTCCTCCTTCCCATCTCCTCTGCTATTTTCTCTCGTCTGTCTCACTTTTTTTTTTTCTCTCTCTCTCATTTCATCCTTCATTCTCCATATCACTTGTCCTAATTCTCTCTCTCTCTCTCTCTCTCTCACACACACACACACACACACACACACACACACACACACACACACACACACACACACACACACACACACACACACACACACACACACACACACACACACACACACACACACACACACACACACACACACACACACACACATTTTTCCTCTAGCCTTCTCTACCCTCCAATTTCCTCACTTCCTCTTCTTGATTTTTTTCCCTCTCCAGGCTTCCTTCTCCATCACACTTCTTTCCTTTTCCATTCCTTCACCTCCTTCTCTGCCTTTAGATGTCTTGGGAGAAATCGTAAGACCTTTCTCAGAGATATAATTTACTTTTTGCATCTTAATATTCCCTTCTGTGTCACTGATACAAACAATATTAATGTTAAAAGTATATAAATAGGATACGAAAGAATACTGAGATGAAGGCTGAATAAATCGCCAAGAAAAAGGTGTTACGAACTTCCTG
>NC_136979.1:3702500-3757500 GCF_032717465.1 Coenobita brevimanus | reverse complement strand
TCCCTTGCTTGCTTACATCATTCTTCATTATCTTCCCCCTTCTCTTTCTCTCTCTCTCACACTCCCAATACTATTTTTACATTTTCTTTATTCACCCAATGAATAACTGTTTCCTTCCTTCTTCCTTCTTTATTTTCCTTCTTCTCTCAGTCAATTTGGTTCTCGTCTTTATTGCTTCCAACATTATTATTATTATTATTATTATTATTATTATTATTATTATTATTTTATCTTTTCCAATCATTTATTTTCCCACATATAATCTAATTTCATTTGTTAGCTTCTACTTCTCTCACTTTTGTTTCTTCTTTCATTCCTTCCTTCCATCATTATTGCTCTCTCTCTCTCTCTCTCTCTCTCTCTCTCTCTCTCTCTCTCTCTCCTTCTTCTTCTTCTTCTTCTTCTCCTTCTCCTTCTCCTTCTTCTTCTTCTTCTTCTTCTTCTTATTATTATTATTATTATTGTTATTATTATTATTATTATTATTATTATTATTATTATTATTATTATTCTCACATATGCTATACCTCCGTTTCTTTTGTTTCCTTCCTCCTTCCTACCAATATTTTCTTTCTTCCTCTTTGTCACATCCTCCATCATTCTTTATTACGTTTTCCCTTCCTCTTTTTCACAGTCCCTCTTGCACATCCTTTCACATTCCAGTATATATTCATTTCACCTTCTTTTCCCTTCTCTCCTCTCCCCTCTCCTCCATCACCTCCCTCTCCTGACCCTCTCCCTCGCTTACTATCGTCATCTCTCACTCCCCTCTTTTCTTTTTCCCCTCTCCCCTTCCCTCTTCAGTCTCCCACTAACCTCATCCCGACTCTCTCTCTCTCTCTCTCTCTCTCTCTCCTCTTTCTTACACCTCCTCTTTTAATCTCGTTTTCTGTTTCCTCCTTTTACCAGCCTATTTTACGGGGGAACTGATGTAACTTGCTATGAAGCTACACACTTACATAAATACATGTCATTATCCAACGAAATACATGTAATTATCTGATTAAATCCATGTCATTATCCAACTAATTATGAAATGAATTAAGGTTCTTCCAAAATATGTATATGACGATGGTAAAAAAGAAAAGAAAAAGAAAAAAATATCAAGCCAGTACAAGAACATACCCACCTGCTCCTTCTCCTTCTTGCCTGCACCATCACACACACACACACACACACACACACACACACACACACACACACACACAAACTAACCCTTCCCCCCGTACAAAAAAAAATCTGAATCCGCAACTATCCATCTCCATTTTCTCCAGTCTCCTCCCGGCTGCTTTGCCTCGTTAATCTTCTTCCTTGAACTTTTCCTAATCGTTTCCATCCATTTTCTCTTCTTCTCTTTGCGCCATTCGCTGCGAGGAGGGCTGTGAAAAAGATTGTGAAGAGGGTATATGTGAGTAGGTTTGAGCGTTGGAGCAGGCGTGGAAAATAAAGAAGGTGGTTGGATATAGTGCGTGACGGTGTGAGTAAACCAAGTATAGTCGCTGAGAAAGCAGTATAAAGGAGAAGAGAGCACACAGAGAGCGTATACCTCCGCCAGTCGCCTATACCAGACAGCTCAGATCACCACCAAAATTTAATCATCTCTTCCTTAATCCATGATCCACATGTCCTCAAAATATCACTGAAATCCCTCACTAGCCTTTTGAGATATCTTGTTGACAAATAAACAGACAGCCAGGGTGAAAAACATGACCTCCTCGCTGCTTCGTTGGCCGAGATACTGAAATTTAGTGGTCCCTCTTTAAAAAAAAATTCCTGTAAATGTTTAAACTTTTTATGCACAAATATTGTTTACTAAATCTCTTCTTAGATATCCAGACATTCTTTTTTAATTATTTATTTATTTATTTATTTATTTTTCTGAAGAGCGGTATTCTGCTGTATAATTTCAGAGATAATGGTGACATGTATTTTTTTTTTGTTATTTTTCGTTTTCGTGGAATTTCGTGTATTATTTCCTACGATTCATAACAGTCTGGGTGCAGTACCTTGGCCTATTGTGTGTGTGTGTGTGTGTGTGTGTGTGTGTGTGTGTGTGTGTGAGAGAGAGAGAGAGAGAGAGAGAGAGAGAGAGAGGGGGGGGAACTAAAAACCAAGGAAAGGATTATTAAAAAGAAAAGAGAATGAAGAAGGAAAGTATTGAGGGAAAAAAATAATGTCGAGAAATTGAGGAAATCAAAACCAATTGAGATTTTACAGATTTATAGATAAAAAAAAGAAAAAGAAATGGGAATGAAGAAAAAGAAGATAAAAAAGAAGAAAACTCAAGTACGATAAAAAAAAATGGAACGGAGAATTAAGAGGAAAAACTGAATATGAGATTAACTAGAAAAAGGCTGTGGGAAAAAGGAAAAAAATTAACAATGAAAGTCTGAACAAAAAAACAAACAAACAAGAGGGTTGGAAAATAGAAAGCTAATCAGGAAAACAGTTTAAGAGGTAAGAGGGAGAGATTTAGAGTGGATCCATGAGAAGAGGAAGAAAGAAGACAAAAGCGACGTGAGTGGGAAAGGGAAACAGAAACACAGGCAAAGAAAGTGAAAGGCGAAACAGGAATATAGAAAAAGGAAAAAGAAAGAGAATAAGAACATGGATAAACAGGAAGTACGGGATACGGAAGGGAATCAGAAGTAGAGGCCAAGAAAGGGGAAGACGAAAAAAATATTACAGAACAGAAGAAAGATGGAGAAAAGGGAACAGAGACAGAGAGATGTAAAAGCAGTGAGAAGCTGCTGATAATGAAAGATACAGAGGAGAGGAAAAAGATACAGAAATAAAAGCCAAGAAAAGTGAATAAGACAAAATAATGAAAGTAAGGAACAAGAGAAAGGGAGAAAAACACAGACCCCACGAAAGGAGAATGAGAAGATATTAAAGTTAAAAGAAACGCGTGAAAGAGAGTAGAGAAACGAAAACAAAGGTGAAGAAAAGGGAATTAAAGAGGATGGTGAGGATCAAGCGAAGGGAGAGAGGAACTAGACACACAAAGAAACATAGATAAGATACAGAAGATAAAGACGTAAGAGAGGAAGGGAAACAGAAGGAAAACCAAGAAAGGACAGTAAGAGAAGATACCAGAGATCAAAGGAAGAGAGAAACACACACACATACACACACACACACACACACACACACACACACACACACACACACACACACACACACACACGCACACAGACGAAAAGGAACGATGCCAAAACAAGGATCTGGAGATACTAAAGGTAAACAGACGGGTGAGAGAAGAAAGAGGAACAGAAAGAGAAGCCAAGAGGAAAAAGAGGAAATACAGAAGATCAAAGGAAGGGAGAGAGGAACTTGAAACAGAGAGGAGGGAGGAGGGAGAGAATAAGGAAGAAGGGCTGAAAGAATAAGGTAAAAGGTGAACAGGAAAAGTTATTTAAAGAGAAGAGAGAGGAGGATACGAGAAAAACTCTAAAGAAAATGCAAAAAAGTCAAATATTGATGGGAAAAATAGGAGAGACAAGGAACTGATATAAGGAATGAGCCTGGAGGAAAAGAAAAAAAAATGAAACAGAGACGAAAGAGGGAAAGAACGGGAACTAAAACGAATAGCAAACAAGAGATGCTTAGAGAACGAAGGACGAGAGATAAGAAAGCGAAGGTGAGAACGAAATGGCAAAGGGAAATTAAGGTACGGTATAGGACACAGAGTTTTAGGGAAAAATATAAAATCGGCGTTAGAAAAAGTCAAATAAAATGGGGTAGCGAATATGAACGCGAATTGTGTAATTAAATGAAAGCAGTGAATATTAGAAGACTGATTTCAGCACTAAGCTAGAATTAATTGAAAGAATATGGAAGGGTCAGTATTAAACGGGAAAAAGGAAGAGGAAGAAGCGACATTATCACCAAAGCAAAGGCAGAGGCAAAAAGGTGAAATGATGGGAGAAGAGAAAGGGGATGAGACGATGACAAAGAGAAAAGAAGAAGAAGAAGAAGAAGAAAAAAAAAAAGGCTGGGGAGTTGTGCTCAAGCAGAAAGTTAAATGGAAATGCGAAAAGCAGCAAGGGAAGGTTGAGGAACTGCAAGTATAAGCAAAGGTAAAGAAAGAGGAATGAGAAAAGATGCTAAAGATTAAAGAAGGATGAGGGAAACTAAACACACACACCCACACACACACACACACACAAAACGAGAGAAGGTACTGCTAACAGAGGACTCGTGAGAAAGACAACAATGAAACAAGAACAGATCCCCCCAAAAAAGGAACGTAAGACGCGAAAGATCAACGGAAGGAAAAAGGAAGAAGAAACAGACGTCAGAGGAGGATGAGGGAAGATGCTGAGGCTCAAAGGAAAGGACAGGGGAGCTTAGAAGAAACACAAAGGAGAGGGAAGGAGCGGACAAGAAGCAGGAGTCAAGGAAGCGATGAAATAGGAAAAGGAAAAGTTGTAAAGAAGTGTGGGAAAGGTGGAATGAAACTGGGGAAACTGATAGAAGAAGAGGCAGTGGCCAAACACACACACACACATACACACACACACACACACACACACAAAGAGAGAGAGAGAGAGAGAGAGAGAGAGAGAGAGAGAGAGATGAAATAGTAGAAGAGTGGCAGCAGTAGATTGCGTTTTTCTTCTGTTTATTTAATTCAGGCTTCAACCAGACGATTTTATTCAGCTTAAAAGCGCCTGCTAGTAAAAGAGGGGTGGGTGAAGGATGTATATAACCCCTTCAGCTCGAAAAATGTATCAAAATTTCGGCAAAAAAATGTAAGAAAATGCAATAGTAAGATTGAAAAAAGACGACGCATTGTAACATAGGAACTAGCAAGGGTAAAATAGGAAAGAAGGAAGAAGAAACTGAACGGAAAGAGACGAACAGAAAAATAAGGGGATGAGAGAGGAGGGAGAGGGGAAACGAGGGGAGGGAGAGATGAAAGCAGGGTGAGGAAAGAGGAGAGGGGAGGGAAAGAGAGAGAAAGCCAATAAGAGGGGAAGATACAGAAGATGGTAAAAACATGTCACAGCAAAGCAAAGATGGAAAGCAAAAGAAATACATAAAAGGAGAGGGCATGATGGGGGAGATGAAGTACTTGTGTTTTTCATCATATACTAGACGTAAAATTAGCATGCATCCATCTTAAATTCTGAGGTATAGCCAGAAATTAACACTGGAATTTGGTGCTAGTGATGCATAAATGAAACCTGGGAAGGGAAGGAATAAGCAGGAAGGCAGAAAGAAGACAAATGAGAGGGTCTGGGAATTTGGAGAGACGGGGAGGAATGGAGGAAATATAGGAACGGAGAGAGAGAAAATGACTGAAGAAAAAGTCTGTAGGGGAAAACAGAATAGAGGGAAAAAATGTGTATGATAAAAACAGTGAGAAAACAGGGGAGGTGAGGATAAGGAAAATCAGAGTGAGATAATATGAAAATTAGTAAAAGATGTGGATAGGGTGAAGTTTTTAGCAGCGCAGTAGATGTATAATGGAGGAATTAAAGGGGACATGGAAGAGTTAACAAAATGCAAAGTGGAAGAGGCAGTGCGTGGAGGGTAACGTAAACAGAGAAGGCGAGAAAGCAAAGTGAAAGAGGGCGACTGATCTAACCATGAAACTGAATAAAAGATACGTGTATTGTGAGCCAGTAGAAGCACAAAGGACAAATTACCAAGGGGTCTGAGGGAGGAATGTTTGGGAGACAGAATAATGTGTGTGGAAGCTGCAGTAGTTGGAAGTAGAACGAAAAAGGTGAGGAGACGAAGAATATGCCTAATGAAATACCTATTCTGAAACAATAAAAGAAGTGCATTTTGTGATTTTTTTTTAGGAGTGATGGATAACTTTCTAGTGGAATTAGGGGAACTGAGCGATTAAAGAAAGTGGAAAGTGGAAGTAAATTACAGGTGAAGTAAGTGATTGTCAAGTAACATTCAGAAGGTATCATATTCGCAAGAGGTTGTCTGGCTTCTCTTTTTTATATTACATCTTGAACTACATCTTATATTCCTTTGTATGTTAATTCAATCTTTCTAACATCGACATGGATTGATTGGGTGGTGGGAAAGTGGGTGTTTCGTGGATGACCGTTGAGGTGTGTGGGTGTTTGGTTTGACGGGTGATGAAGTGGGTGAATGTAGAGAGCTGTGGTAGGGACGTATAAGTGAGAGGTATGGTAGGTATGATTGTGTGGTATGAGATGTGGTAGAAGAATACGAGAGGTGTGGAGGGAGTATGTGAGAAGGCGGTAGAGTACAGTATATGAGAAGTATATTGAGTGAATGATAAGTGCGACAAGAAGGGGATCTGTATATGATAGTGTAGTAGAGACAGAGTATATGAACGATGTGGTATGACGAGAATATAACAAGTGTGGTAGAGTATATTAGAGCTGTGGTGAGTATATGACAGGTGTGGTAGGGAGCATAGAACAGGTGTGGTAAGGTAAGTTAATTAAGAACTGTGATGGGGATAATCTTATATAATGAAAAGACGAATATATGACAGATGTGGTAGGGAGTATGTCGAAAAGATATTATAGATAGATTATATCAAAACCAAGATGGCTGCTAATATATGAGAGGTGTGGTAGGGGAGAAATACAGCTTTATATAAGAAGTGTGGGAGGCAAGAAGAAGTCACTGAATCGGAATTAGTAGAGGACCAAGGTAAATCCCTTTGGGGAGTACGGGAGCTGGGATTACCTTTATTAGCGTGTACTTATTGGGAGCTCGTATCCTGGGCTTTGGGATCTGTACCACTGTTTTTGCGTCTCCCTTATGCTCCCTCGTTTCTTGGTAAATCTCCCTCACCGTACTTTTTCTTGATGTTTTTTTCTCCCGTCCTTCTTATACTCCCTATCTAATTTCTTACAGTCTTCCCATCTTTCTTAACATTTTCTTCTTTTCTCATTATCTTTTTTACGTAATTCCTTAAACACCTTCTCACTTTTCTTACTGTCTTTTTTCTTTTTTCTCCATCTTAATGTTATTTACCTAATTCCCTGTAATACCCTCCTCACTATTTCCTAACATTTTATCTCATTTTTCTCCTTTTGTTTACTTAATTCCTTACAGTATTACAGTATTCCTCTCACTTCTTAATATCCTGTTTTCTTTTTCCTCCTTCCTATGTTGCTTATTTCATTCCTTATAATATTCCTCTTACCTTGTCTTAATATTTTCTTATCATTTTCTTTACAGTTCTGTTTATTTACTTTTCTCCATTTTTCGTATTTTTTTTCTCTCTTTAAGCATAATATTCTCACTTAGTTTCATCTCTCTATTATTTTTTTATGGATTATTTTTTGTACTTCGTTTCCATTTTCTTTCGACTTCGTTTTTCTGTTTTGTTTTTCGTTTTTTTGTGTGTATTCATTTTTTTATAATTTTTCTCGATACTCCTCTTATCAGATAGATAGATAAATAGAGAGAGAGAGAGAGAGAGAGTAAGGGTACGAGGAAAGGGTAGGGGAGAGGAAAGGGGGACAGAGGGGAGGGAATGAGGGGGGAGGAAAGTTGGGAGAGAAGTTGAATGAGGTTGGAGGAAAGGAGGTATGTGGAGGGAGTGTGACTTGGAGGGACAAACGGGCTATGCGGACGTGAAAGGAGAGAGATAGAGGTGGTTTCATTACAGCGATAGCGAACATAGACGAAGATGAGGGATAGAATGTGTGAAGATAAAACATGGGAGAAAGGAGAGAGATGGTTGATGGGAGGAAGAGGAGAAACAGATTGATGATTTTGAGTATGGTAAGGTATGTTGATGATGATGATGATGACGATGGTGGTGGTGGTGGTGGTGGTGGGAAAATGTGTTGGTGGTAGAGGTAACGATTGTATGTGGAGATGAGTGGATGAAATAGATGGAGATGACTCACGGCAAAAAGGAGGGAGAAAGTGGATGAGAGAAAGAAAAGACTAGAGTGATAAAGGTAAACAGTAAAGCCTAGAGGATAGAAAGAAAAAAAAAACAAGTATAAACGCAGATGAAGGACTGGAATAAGTGAAGATAAAGCACGGGCGAAAAGAAACTGGCGATAAATAGGAAGAACAAAGAGAACTAGTGATAAAGATGTGACTGAAATGTGAGCGTGTATGAAGATAGGGGAGTAAAATAGTTGAAGATAAGCACGAGATAAAGGCGAGAGGAAGGGAGGAACAGCGTGATAAAGATGTTGGATATGATTAAATTTGATAATAAAGAATACATGACAACGTTGAAGATCATAAAAGAAATCAGAAATAATGAAACGTTGTATGTTATTGATGCATAAGAACCAGGAAATGGGTTGTTCTACTCTTTTTGCTCTATTTTGGCCGAAAGTTGCTATCTCTCCATCTTGAAAGTTGAGTTGTAGCAATAGATAGATAAATACCCGAATATGATGCCAGTCACGAAGAAGTGCCATGGAAAGGATGTTGAGCCGTAGCATTACCTTTTTCCGTCACTGAGGTACGTGCAAAAAAAAAAAAAAAAAGAGAGTAAAATCTGGGCCAAGTTAAGGTAAAAGAACTACAGGAAGAGATGTTTTAAAGAAGACTGAAGAGAAAGTGAAAAGTGACATACGTACGAGGAGATACAAAGTGAGAAACGAGTGGTAAGGAGACGAGGTGGGAGAGGGGGGAGACAAAACTGAAGAGAGTGGTGAAAAATGACACACGAGGATAAAGACGGTAAGAGGAGTGCTGTCGATAGAAGAGGCGAAGCTGGGGGAGCAAGGAAGGCTGCTGGTTGAAGGAATGTGCTGTAAAAAGTATGAATAAACGCGAGAAGTAGCATATGTGGAGACGGTGAGAAATGTGATATGGATGTAAGAAGTCGAGATAGAAGGACTAAGGAAAGGGATAGTGAAGGAGAGGTGATAAAGAAAACATGAAGAGGTGGTGAAAGGTGGCACTGAAGATGAAAGGCAACGTTGAAAAATACGGAGAAAAGGTTACAATTTTGCGAGATTGTAGACCGTAGGTGACGTGTTATGGATGTAGGTACAGTAGTCGAAGCCGGAGGGAGTAAGGAAAAGAGCTGGTAGGAGGAGGTATAATTTAAGGGAAGGTGAAAATTATGATAGATAAGGATGAAATGTGACAGGTAAGTTAGTGACAGACGTGCTATGGATATGAGTAGGCAAGGCCTTGGGGTGGGGGGGTGGGGAGGAGAGAGTTTAGCTGGCAGACGGGGAGAGATAGAAGTGAAGGGGCGGTGAAAAGTGTCAAATATGGCGAGAGTGAAAGAGAACATTGAGAAAAGTGAAAAGTGACACATGTACGTGGATAGAAAAAGTAGGAGACGTGTTATGGATATCAGTAGTTGAAAAAGTATGGGTTGGGGGGCGGGAAGGGCAAGGAAAGTGAGGATGATTGGTTAGGAGGAGAGAGAGGGGACAAGGATGGTGTGGGTGTTGACAGAAGGGGGAGCGACTATGCTGGTAATCCTGTGTAATACCCAGGTTGAAGTGCTCTCGTCTCGCCTTATCGCTCCTGCATTACCCCAGCCACACACTAACCCTTCACATCGGCGTCGCGGAAAGCTGTTGTTGCCTGCAGGGGGACACTCCATCTTGTATTTCTCGATTAAACTTTGATCGAGTCTTCATGTAGGACGAAGGAGATGAGATAAAGGCAGTTTTTGTTTTTAAGAAAGGGAAATATTAATAATAATCTTAGGTTTATCCATATACTTTACCATATAACTTTTATTTATATCGCGTGGGAAGCTGGCAAATCAGTTTAATACGGCACAGTGGAACTTCCCTAAAACTGTGCCTGATCATTACAGCCTAGTCCTCAGTAAAGCTTAGTAAAATCGCCAGGAATTAGCTGGAATAAAATAAGGATGACGTCCCCAGGCTGAAGGGGTTAATATATGTTCTGCAATATACTTAACACTGAATTTCATGCGGAACTTCATCATGTCACTCCGATGATGCAATATTTGACGATTTTACCCAGTTTACATGAGAGCTGGATATATGCAGACGATTTGACTCAGTTTAGAAGAAAGGTCTTGTAGTAGATCAAAGCAGCCAATGAAGACAGCATCTAACCCCTCCAATTCCACAAGCTTCTCTCAAGATTTGTATAGTTGTCTGGAGAAAGGAAAAAGAAACTAAAAAAAGTCATCGGAAAGACGACACATGTAACAAAAAATCGCCGTTCTGACTCCCTATGAATCTCAAAATAATAGGATTCGAAGTAGTATGTTCTGGAGAAGGAGAATCTCGTCAAGGGGTCGACATAAGATCCGATGCTCTTATTACGATCTATAAGAGCCTAAGCCACGACGATAACGCCAGCCACACAGATTTACCCCCAGCCGAATAGTCCCGCACTCTATGATTTCGGAAATGCATAAATCCGGGCGTATTATTTGTAATCTGGTAAAGCCGAGAGCCCGTGCGCCGCACCTTCTCCGGCGATAATAAAGGGCGAGCGCTGGGTTATCGCCGCTAGATCACCGCCAGCTGGATCGTAAACACGCCACCAGCCGGCTAGGTGCTGCTTACTCCCTACCTTCACTGCCTTCGCCACTGCCATCACTGCCACTGATATCGCCACTGCCACCACAACTGCTACTGATATCGCCACTGCCACCATCACTGCTACTGATATCGCCACTGCCACCACCACTGCTACTGATATCGCCACTGCCACCGATATCGCCATTTCTGTTCCCACTGTCACTACCATCGCCACCACCACCACCCCAACACCACATCACCACCTCACTACCACCCTACCGTCCCAGCAGGCCACACTTTACCGAAGATTTCCATGCAGCACTTAGTCATCATTTCAGGAATGGAGCTGGACATTAAACAACAGTGTAAAGATGGTTCATTTTTACGTAACCGGAGTGAAGGAAAAATTCAATTCCCTTACCATAATGGCAATTGAAAGCCTAAAGAGAGAGAGAGAGAGAGAGAGAGAGAGAGAGAGAGAGAGAGAGAGAGAGAGATTACTTTTAGATATGGGTGGGTGGGGGCTTTCCAGTATCGAGAAATATAATTTGTCCTTAACCTGAGTAAATTAGTTGAGTCTTCCTTCTAATTATACTCGTAAAGGTAAATGGAGTGCTTAGAATCTGTAAGTAAGAGAGATAGCCACAAGGATGGATATAAACGTCTGGAGAAGCAGTACAACTATATAAAAAGAAAAAAATATATTATTCCCGAGGGATTAAATGACATAAACCAACTCTGATACGGAAGATAGTGGTATTTAGTCCTTTTACTGCAATGACCTGTAGTGTAGGATAGTCTTGCTGTCACCAGACGATTTTATTCAAGTTAGGAAAGGTCTCTCGTACTGAAGGGGTTTACTAATGCTATATATAACCCATCCATCTCAAAACAGCTGAACAATACCACTAAGAAAAGGTAGAAATAAAATGAAAAAAAATGTCCTCGGTCTCAGTGGGTTAAGAGATTCCCCTAGTAGTGAAGGTAACAACTGAAGACTTCAATTCACGATGCTGGAGAGGAGCGCCTTCACGGGGTGGCACCGATACAAGTGGGTGTTGGTGCTGGCCGGCGCCCCTCAACTACTTCCCTATCCCCCGAAACCCGAAAGGAGATTATTGAGCTGAAGGAGGAGGGCAAATTCAGCCTGCAGTCTATCGGGTTCACGTTTTAGATGAACCTGGGGCTACAACAATAACAACGACGACGACGACGACAACAACAACAACAACAACAACAACAACTACTACTACTACTACTACTACTACTACTTCTACTACTACTACTACTACTACTACTACTACTACAACTTCTTCTTCTTCTTGTACTACTACTACTAGCAAACTCATCCTATTTGGTGCCCATCCGAAGTTTGGTAAACTCGTCAGGAGATGGAGAAAATAAAATACGAATAACGTATTTGGGCTGAATGGTCTAAATGGGATGCTTCACTTCAAATGGATAATCTTACTACTTTTTTTTTTCTTATAGCAGGTTGTAAGCAAAATAAAGAACTGAGAGATTAAATATATGTTCCATGAGGTATATGGGAAGAGAAGGACACTAAGAACGAGGTGAAGGGATGAGGTGGGAGAGGACGTAAGGGAGGGTGGTTTGTGTCGTGGAACATGCGTCGTTACTGAGTCGGGACAGAAACATAAGGAGATTCTTTCATTGAGTCCACCTCTCAAGGAATGTGACGTCGATCAGTACGGTAACTTGATTTTCATTCCGAAATAACAATGTGAACTTACATATACGTCATGTAAATTAAATGTTTCATTGGAACTGGACGAATCTCGACCTCAAACGGCGTGTCTGGAGCAAATTAATTATTAAGTTTATTTCGTAACAAAATTTGTTAGCTCGAGATATTTTGAACTTTAATCAAACACTTTTCATTAATGTAAAATGTCTACTACGGTATTGGTATCATTTCACTCGAAAAATAGCATTAATAGGTAAACTGACTTCTGAACTGTTACAGAGTTTCTACTAGCTCCTGAATATTACAGTAAGGTTCGAACTGTCTTATCTCAGCAGCAGAATACAGTCTGGGAATACGCCATTTTCTAACCAAAAATAAATATTTTGTAAAATTTCCCTATGGTTTGCACAAATCCTTAACCACTTCAGTACGGTAAACCTTGTATACTGTATTCTGGCTGCCACCAGACCTTTTCATTCAGCATCGGAGAAACGTTTGACAGTGACGTGGCTAAAAATGAACTCCGTGAACCTTATGCTAGTATTTCTGGTGAATAAAATCGTCTGGACTTCACAAGAATACACCTAAATAGATGTCACGTTACTGAAGTTAACAATATCAACCATGTGTCCCATAAATGTTAATTATTTTTTAAAGTAATTTCTCTGTGACAAGATGGAGTAAAGTGGAGCGGTCTGGGAGTCGTAGAGGTACTAAGTTCGACCCTCACCCGGCTCAGTGGTTCGCGCGTTGCTTCATTTACTGCATGGTGTTTCGAACTTCTCCCTTGTGTATGCCACGGTTTAGAGAGATGATGATGCTGTGACGGCCAGTTGTGGATCAGGGATGAGTGAGCGTGGTCGTTTGTGTTGTTTTTGTGGTTTACCGACTTCCGTATATTGAGTATGCGATTTACTAATGAGCCTTTAAGGAGCAAATGAAACTTATATGCAGGCTGAAACTAGTGCTGGCTTAAATCATTTACATCAAGTGCTTTAGTGAACTGGAATTTTATTGATTAGGTGGATTAGATTACATGAAAGAAGAGCAGGAGAATGCGGATATTGCCTGTGTCTGTGTGTTTTTCCAACGAATACGGATGAGAGTTACAAGGAGCATCTGGTTGTAAGTATGTGTGTGCGATACCTGGTTTTTCACGATAGCAGTGAATTAACCACTTCACTATTATACGATGACGTCTCTCTCTCTCTCTCTCTCTCTTTCTCTCTCTTTCTCTCTCGCAACCTAAGGACGATTTTTTAAAGCTTAGGGAAAAACCTCTTATAGTAAAAAGGATAATAAAAGCCTTATTTTAACTCCTCAAAATAGAACAATAAATCTTTTAAGTAATTTTCTTTTTGGCTAGCAAGAACAAAGTAGAAAATACCTCATCGGATTAGTAGTAGTAGTAGTAGGTAGTAGTAGTTGTAGTAGTAGTAGTAGTAGTAGTAGTTGTTGTTGTTGTTGTTGTTGTTGTAGCCCGGGGTTCATCTGAAATCTGAACTCGGTGGAGTGCAGAATGAAGTTGAACTTCTTCTGCAGTCCACCATCCTCCTTTTTGGGGGAAATAGGGAGGGGATTGGGGGGACGTTTGTATAACCAGGCAGCTTCACCACCCCGTCATATCGGGGCCACCGCGTGAGGGCGTCCCACACCAAATTCAAGTGTTCATTTCGGGATGCCAGGAAATGAACAGATCGTGAATTTGGCACTCTGTTATCATTTTTTTTTTTTTTTTTTTTTTTTTTTTTGGAGGGAACAATCGTACGGGCTTCTGGCCTTTGGTTCCTTCTTCTTTTGCATTAAACACACACACACACACACACACACACACACACACACACACACACACACACACACACACACACACACACACACACACACACCAGCACCTCAACATTGGATTTATGGGGTTAGATTGAGTACCCTAACGCCCACCACAAGGCCATGAGTCTTCCAGGAGTAAATCATCCCCTAGAACGAGTACCCACATAACCCCAGGCCAAACTGCGTTATAAATTCAGGAGGGAACACGAAACACTGCCTGGCGAGACCTATAATGGCGACCGCGGGGAATACGTGGATCTATATTTAAAAACCATACTTGGGTTTATTGTGGTTTCTTGGTGGTATATTAGTCCTCGTAGCACTTGTTCTTTAAAGATTTATTTATTGATTTATCTTTATTTTGTTACTTATGTACTTTTCTTCCCTCCTTCCTTCCTTCCTTCCATCCTTCCTCCTTCCTTGTATCCTTGTTTGCTTCCTTCTTTCCTTCCTTCCTTCATTTATTCAGTCAATCAGTCAGTCAGTCACCCAGACAGTCATTCATTTATTTATTTATTTGCATCAGAACATCCTGTTGTTTATTATTTATATCGTTTTAATCTCGACATGTCTTGCATCAATAACACACAAGATATTGATGCTTAATGTGAAGAATAAATCGCTAAAGAGTAGGTGTTAAGATATTTTCGTAACAACTTAAAATCCGAGCATCACTGGTGTATAAGATTATTTATTTATTCTTTTGTCTTCACTCACACAGCTATCATGCATGTCGCAGTAGAAAACACACACACACACACACACACACACACACACACACACACACACACACACACACACACACACACACACACACACACACACACACACACCAAGCAAAACATAGCACCCTCTCTTGCTTCGCTTGTTCAGGTGTAAATATAAAAATTCATCAGGTTTTGAAATGCGCGTACTGGTAGTGGGAATTTTAGATGGGCGAAAGGAGGGTTTGGCCCCCTTTTTCGCTGAAGTTGTCGGAGATTTGGGGGGGAAAAAAAAAAACACCATCGCTCCTGTTATTTATGGGAAGCTGTGACGGAGAGAGAGAGAGAGGGTGTGTGTGTGTGTGTGTGTTCGTTCTTGGGGACGCGTGTGCACGTACTTCAACACGTATGCGCGTGCGTAAGAAGATTGGCTCTGATAATTTTGTTCCCTTTGAGAGTACCATATTTTATTTGAATTATTATTTATTTATAATCAGTACCAATCATAAGATGCATTGTTAACTTCACCTCTTCTATAACTCTCCAAAACTTCATGAAATCGTTGGGCGATGGCAGTAAGAATATGAAACAGGCTTTGTATATTCGAAAAGAAACATAATAAAGAGTGGAATCTGTGCACTTCAAGTTGCCATGTTTATATGTGGGATTCGAGTCTCTGCGCTTACGGTTTACGACCTTATAATCCTGGGTGTGCCAAAACCAATTACGCCAAAGAATTTAGTGGTGATATTCAAAGTGGTTTCGGAAGACGCCCTTTTTATAATTCTTGCAACTACCACACAGTTTCATTTTGTTTAGGATCAAATTTCGAAATGGAAGGGTTAGATTTAGCACTCATTAATCCCTTTACAGCTAGATATCATTCCAAACTAGAACAAACTTGTCAAGAAGCATTACGATTAAGCTAAAATTAGGCCAAGTAGTTAATTCCTTTTATATGAGTGGCATTGGATTAGCTCTGTGTTTTGATGTGGGTTTGTATCTTGATTGATCTTGTTTGTCTGCGAGATAAAGGTTTCTGATGTCAGTGCTGAGATGGATATTGAGTCTGATTAGTCAAATTAAACCGTCATGTGAAGTAATTTGGAAATACTGCTTAAAGAAAACACTATGGCCATGCATTAGGGAACATGGCAGATGCATTCACAAAAACGACAGAACATCCAATGATCTAATCTCAGCTTTAACTCTGCCACACTTAATGTAGTAATGGAACCTGTAAAAATCTGTGAGCGTCCATTTATTAAGGAACACACACACACACACACACACACACACACACACACACACACACACACACACACACACACACACACACACACACACACACACACACACACACACACGCGAGCGCGCACAGCACGGTGAAAGGCAGCAGAAAATTACCGACGTTGCTTTCAAAGACTCGGGACCCTTTGGCCGCGTTCAGGAGCTCCAAGGAAGATTCTTTTTTATCTCCGGAGTTGTGAGTGTTTGGCCGCAGATTCCACAGTTTTCACAAAGTACGGAAAGTTACACTAACAAGCTTCCAACGAGACTAAACCACCTATTAAAGTACGTAAGGACGGAAAAGCGAGAGTTTGAGGAGGAAGTGAAAATGTCTCAGAAAAGCATTGAAAAACAAAAAGTTAGTCTGCAGATTTTCTCTTTAATGATTTTCTTCAGATGACGCCTTTTTAGTTTTTTTTAGTTCTGCTATCTCGAGATGATTTTAGGTATCTGATCACTTGAGAACAGAAGAAAGGGATTATGAGGAACTGCTCTCTAACTAGAAGACAGAAAAATTAAAAACGTCGGGTGGAGGATATATATATATTTTTTACATCGGTCGGATATAACGTTTTTTATTACATTTCTGATATCTCCAGTTGATGTTATGTATCGTAATGCAGGAATATGAGGAGGAGGAGAAAATGTCCCGACTAACTTTCCTTAAAAAATTGTCAGAAGGATTTTTTGCCACACTCATTGAGGTGACCAGATCCAGAGCGTGTCCCTAACTTTGTCCCTCACTCACTCACCCACTCTCACTCACCCTCACTCACTCACTCGCTTGCTAACTCATGCACTTCCTGTACCTTTTAGAAGAGTGGAGTCCAGACCTAATGAGGATGTGCTTTGTGTGGAAAATATTGATGGCGTGTTTAGTTTGTGTCTGGGGTGTGTCTGAGGTGCGTGTGGTGTGCATCTAGTCGACCACGTACCCGCGTCGTAGCAGAATGGTTGTAAATATGACACAGAGGGGCATGGCAGAGCATCGGGCACTTACATGTACTGGGACTGCCTGTGAGCCAGAAAGGTCTCATTCAAGTGCTTAACCAGTAAATAAATGTTCTCCTCAGAACACTGCAGAGGTGGGTGCGGCTATTAAACGTGTCCTTTAGCTTGTGTAGATTTCGGTCGGATGATGTACTTTTTATTTTCTTATTATCGCCAGTCTTTTCGAAGTCTAGAGGTTAAATAAAGCCGTCACTGATTTCTTTACTGCTATGACCAAATATTAGCTAAAAAGAATCATTTGGTGGCAGCAGCAATAAGATGAGGATAAACGGGATGTAACTGAAGGAAGTAATAATCGTAAGCTTTTTCAGCAGTCCTTTTTTATTATTGCTTATTTATTTATTTTTTTTATCGCTTTAATTATTTATGTTAGTAGGTGGTCGTCCGTCCAGGTGCAAGATAAATGTGATTGATCTTTTGGGGAAATAATTGAAAAAATAAGATCAGTGGATATTACACGTTCTCTGTCTGCCATCCATTCATCCATCCACGCTCATCATCCATACTTACCCATCCATCTGTTACAAGTTACCATTTCCCTTGATCCCCATAATTCTCCACTTTCTCATCCACTTTTTTTTACCAGTCAGTTTTCCATCACACAAGCTACATTATTTTGCCTTTTGTTTTACTCTTTCTAACACATTCGTACAATAACTGGTCGGTCTTTCCTTCTAGCATTCGTTTAAAAATTTTCCTGTAAGAAGTAGCCAGCACATATTAACCTCACACACACACACACACACACACACACACACACACACACACACACACACACACACACACACACACACACACACACACACACACACACACACACACACACACACGTCCGTCACTTAAAACAACACCCCTCCTTAGTTTCCCAAGCCGTGGAGGATGTTACATGTTGAGGATGTTAATGATCTCATGGAGGGAAAGACTTGCTGAAAAGTGTCGAGTTTTATATATCGTAAGCTGCAGTTAACCAATCAGTGCGTTTCCCTTGACTATCGGTACATTTGACGATACGTGAGCGACCAAGTAGCAACAGTAGCTGGCCTAAACAATGCATCTCAGTAACACCAGCTCCCAGAAGTTAAGGTTTACTGACGCAATCCCAGCCATAAAAGTGAAGTGAGAAGCCTGAGACACCTGTTAAACTAGTTATTACTCCACGCAAAGTGAAGGTTCCGGGATGACACTGTAATTAACAGCAGCGGGAAGCCAGAACAAATATCCGACCTTCGCGAACTACTGGTCACGCACAGGAGTTGTAAATCAGAGGGCGCTAGACTATTGCTAACTACTCAGAACACCGGAAATTGCTAGAAATGATATTGAAATGTCTAAAATATCGCTAAACAGTGGCAAAATTAGTGACTATAATATTGCTTAACAGTCAGAAATCTCTAGAATAAATTTAGAATATATACTGCTGGCCTAAAAATATTTGACATCTCTGAATAGCGCTAAAATGGCACCCTCAGTTATTATTGCATAATAGACGATAGCTACACTTTTTTTTTTTTTCAGTAAGTCATATCCTCATCTTTCTTTTTTGGGTTATTTGAAAATTTGAAGATGGAAAATGAGTGCCTAAGCAGAAAGATAGGGCTTAACTAACGCTACACCCACACCACACATCCTCGTTTACGTTTAACCCTCATCTCACCCTCACCTCTACCCCTCGTCCAGTACCTTATCCCATCTCACTCCATCCCACCCTCACTTTCACTGTCTTCCAAATATGCAGCATTCTCTCAGGCGGTTGTAAAGTGCAGTCATAACCTCACTTCCATGATTACTAAGAATGTGTTCGGACGACTGCTTTCTCAGTCCTCTAGAGTTCTGCCTTGATCAGAGTATACAGCGCACAACACACTGGCACGATTCCATGATCAAGGGCCAAAGACTTGTGTGGCAGCGACTTTATCTGCTAAGTACCTTTCATCTTGGTTCTTTCCTTCTTTATTTTTTTTACGTTTCGGTGTATCAGATGAACACAAATTAGCTCATATTTTATCACAGTTCTTACTTTCATAATTCCTCATAACCCGACGAAACCAAAAATGTCCATAACTCTACTTTACCTGCTCCAAACCTTTCACATTTGGTCCTTTTTTTTTTCACATTTCATTGTACCTAATTAACATACGTATTGTCACAGTCCTCACTCATACTATCTCATACCCTAACCAAACCAAAAATATCCACAACGCTTCATATAGTTAAAACACCTGTCAGTAGAAGACTTTTTGAAGAGCAACGCTAATGGAACCCACAAAATTCGATTGCAAAATATGAAATGGACGAATTTAGTTTATTTCCTGGACAAAACTGAAATGCTCATAGTGTAATATTCTGTGCCTCATATATTAACCTGAAGAAATACTTGTGGTGGCTTCGATAAGGTCTGAACGATATCTAAATGTGAACACAGTATTCTCTCACTTTAGTATGTGTAGCTTAGTTTTTGAGATTCTAGACTTAAGAGCCTCAATAATATACTTTTGAAATGTGTGCAACATACCACTATATGCTTCCTAAAATTCAGTTTATGTTTCAATTACAGTACTTTAACATAACGAACAATTATACTTGTCATCTGTAGATCACATTTACAAAACAGGATGGTTTGCTGGAGAAACGCGGTGAAAATAAGAGTTGTGGCACATTTGAAGCTTCCTTGTACACAGAGGAATCAAACCCTTAACTTTGTAGCGGTGTTAACTACTGCTTCTTCTAATCATGGGTGATAGAGTATTACAATTTATTACGCTGGGTGGTAACAGTATAACCGTATGACGCCTGGTGGTTTAGTGGTTTAAGATACTCCAACCTAAGCCTGTAAAGGCTTATATCCGAGGGGAGGTTGGGGTTTATTACTTAATGCTACCAAAGAGTGAGTGAGGCTGCTTATCCCCGCCTTAAATATCAAGATTGAGTAGCCTAACCCAGGGCTCCTACGCTCCTGATGCCCCCCGCCCAAAAAAAAGGATTGGATGGTGGATGGATGGATGGGTTACTAAATTAACTCGTAGTGCGACCGTAATTGTGCTGGAGAGATTGTATTCATCAAGCAATAACTCACACATGTATGCCTTTGTTCAACCTTACTTCAAAATCATCTCGGCCACTTGCAGATCATCTCACTATACCTCCATGCCGTCTCTCCTATCTCCCCTTTAACTTAGTCTAAAATAATCCTCCCTTGACTTAGAATGCTGGACCTCAACAAGAGATTAATGCTAAAATATGCTGCTAGAAGATGAGCTAGGAAAAGGAAAGAGTTATAGTGTCTAATTCTGTCACTGAACTACGAAATATAGGCTGAAAAAAATGACGAAAATTTTGGCCAAGTTAAGGTAGACAAACTATAGACAAGTTTAATTACTTCTCCCACTTTAGGTCTACTACCAGAACGAATCACAACTCCCCACCCCTAACTCACCCGACGACTTCATATCCCTTACCACTCCCCTTTCTCCCCATCTCCCTTTCCATTCCCTTTCCCCTCCCCATCACCAATCCCTTCTCCTCTCCCCTCCCCATCCAACCATCCCTTTTCCCCCTCACTCTCCCCGGTCGCATCGCTCCCTTCAAACCAATCACAACTTTTTTCTCCCCAACGTGGATCAGTCACTGGTGTACCTTACATCCCCTCCCATTCGCCTCGTTCCCCCTCTCCATCTCCCCATCCCCACTCTCATCTCCCTCAGCCCCTGCCTACTCTATATTCACCTTCCCCTACCTCACCCTCTCTATACGTCACTCATCTCCCCCATGTTCCCATAACCTCTTACTCCCCTCATTACACCCCATCCGTCTTTTCTCCCCTCCTTACCCTCACATCTCACCATCCTCACCTTTCAAATCTCTCCCCCTCCACCTCTTCCCCGTGTCTTCTTCCCTCCACACTCCTTCTTTCACCTCTTCCTCTTGCCTCTCCCACTCTCAATCCTCACCCCATTTACCCTTCGACTCATTTCCTCTTACTCCTCTTTCTGCCTACCCTCTTCTTTTCCCCTCATTCATCTCCACCCTCAGAATCCCTATATACCTACCTTCTCTCCCCTCTCCCCACTCCCTCTCCAACTTTTTCTTCTCTCCACTGTCCCCTCACCCACCCCCCCTTGCCACGCACTCCTCAGATGTCTCCTTACCCAACCATCTTTCCTCTCCTTTTCTCCATTTCCCTTCCTCCTGCCTCTCCCCTATTACCCTTTCTCCCCCTCTCCCACTCCTCTTCTGTCCTCTCCCTACTACTCTCCCAGCATTTCCTCCTACCTCCTCCTCTCCCATCATGCATGCTCCCCCCTCCTCCTTCCTCAGTCCTTCCTCTCCGTCCCCTTCCCCATCCTGTTTCCTCCCTCCTCCTCCATCCTTTCTCTCTCTTCCCTCCCACCTTCCCCCTTCCCCCACCCCCTGTCCTGTCTCCCACTCCCCTCTCTCCCCCTCTCCCCCACCGCCAGACCAATCCCAACTTTGCCAGGCGACTTACACCTCATTGGACTGATTTAATAACTGACTTCGTGTTATTATAACTTAATGGGCGATCGGGATGAGTCTGCCCTCTCTCTCTCTCTCTCTCTCTCTCTCTCTCTCTCTCTCTCTCTCTCTCTCTCTCTCTCTCATATGCACTGTTAATTTCTCTCTCTCCATATAGAGAGAATATATATCTATGTCAGTATCTGTTTATATATCTGTTTATCTATTCATCTGTTTTGTCTGTCTATCTGTCTGTCTAATTTACTGTGTTTATTTCTCTCTCCTTATATATAGAGTGAAATCTGTGTATCTGTCTGACTGTCTCTCTCTCTCTCTCTCTCCCTGAAATTGAGAGTGCCAAGAAGTTTCCAAATGAGAGTCAGGTATTCCCCTCTGACATAATAGGAAGGATGTTATTGGCTACGTCCTACCTTGTCTTGCTCAGTGTGTGTGTGTGTGTGTGTGTGTGTGTGTGTGTGTGTGTGTGTGTGTGTGTGTGTGTGTGTGAGACAGAGAGAGAGAGACAAAGACAGAGAGAGAGAGAGGATGTATTTCTGTATTTGTGTGTGTGTGTGTGTGTGTGTGTGTGTGTGTGTGTGTGTGTGTGTGTGTGTGTGTGTTTATTCGCGTTCATGTTTGTGTACAAGTATGCATCGAGTTAATAGTTCATTGCCTGAGGCCCAGCAATCCAACGTCTCACAAACCTTCACATATCACTTCTTCGGCGCTAATACTCACCGTCCATACTGAATAAATACCTGGGTTGCCGCGTTTTGGAACAACTTAAGGATATCATGAGATGTGATGACACGTCCAGGATTTTTGCGTAAGATAAAAAATTTGCTTAAGTGAATTTCAGGTAAGCGAACTGTTCCTTTTTCTCACGTGGGATCTGACACGCCTCAGGGCTCTTCATTTTTTATTTTATTATTATTTTTATTATTATTTAGCCCAGCGACGCATTTTTCACCTCTGTTCTTGCTAATCCCGGATTTTACTCAGCTTGGAAGAGGGTTTTGGGACAGAAGAGGATTAGACATAGATTTAATTAACCCTTTCACTTCAAGACGTTTTACATGAGCTTAATTTTATCACCTAATTATTTCAGGAATTTAATCAGGAAACCATCTTATTAAAAGACCTCGAAATATAGGCTACCTGGACCCCTATTTCCGTCAGTGTAAGAGGTTCCTTGGCACCTCTTCCTTAGCGATTTATTTCAGGGTATGGTTGGTTAATGTAATTTTGTAAGTTACCGGGTATTTTTGTAGAGTGTGGGGATATTGGAAGAAATTATTTAACAGAAAAATGATATTAAGGGTTATTAAGGAAAATAAATCGCTTAAGAAAGAGTATTAGGGAGTTTCCTGAACTGACAAGAATACTAACCCTGAAAAGGAAAAGATCTGTAGACTACTGATCCCTTACTCTGTTCTCCAGTCTCTCTCTCTCTCTCTCTCTCTCTCTCTCTCTCTCTCTCTCAGCTGATTAAAATCGTCTGGCTTTAGCTAAGAACACTAACTGGGACTAAAAAAAAATAAAAAAAGGAAATTTACTGAAAGAAAAAAAAGAAAAATGATCCTAGTGGGTCTCCAGTGCAACTATATAAATACTTAAAAAAATAGAGTTAATTTGAAAAGAGTAAAAAATAAATTAAAAAATAAAATCAGGCAAAAGGCATATGGATTTCCTACCTGTATGTTCCAATTATTAAATAAAAAACGCTTTCATTCGTTCGTAGGGAGTGAAATAGAGCGATTTATTCTGGGAAATACACATAAGAATATTACTTTTTAGCACACGGGGCCGTAAAAATGTTGGCTCTAATATGGAACAAGTTTATTCCTTTTAGAAGGTGATTGGCCTCTGATGTACAGCTGGAGATAAAAATGTGCCTAATATTTCACTGCTTACTACATATTTTACTACTTACTACCTATTTCACTGCTTACTACCTATTTCCTTGCCTACTTCATTATATTTCACTGCTTACTACATTATATTTCACTGCTTACTACCCATTTCCCTGCCTACTTCATTATATTTCACTGCTTACTACATTATATTTCTCTGCCTACTTCATAATACTTCACTGCTTACTGCCTACTTCACTGCCTACTACATACTTCAGTGCCCACTAATAATAGCTAAAAAAAAGGGTTAAAGGATATTCTTGGTAATCCCTTAAGTAATAAATGTCTTTCCTAAATTGAATAAAATCGTCCCTGAGAGCAAGATTTAAGATGTCCAAGTACTGAAGAGATTATTAATTCCTATAGCCCAGGGACCTCTTACCAACGCTGAATTAAATTGCTGGAGTTAATCAGAATATGATATAAATATTACCTGGACTTGAAGTAATAATGACCACCAGATTCACACACACACACACACACACACACACACACACACACACACACACACACACACACACACACACACACACACACACACACACACACACACACACACACACACACACACACAGACAGACACACACACACACACACACACACACACACACACACACACACACACACACACACACACACACACACACACACACACACACACACACACACACACACACACACACACACACACACACACACACACACACACACACACACACACACACACACACACACACACACACACACACACACACACACACACACACACACACACACACACACACACACACACACACACACACACACACACACACACACACACACACACACACACACACCATCCCGCCTCTTTTCCGCACCCACAGATGAGGTGAGGTCGATGCATCACCACTACGCGAATCGACTCGTGGACCCGCCTGAAGTTTGACACGTGTGATGTGTCCTGTGCAATAAGCAAAACAAATAGCAAAGGAAGAGGTGTTAAGGAGACTCCTGTACGGTTCCAGGTAAGCTTGTCCTTATATACATTTTTTATTTACTTATTTATATGATGTTTATATTTTTTTGTTAGTGCACTGTTTTCCTTTCATTTCTTGAGGGGTTGGACACAGGCTTCATTAACCCCTTCACTCTCAGAGGTCCTTTCTACCCTCAGTAAAATCGTCTTGTGGTGGCCTAAGTGGAAAAACACGTCACCGGAATGAAGAGGTTAATGATCTGTGTCGATATTAGAAAAATAAAAAAATAAAAATCTGTAAAGGAAAGTTAGGGTGTAATATCAAAAATAAATCGCCAAGGCAGAGCAGCTACGAAGTGTTATATGCCACCAAAAATGCTCTTTGTTATCAGTTTCATTCATCTTATCTATCATATCTATCATCCATCTTATCTATCCATCTTTCTATCCACCTTATCATTTATTTTATCTATCCATCCTATCTTTCATCTTATCTGTCATCCCTGTCTCTCCTGTCGACCCGTTACTGCTGCTGTTCCCTGTAAAACCTTTGATGTTCCAAGTGGCTCATCGCGTAGGCAAGTTAATGGCAGGGGGACTGAGTGTGTAGGGGGCCTTTTGAGAGTCAGTTCCCCCCCTTACACTTACATTACCTCCCCTCTCTCTTCCCTCAGTGTGCCCTGTACTGTACAAACAAAGGTAGCTTGGATGGGGAGGGGAAACAATGAAAGAGGGAGAAATTTATGACAGGGGAAAAAATGGAATGGAAAAAATGCCTAACAAACTTGATGAGGGAGAAAAGAAAAGGCTGGGAAAAAATGGAATGAAGTATGGATGCTCCTTCACTGCCTATGTCCTTTGTATTTTCTTCCTTGAATTGTCTTCGTTGCTTTTTGTGTCTTATGAGGGATACGTTTTTCTTCCCTTATATGGTTAGGTTGTTGTTGATATTATTATTATTATTATTATTATGAATTATTAACTCCCATCATTATCAGCATCATCATTATCGTCATCATCACCATTATCACTTTCGTCGTCGCTGTTATTATATTGTTATTGCCTGTTATTGTTATTATTATTATTATTATTATTATTATTATTATTATTATTATTACCATTGTTCATCTTATCATTACTGGGCATCCTGTTAGTGGTGGAGATGTTTTTATTTTTATTTTATACGCAAATTTTCCTGACCCTTCGGAAAACTCTGCCTATAGCGACGCAGGCCTTGCACAACAGGCAAACCCAACACTTAATATTTCATGCACAGCGCCGCCTGAAATGGAAATGAACCGAGGCGAAGTTTGTAAATTGTGTAACAGACGGTGAAACTAGTGTGTGCTCTAAAATGTAGTGGTAATTCTGTAGCCTCTCTCTCTCTCTCTCTGTCTCTCTCTCTCTCTCTCTCTCTCTCCCACACACACACACACACACACACACACACACACACACACACACACACACATTTCTAAGTGTTCAGTATTTTCAAGGGTGATATTGTCATGGTTTTTTTTTTTTTTTTTTTTTTTATCAAGTGCTTCATTGGGCGTCTGAGAACTGAAAATTATTTAAAGAGTTATTTATTCTTTGTAAAAGCTTTAATCAAGAAACTTTAAGCTCTCTTAGTGGGTTTAGCTTAGTGGGGTTGTCCAGGCTGTATGAAATCGTCCAGAGTGGAAAAATCGTCCTTTCCTGTGAAAAATAAAAAACTAACTCCTTCCCTACGCTTATTTTCTTATTCTTACTCTATATATACGATTTTTTTTATTTATGGGAAAATTTTCGAAAGAGGAGGTAGGGTATAATATTCATTAACTCCTTTACTACTTGATGGTTCTCTCAAAATTAATAAGATCAAAGCCAAAGACGTCACTCCACTAATTCTTGAAATAAAATCTTCAATATTTCTTGACCGTAATTTTGCTGCTATGCCTCGCCCTCCTTCCTTCCTCCCAGCCCCACCTCCCTTATTCTCCATTTTTCCCTCCATCCTTCCTTCCTTCCCTCTCTCGTCCCCTCCTCATCCTTTCTCTCACTGAATCCTTCCCTCTATCCCTTTTTTCTTCCATTCTTTTCCAAGTCATTTCAACCTTCCTTCCTATACTCCCTTCCTCCTCCCAGCTTCCTTCCTTAACCCCTTCCTCTCCCTCTCCATTTCCTTCTTCCCTCCCTCATTTATTCTGTCCCATCGTCCCGTCCTTTCATAGCTATTTCCTTCTTTCTTTGTTTCTGCCCCATTTCTCCTCCCTTCCCTCTTCCCTTCCTTCCTTTTTTATTTCCTTCCATCCATGGTTTCTACACATCTCCCCTTCCTTCCTTCCTTCCTTCCTTCCTTCCTGCCTTCTTGTCTTTCTTTCTTTCTTCCTTCCTTCCTTCCTTCCTTCCTTTCTTTCTTTCTTTCTTTCTTTCCATCCATCCTTCCTTCCTTCCTTCCTTCCTTCCTTCCTTCCTTCCCTCCCTTCAGCACCACCTCCCCTCCGCAACACCACCACCCCTCTCCTCCCTAAACCATCTTCCTATATCTCCTACTCTCATAACCCACATTGCTTTATCTCACAACTCACACCTTATTACTTCCCCATCTCCCTATTTCCATAACCCTACCTCCCTTCCCCCACACACACCAACATCCCTAACCACACATAACATCATCTCCCTTCTCACACTATCTACATCTCTCGCAACTGCGCCTCCTGACTCCCACGTTCATACCCCTTCACTCACATACTCTCACAGCCCACCTCACATTGCTCACATCCCTACTCCAACAGCTTCTGGTCCCTACCCACACAACTGTACCATCCCTACCCACACAACGTTCCCTTCACTACCCACACAACCATCCGTTCACTGCCCAAACAACTTCCCTACCCTCAGAACTATATACTTCCAGCTTACATATTTCACCATTAATATCCACTTTCTAACCACACTTACCCCGAGTCTCACCTTCCATCCACATCCCTTCGTATTCCATATCCACATTACCTTACTCTCCCTTCCCATATCATCCTTACCTTCCTTCCATACCCACTTACCCTTACATTACTCCTTATCTCCAGAATCCTAACCTTCCTTACGTATCCTTATCCTTTTTTACCCCACAGTCTCACCTTCCACCCAGACCGTCTCATATTGTCTGTCCTCATTACTTTACCTCCCCTCCCCAAATCATCCTTACCTAACACATTACTCCTTACCTACAGACTCCTACCTTCCTTACTTACATGTCTTCATCTTATCTTCTTTTACCCCCTCCGTCTCACCTTCCACCCTCCCCATATCACCCTTACCTAACACATCACTCCTTACCTCTAGACTCCTGCCTTTCTTACTCACATATCCTCATCTCATCTTCCCTTACCCCCTCCGTCTCACCTTCCTCCCAGCCCATCTCATATTTCCCTAACAGTCTTATGAGAATCCCGGGAAATAGAGGAAGCCAAGCGAAAGAGGCCAGACTGCGATAGCGCCCTGAAACCACCATAAGTGTGAGCTTTTCTAGCCAATATCCAATTTTAGCTCCACGACCCATTACCCCGGCCACTGTTCCGCCGGGGCTCACCTCTCTGTGCCCCCCCCCCCTCCCTCGTAGACTCTCGCTCTACCCGCTCCCCTTCTCCCTCTCCCCTCTCTCCTCATCTTCTCGTGTCGATCAAAAAATTTCTCTCTGTCCTTTGTGGTCTATTTATTCTTCTGTGCCACTTAATATTTCGTCCTGTCTTTTCTTCTCCATGTCCCCCACTATCCCCCTCCCCCTCTTTCCTGCTTAAAGTCTTCCGCCTTTCCCATTTCCTGTCTCCTTTTGCCTGTCTAGCCACTTGTTCCCTCCTGTCTCTTCCCCTCCACGTCCCCCTTTATCCTTCTCTCATTCCTGTCTAAGAACCTTCTTTCCTTTGCTGTCTCGTTTTATCTGTGATGCCATTTTTATTTTAAAGCAATATAGCAGGAAAATAAGAAGGAGAACCTGCAGATATTGTCCCTTCGAGATAAAGTTGAAAGGAAAGGGAGCCAGAATCATGTTTATTCATTTCGAAATTTCTGGATGCATTACATTTGAAAGGCTGGAGGTCACAGGCAAGAAATATTACCATAATAGTGCCACCTGCTTGGACAAAGAAGAAAGATTAGATGTGTCCCTATCAACTGTATGAGATTATTTAGGCAAACAATTTTTTCACGCACTCTCCCTCTTATATCTTAATCGCCCAACTTACTCATCCTATTTCATCCTACATCATTCCCCATCCCCATCCAAAAGCCGCAGACGAATTCAGTTTTATCTTGCTCAGTTCTTCATTATATAAGCTGATCAACACTTCATTTATCTTTTGCCTTCTCATGTAACCCATTTTATGCCGTTTCGTTTCATTCATTTCTATCCTCTTCACCCCTATTCTTATCCTAACCTCGCAGCCCGACCCTTCCTCTACTCTCTGAACCTCCCCATCTTTGGCTTCCTAATTTCATCTATTCATCTCATCCCCCTTTACACCATCCTCGTCATCCCCATCCCTATCGTAACCTCGCTTCCCGACCCTCTAATCCTACCCTATTTTAGACTGTGTAATCTAATCCCACTGCTTATTATCTCCCACACTCTAAATCGGTTCTGTCCATATTACTTAGCCTAATCGCCCTTCCCCTAATCCGATCTGTCTCAATCCCATAATCCTTCTCTCGCCTCGCCTCATAGGCCTAGAGGCTTATCTGTGTCTCATTCATCATCCCCTATTCTCCCTCTTCCAGTACTTCTTATCTTTTCCGCCTATTCTCTTTCATTACTTCCAGCTTTCCTCTACAAATTCAGTTAACTCAATCTATGTCCTTTCTGATTCAGCTCGTGGTTGAGGTATACATGCTTACATACTTAACCCATTCACTCATGCATACATCAGTACATACGTGACCCATCCATCCCATGCAGGCTACTATTAGGAAATTCATTCTCTCGCTTCTACTCTTCTCTTTCCAGTTTTCCTCTTCTTTCATATCACCAGGCTCTTACATTTGGCCCATAACCACTCGTCTGTTCAGATATACACCGTCTTCATTTCACTTCCTCTTCACCCTTCTCCTTGGATCTCCTCTTCTTCTAGTTTTCTTCTCTATCTAGGTCTTCCATTTAGCCCACACCTACTAGTCTGTTTATATCAACACCGCTTCATCTTGCATCCCTCCTTCCATCTTTCCCATCCCCTCCATACTGTACACCTAGGTATTCTGTTTCCGTTTGTACCTGAAGGAAGTCCAAGTCGGGCCGAAACTGTTACAATCTCGCAGTATACACAATTTCAATACGGTATTTATTTTTAACTCATCCACTTTCCCCTCGTCATTCATTTTGTTCCACACGTTCACACCTAATTTTCCCCTGTCAGCATCTCGTTTTAGTACCGTTCCTGTGCATAGCTTTTTCACTTTCCCCCGTCCTCATTCACTCTGTTCCACACATAATCACCCAACATATCGTTATCTACATCTTGTTTCATGATCATCTCTCCATATATAAAACTCTTCCACTTTCCTCTCTTCTTTCTGTTCCACACTTTCCCGCCCAACTTTTTTCTGGCTGCCTCTTTTACCCCTTCAGCTCAATGACGTTTCTCTGTAGTTTATTTTTGATGTCAACAGGCGATTTTATTCAGCTAAGGAGAGCCCGGTGGTAGTGGGGGGGTTTATGAAGGATGGATCTAATCCCTCTTGTTCGAAAATCTTATCCTAAGCTGCATGAAATCGTCCAAAGATAGGTGTGTGTGTGTGTGTGTGTGTGTGTGTGTGTGTGTGTGTGTGTGTGTGTGTGTGTGTGTGTATGTGTGCTTGAACGCCACCCTGCATAATGTAACAACTTTTACGTTCACCATGTAAGTAAATCTAATCACACAGGCCATTTACTTAAGGAACCGTGAATAGTGTAACCCAGACCAAAACAACGGCCCCCCTCCCCACACCAATCTTAGACCCCCTCCCAGGAGCTCCCCCTTTCTTAGCACTTTCTTCTCTCTTTGTATATTGCTCTCAGTACTTTTGTCTCCTCCTCCTCCTCCTCCTCCTCCTCCTCCTCCTCCTGTGATTGCTACCAGCAGATGATTTTCTTTGGCACAGGATAAAGTACTTGAATTTAAGATGTTCATAGCCTTCTTAACTCCATCTCAAGGTGGTCTCCCAATCAGAATTAGTTTGGTATCGGTAAGAATAAAGTAACTATAAGTCTTGCTCTAGCCCTAGCAGAACACAACCTCTTTCTGTCTCTCTCTCTCTCTCTCTCTCTCTCTCTCTCACACACACACACACACACACACACACACACACACACACACACACACACACACACACACACACACACACACACACACACACACACACACACACACACACACACACACACACACACACACACACGTGGCCCACCCCAGCTCAATGCTTTGTTCTCTCTGCATATTTATATCCCCAGAACGTCTCATTAACTCCTTTACACTTCAGCAGTCGGACCTCTTTATTGATCTTGAGTTTTTGTTGTTGTTGTTTTTTTAAGAGATGTATATACAGTATAGCCTTCATAAATCTCTCAAAAAACTTCTCTGTGGTTGAATGAAAATATTTGATAGTAACAAAAAGAATAAAGAATAACCAGAATTTAGCTACTTCACCCAACTTGTTTGGTGCTAAAGTAATCGGTCAGAGGTCGAAAAATTGTCCTTGCTCTGTGACCTTGACCTTTGACCTTTTTATTACCCAAAATATAATTGTTTGAATGATGGTCTTTGGTTGTTAGTTCAGATGTGGTGCCATTCCATCCAATAGTTTTCATTTTCTTTTTATGATCTTGGTGTTGATTTTTTAACTTTTTTTTTCTTTGTCCTGTTACTGTTCTCCGTTAGTATTGCAAATTTAGCACAACTCGCCCCAGTCATTGTTCCATAATAATGCTAACAGACAGGTAAAAAAACAGACAGACACAACACACCTGTGCTATCGAATGCGGGTGTAATGTCGGGGGCTGTGAACCAAACACAACACAGCTCCACATCACTCACACCCACCCGGTCCAATCACAGCTCCACATCACTCACCCTCCCGGTCCAAACACAACACAGCTCCTCATCACTCACACCCTCCCGGTCCAATCACAGCTCCACATCACTCACCCACCCGGTCCAAATACAACACAACACTACCTCACACCCAACCGGTCCACCCGTGTTTGTTCTCTGTGCATACTAATCTTCCCAATAAAGCCTCATTAACCCGCTCCGTAACTCCTCCATAAACTGGGCAGGCAGCATTCACCAGCGGCCGCCATTACGCTTATTGAATATCGAAAACCGCTCCGCTAAATAGTCCTTATTGTCAAGTGTAGCGGGCGGCTGTTTCCCCTTGGGGTTTATATATTTATGTTTGATTGGGCATGACGGCACTGCTGATTTAATGTCCCTATTCAATATTATTTCCTTGCATACCTGTTTCACCTTGCGGACCTATCTTGCCTTGCGCACATACCTTACCTTGCGTACCTGTCTTACCTTGCGGATGTCTTACCTTGTGGACCTATCTTACCTTGCGTACCTGTCTTACCTTGCGTATTTACCCTGCCTTGCGTACCTATCTTACCTTGCGTACCTACCTTGCCTTGCGTACCTATCTTACCTTGCGGACCTATCTTACCTTGCGGACCTATCTTACCTTGCAGACCTATCTTACATTGTGGACCTATCTTACCTTGCAACCTAACTTCCTCGGACTCCCCTAAGGGTCGCTACGTCTAAAAATTCATGGCACACAGTGAACTTATTCTAACCTTCCTAATCTAACCTAACCAACACTAACCATATTTAATGTAACGTAACCTAGCAACCTAACCTAACCTTATTTCGCAACAAGAATAGTTTAAACAAGCTGAAGGGCTGCTTTACCATTTTTATTTTATTTATTTATTTATTGTCTTTTTATGTGCTGCAAGTCCACAAATTTCAATATCATGTGTTTAGCGGGGGTTTATTGGTTAGCTGATATGTTTCATAAGTGGAAGGACCCGAGTTAAATTATCGCTTCAGAGAGGTCATTTCTCCCTTGTCCCTCTTCACCCAGTAGCACAATTGGGAACCTGGATGTTAGTTTGACTGTTGTGGGTTGTATTCTAGGGGAAGATTAGACAGAAGAAGAAAAATGCCTTCCTCGACAACATAAATATGCCTCCGTTATTCTTCAGTAACCTCCTCCAAATTAGCAAATGGACAAAAAAAAAAAAAAAAAAAAAAAATATTGTCTTCCTTAATGACACATGTGATCAAATTATTCTTCAGTAATATCCCGTAAATAAGTGACTGGCATTTGTTTTCTCTGGAATAATAATAATAATAAAAAAAAAAAAAATTGATGCTACGACCTGGTATAACATCCTTCACATCCTTCACTGCAAAATTTTAACCACAGTAGGTCATCCCTAAGCAGAAGAAAACATTTTACTGCAAAAATACGTAAGAAAGAATATCACACTAAGAAGGTAGAAAAAAAGGTGAGTAACAAAAACTGGGAGATTGAAGTGCTTGTTTTTCGCTTCGTGGTATTTCTTTTAACCTCACCTTTAAACCTAAATGTCATTGATTTTTTCTTACTTTTTTTTTTCTCATCTCGCTGACTCTTTACTAAGCTCCTCCTTGCCACAGTATTCACTCATCTATCGATCTGTCTACTTACCTATCTGTCTATCTATTTGTCTGCCTATCTGTCTATCTGTTTGTAATTTCTCATCATATATCTTCTCGTTCATGGATTTGACACAGTATCAGTCCTCCATCCATTCTAATCTATACATGATTTAATTTTCAAGATTGTGCTACTAACTCAAATACCATCTATACGTCGACTTCTCTTATAGTCTTGCTTACTTCAGACGATTTTATTCAGTTTAGGAAGGATTTTCGAAGTGCAATGCGTTACGTAGAGCCTTATACGTTAGGCGTTAGCAGGAATAAATCAAATGAGTCACCGTACTGAAAAGGTTCAAGACAGACGCACAGTAATTATGAAGCTTGTTTTTACCCCTCAAGATATTCAGCCATGAGACATAACTTTCTTCTACTTTCTCTTTTTTTCCGCGTTTTCCATTTTTTTTTTTTCCCTCTGTTATTTCCAAACATTTTTTTCAATTTAGGGACGCTTTCTGACACGAGAGACCTTTCTAAATTTAAAAATAATTGCCCACTGGTAGCAAGAATCTAACAGGTGATCAGATTAACATTGTTGGCTCTCCTGTTATTTGGCTCTATTTTTTCGATTATAAAGCCATATAATATCCTGGACGAAACACAGTGTGAAATTTTCTCTTCTTGCTTATTTTTAGTGCCATTTTTAAGTATTATTAAGTTTTATTTATTTACTGACTTTATTTTTATTTTATTATTTTTTGAAGGTGTTATCCCGGACTGATATTTTTAAAAATATATTCTTTCTACCTCCAAACGATTTTTTGATGCTTATGTGAGAATCTCCTTTGCGTGATAGATTAATAGAGCTCGTTCGAATCCCCTTCCAGACGCCTCTTTGAGTCTGGGTAAAATCGCCTGGTGGTAGTAACTAAGGGATTTTTACAGATCTTTGACGATTTTGGCCATCTTTGGAAAGGCCCTTCGTACTGAAGGGGCTTACGAAGACTTTATTTTGCCCTCCAGTAAAAAAAAAAAAAATGTTGAATTAAATCGTATGGAAGTTTCCAGAATTAATTGAAAAAATGTGTTCCAGTTTTGTGGTTTATTTCACAATGTATCGCTTTCCTTCATCACTTCGTTCACCCTCATGCGCGTCTTTCTCTCTCTCTCTCTCTCTCTCTCTCTCTCTCTCTCTCTCTCCACAAATATCCGAGCTGAGAGTCAAAAATTTATAATACATCCCATATTGTAACCTGGGATTTATTATTTATTATTATTATTTTTTTTTTTTGTGCGGTAAGTAGTAAAGACACAGGAAATATATACTACCTCCAATCCTTGTCCATCCTACAAATTATATGACTTCCGACAACCTGTCACCTCTTAGCCCACTCACCTCGAAATTTAAAGACAGTATTAAAAAGGGCCAAAACTTACCTGATTCAGAAATTCACGACAGAGGAGTTCCAGGTGTGACAGCGTAGACAAACGGGTGCTGAGCTGGCTGATGCAAAATACTCAGTTCCTCGGTCCTGTATTCTCTTGGGCTTTGGAGGCTTCCTAAAACCTTTCCCTTACCGATTTATTTTTTGATATAGCTTGGTAATATCGTTTTGTATTCTATTTGTGCAGAGTATGGCGATATTAGAATGATTTATGTATAACAGAGGAGAACGGCAAGGTGTAATGAGCAAACTAAACCGCTTAGGAATAGATGTTACGAAGCTTCCGATGAGAATACGGGCATCAATCACTCTGGCTCGTATTTTCGTCTTGTAAGAAGGATCCCTAGCACCTTCTCCTGAGCGATTAATTTTCCTAACTACCCATTATTATCCTCATTTTCTTCTTATACCTTTTCATTGTCGACAAAGACTGCATGAACAACACACAAGAAAATAGTAATGGAGCAGAATCAGAAATAAATCGGTAAGGAAAAAGTGTTTGTAAACTTCCTTACCACACGATAATGTTGTTTTCAGTAACTCAGTGACAAGGGCTCGTATTCTTGCCGCTAAGGAAGCTTCGTAACGCCTTTTCCTTAGCAATTTAGTTTGGATATTGCTGGTTAATATCTTTTTGAATATTATTTATGCAAAATTTAGAAATGTAGGAAGTATTTACGTAACACAGAATAAAACAGTAAGGTGTAATGAGAAAAAAAAAAAAGAAAAAAAAAAAAAGAACAGCCAATCAACCATGCTGGAGGGAAGGGGAGGAGGGAGGGGGTTGGGGGAAGGGAGAGAGGAAGGAGAAGGAGCAGGAGGGAGGGGAAGGGGGAGGAGGAAGGGGGATGGGGGCAGAGGGAAGAGGAAGGGAAAGGAGGGAGGGAGATGGGGGAGAGGGAAGGGGAAAGGGAGGAGGCAGGAGGGATGGGGGGAAAGGAGGATGGGGAAGGGAGGAGGGAGAGGGGGGGGGAAGAGCTATTTGTCATGCATTATATAATTTGCATGGCGTGCCTGATGACAGCTGGCGAGGGTGGTATGTGACTGTTATTTGTTACACGCCGCCAGCACACACCATGTCATTTAGCCTTAATTCTCACAGACAAATATTTGCTTTCCAACACACGAGAGAGAGAGAGAGAGAGAGAGAGAGAGAGAGAGAGAGAGAGAGAGAGAGAGAGAGAGAGAGAGAGAGAGGTCTGGGGATAGCAAGAAAAAATAAAAAAGGATATCACGCTGTCGAAAGAGGTTAAGGACATCATTAGCATTCGCCTTTTTAATTATCTCGAGGTTGTTACGTAATTTTCATTTCTAGTGTAATTACCCCTAGTTATTATTATCAATCATTCTCAGCAAAGACAATCATGCAACACTCTGAACATTTTAACATTCATTTTTTTCCTGTTAGATAAAAGCTCATCGTCTTCCCCATATTTATATCTATCTATCTGTTTATTTATTTATTTATTTATTTATTATCTTCCAAGAGGATGCACTATTAACTTTAAGAATAATGGTGCGGAAAATAAAAAAATTATATTCACCTTTATATTTATTCAAACAAAGAATACAAAAATATCTGCTTCCACGATGATGACTCTATATAGGAGGTGGGAGGCTCTATAATCCTGCCCTCCCCTTCACCTCCACACCTCCTCACACTTCCTCACACTGTCTTACACGTCCTCACACTTCTTCACACTACCTCACACATCCCCACCCTGCCTTACACTTCCTCACACTTTCTTACACTTTTCACACCTTACACTCCCTCACACTGTCTTACACATCCTCACACTATCTTACATTTCCTCACACTATCGTACATTTCCTCACACTTCCTTACACTGTCTTACACATCCTCATACTTTTTTTTTTTCACACTCGAAGCACCTTACACAATTTTACACTTCATCACAGTATCTAACAATTTCTCAAAACATCACACCTCATACTATTTGACACACACTAATCTGCACTTCCTCAATATCTTCCAGTTTCTCAAAATGTCACACTGTTTGACACTCATATTAATCTTCACTTCCTCTGCATTCCCTCACACTTCTTCACACTGCCTTGCATTGCCTCACACTTTTTTTTCACATTCATAGAACCCTGTACTTTCTCACACTGTCTTACAATTTCTCAAAATATCACACTTTATAATATCTGACACTCACACTAATTTACACTTTCTCTGCGTCTCCTAACACTTTCTCACTCTGACGTACATTATCTCATAACATCACACTTCTTCATATAATCTGACACTCCCTCACGCTGCTCTCACACCATCACACTGCCTCACACGCTCACACTTCTTCACACTAACTCACACTAACCTATGTTTTCGCACACCCTCATGCTGCTTCACACTACCTTACGTTTTTCACACTCACTCTCTCACATTTCTTCACACTAACTTGTCTTTCTCACATCCACATAATTCCTCTCTGTATCTTTTTCATATCCCAACACTGTCTTTCACCATCATATTAATTTCTCATACTGCTTTACATATCCTCAGCTTCACACTTGCTGACACCTTCACTTCGTCACTCTTCCTCATACTGCTTAACATTTTCTCACTTTCTGACCCTTCCTTAAACTGTTTTACACAATCTCACACTATCACACTTTCTCATACTGCCTCATACTACCTCATAATCTCAAGCTTCATCATATTTCTTCACACTTTCTTAATCTTCTTTTAAATTTACATTTTTCTCTCATTTCCACTCATCTTCTTCGCAGCACCTCATTATTTTACATTTTTTTCACTCCTCACACTTCTTCACGTGTCCATATACTCCTCTCTCTCTCTCTCTCTCTCTCTCTCTCTCTCTCTCTCTCACATTCTTTCATATTTATTTAGAGTAAAGACATATATTTGTGCCTTTAGACAGTATTATACATTTATTTATTTATCTTTTTACATTCTGTCATTCACTATCACATTTTCTCACATTATTTCACACTTATCTCTCTCTCTCTCTCTCTCTCTCTCTCTCTCTCACACACACACACACACACACACACACACACACACACACACACACACACACACACACACACACACACACACACACACACCACAAATAACACACAATTTAGGCTAATATGATACAAATGGTTTTAGTCATACATCATAATCTCAAGTAAGCGCATATGTATGGAATGCCTCTCATGTATGTATGTATGTATATCTATGGACCCCTGCAGCCCAAGGACGTCAAGTATATAGTATTTGCTGTATTTCTGCGTCTACCTCTCTATTTCCATCCACTTAACAAAGGCGCTGTGATATTTAAGCAAGGAATAATTAGCTTTGTTTATTTTGCCTCTTCTGATTGAGTCTCCCCTTTGAGCTAAATAAATCTCTAGATGAAGAATGAATTAAGACGTCATCGTGCTGAAAGGGTGATTATTTATTTTCTATGTACAGACAAGCAGATGTACTTCTCTCCCTCAGTACATGAATGACAGGTTTTTCACTTAACATCTTAGCATTCACTGTTCTTCACTTATAGCCAGCGAGAGACTTGGAGGAGAGAGAGAGATGGGGGAGATAGTGAAGGTATCCGAATGATTTGATATTTTCTCTCTTCTTATGACCTCCAGACTTTATTACCTGTCAGTTTTGGAGGCTCTTAGCACCTTGTTCACAGAGATTTATTTTGTAACTTGAATCCTTGTAATTTCCTATTCACTGTTTGTATCTCTTTATTTTCAACACATATTAGTCTTTAAAATCCAATGTTTCCAGCCATCTTAAAATGAACAGATTCTGAAGTTAACTTTCTTCTTTTTTCTAGGAGGATACAGTCTTCGGGGTTTCTTTTGATTCCTTCTTCCTTGCATTAAAAAAAATATTGTCATGAGTATCGTGGACGAGTATATTAACTTTGCTTCATTAGTATTTAGCATATTTCAACCTTTCCATTCTCCTGTTTGCAGTTATAAATTTTTTTATTATAATTGATATACTTAAGAAATGTATATCATAATCGAAAATACTGTTACTTTCTTTCTATATATATAATTTTAGTGGTGAGGATGGGGCATTTTGGAGCCCCCTAAACTTATGAAAATATTGGAAGTATAATTAAAGCAAAAAATGGAAAGCAAGCCCTGATTTTTTTTTTTTTCTTGGGGAAGTTTTTGGAGAGAGTGAGGAAGCCAAAACGTGTCTAGCCTTTCCCTCTCTTTGTTAACTGCATTTTGTATCGTGGGATGCTGGCTTCTCCATCCACTAACAATAGGAGAGAGAGAGAGCGAGAGAGAGAGAGAGAGAGAGAGAGAGAGAGAGAGAGAGAAAGAAAAAATCCAGTGGGACCAAGTTTGCTTGAATGCTTTCCCAGTCGATATATTTTTCAAGAATTTCCGACACAACATCCTTAGGCGGAGCACAGAGGAAAGGAAGGAAGGCGGAGAGGGATGAAGGAAGACGAGAGGGAGGAAGGGAGAGAGGAAAGAAGGAAGATAGGGAGAAAGGAAGGAAGAGAGGAAGAAAGGATGGAATGAAGGAAGAGAGGATGAAAGGATGGATGGAAGGAAGAAAGGATGGAAAGAAGGAAGAGAGGGAGAAAAGATGGAAGGAAGGGAGAGAGGACGAAAATATGGATGGAAGGAAAAGAGGAAGAAAGGATGGAAGGAAGAAAGGGAGGAAGGAAGAGAGGCTCCAGGGGGTAAGGTAAGGGAAGGACTGGTATCCTGTACATAAAGTCACCCAAGTTTCATTTTTTCAGACCGAGCTATTTCAGGTAAGCTATACCTATCTTCTCTAAAATATCCCCGCTCTCCCTCTCTCTTACTTCCCGATTCATTCTCTTCCTCCTTCCCCCACAGTTCCCTTCCTTTTCTCTTTTCTTCTGTATTGCCTGGAACCACTTTCTCTTCCCTTCACAAGATCTATTTCTCTTTTCTCTTTTGGTTTTGATATTTAAGTTCGAATACTCAAAACCTTAAACGCAAAGGAGAAGGCAAACCATTCACTAGGCATGTCCAGTATCTCGAAATGAACGGATCTTGATTTTGGCTCTCTGGTATTGTGTTTTTATTTTTTCTTGGAGAGGAAAATCTTGCGGGTTTCTGGTTTTTAGTTCCTTCTTCCTTGCATTAAAAAAAAAAGTCATGAAAAACTAAGACAGGCTAAAGGTATATATATTTTCTTAGCCTGCATCCCACATTAAAGTAACGCCAACAGTGATACAAAAAGACCAGGCACGTTCTACCTTCGTCATGTGCCTCAAAAATCATCGTCTTTTTTTTTTTTGCTTTCATTCCCCTTAGCTATTTAATCTCTTCAGTCTGATGACATATTTTACTCGCTGATTATTGCCGCTCCCAGTTTTTATTAAGGTTTATTATCTTTTTTTTTTAAAAGTTTTGGGAAGGCCTCGTAATGAAGGGGTTAATAAGGGGAATATCTAATCCCTCATTTCGAAGTCTCCCCTAAATACAAAAAAAAAAAAAAAAAATTGATAGTAGTAATAGTAGGAGGAGGAGGAGGAAGAAGAGTGGTAGTAGTAGTAGTAGTAATAATAATAATAATAATAATAATAATAATAATAATAATAATAATAGCAGTAGTAGTAGTAGTAGTAAATGGTGATAGCGTTAATAAAGTCAGAAATACGTCCTCGGATTGATGGGGTACGTTTAAGTCTATGGGCGTTAGTTTCTTGAGGCAAATCTCTCTTTTTCATTAATCTTGCGAATCTTCTCTTATCTTGTTGCGATTCTCCTCTTCCGGCGACTCTTACGAATCTTCTTTTGTCTTAGGAATCTTCTCTTGTCTTGCTGCGATTCTCCACTTTCCACCAATCCTGCGAATCTTCTCTTGTTGCGATTCTCCTTTTCCAACTAATCCCGCGAATCATCTCTAGTCTTGCTGCGATTTTCCTCTTCCAATTAATCCTACAGATCTTCTCCTGGCGTATATTGTGCTCTATTCTTCCTATCTCCAGACGATTTTCTTAGGAGATGCTTTTGCCAACAGAGGGTTTAGAGGTAGCCATTCTTTCTGTTACTCTGAGGGATTTCCTTTAAACTGAGCAAAATCGTCTGGCGGAAGGGAAAGCTGATTTTAAAAGACGTCAGAGTAATGGAATTAATCTCCAAGGACTGTAGGCCTGTTCTAGATGGCAAAGGAAAATTTAACACATTTTTCTTGGTGATATATTTTAGTTTATTGCACCATCAGATTTTCGTCGTTTTATATTTTGTCTGTTTCTGTAATGACATCGTTTTCTTCAGTTTCAGAAGAATAAAAAAAAAGGTGTAAATAAATCGGCGAGGAAGAGGTTTTAAGAATCCTAATGTGCCCTATAAAATACTGTCTTAATTCTGTCTAATGTTTTCCTTTTTTTCCCTTTTTTTGAGTTAATATTTACCCTCTCCTGTCATATTGATTTTACGATTTTTTTCCCTAGAGTTAATTATTTTCTCACCATTAATACTGTCACTTTTTATCTTTCTTTTTTTTTTCTGTATGCTGATTTTTTTTTCCTCTCTCTTCTACTAAAATTGTCTCTACGATTTCGATTATTTTCCACTCTTTATGTTTTTCCCCACGTCTGAATCTGTCTCAGTGATTTTTATTTTCCTTTTTTTCCTGTATGTTATTTTTTTCCTGCCTCCCTTCGGCCGTTCGTATCCGTCTCGTCGTATCCTGGTTCACGGTTCCCTGGTTCCTTGATTTTCATTTTTCCCCCCTGTCCTCCCTTTTTCCTCTCCCTTTTATCTCCTTAACCTCCCTGGAAGTCTCTTATCTCTCCTCTTCCACTAAAGCTCAACAGTTTATCATCAGTCTCGCAGTTCTTATTCCTCTCTCTCTCTCTCTCTCTCTCTCTCTCTCTCTCTCTCTCTCTCTCTCTCTCTCTCAAAAGCCACTATCCTTTATCTCTCTCACTCTTTCACTCTGTCTCCATTATCTTGACTTCCTTCTTCCACCGCTCTCCCAGACTTCATATTCGTCATGCTCTGTCTGTCTGTCTGTCTGTCTGTCTGTCTCTCTCTCTCTCTCTCTCTCTCTCTCTCTCTCTCTCCTTTTTTTGTCCTCATTTCATTTCATCTCGCATACTTTTCGTATTTATCAGTTCTCTCGTTCGTTTTTCTACTGTAGTCTCGCATTTTAGTTACTTTCGTTTCTCCCAAGCCTGATACTCATCAAGTTTTCTTTTTATTCCCAATGTCTTTTCTTTCTTTCTTCCTTTCTTTCTTTCTTTCATTTACTCATTCATTCTTTCTTTCTTTCTTTTTTTTCTTTCTTTTTCTTTTTCCCTTATTGTTGCACTTGTTAATGTCTTTCTCTGTGCAGTTTAATTGCCTCTCTTCTTTAGCGCCATTTTATTCTTCTCTTCCCCGTCTCATACTTTTAATGCCTTTCCTGTCTCCTCCTTTTTTGTCTTCTTTTATTTAACTTTCTTACCTTCTTCCTGCAGTCCTCATAACTTTCTTCACGTCATCTTTCTAGTCCTTTCGCCCTCCTCTGCTTTCATCTTTCAGACCTTAATTTTCAGCCAACCTTTTCTCTCCTTCCTTTCACAGACTTCATATCTTTCCCTCTTGCCTAATTCTTTCATTTGTCAAATCTTTTTTCTTTTTCTTTTTCTCCTCCTCCTCCTCCTCCTCCTCAGCCTGCCTTCCCCGTCCCACATCTTAAAACTCCCCCTGTCAGGCTTCATCTTTATCATTCCTTTCTTTTTCGCTTCTTATTTTCATCTTCTTGTCTTTCCTCTCGTCTAATTCCTTCATCTGACAATTTCGCTCTTCTTGCAGTCTGTCTTCCTCTTCCTCTTTTCCTTTTGTCTCTTCCAAGCCTAACACTCAAGTTTCCTTCTACTTTCCTTGTCGTTTCCTCATTTCTTTAATCTTAGTTCACACTTTCATTTCTCAAGCCTTTCTTCTTCTTCTTCGTCGTCGTCTTCGTCGTCGTCGTCTTCGTCGTCGTCGTCGTCGTCGTCGTCCTCCTCCTCCTCCTCCTGCTCCTCCTCCTCCTCCTGCTGCTCCTTCTCCTCCTCCTCCTCTTCTTCTTCTTCTTCTTCTTCTTCATGCCTTCCATGTCCCTCTTTGTTCTTCGTCTGTCCCATTCGTCATGTCCGTCATTCTCTCTCTCTCTCTCTCTCTCTCTCTCTCTCTCTCTCTCTCTCTCTCTCTCTCTCTCTCTCTCTCTCTCCCCTCTTCCTTTTCTACCGTCATCTTGTATGTCATTATTTTTTTTTACACTTTTTCCATCTCTTTTGTCTTCTGTTTCCTCATCTTGGCTTTTTTCTTCATCCAGCGTTCTTCTTACTTTATTCTATTCCACTGACATCTCTTCTTTATTTTTTTTCCATCCCACTTTATTAAGCTTCCATTTTTCTTTCATTTCCTTTCATTTCCCTCCATTCCTTCTTTATTAACCCTCATTTTTCCCTGTCTTTCTTCTTCTCCTCGTCATTTTTCTTCTTCCTTCAGCTCTTCCAATTTCGGCGTGACAATTTTCTTACCAAGTGCTTATTTTCCTCCTTCGCCTGTCCTCTTTTCCTCGTCTCAGTTTTCATTTTCCTTCTCCTCCTTCTCGTTCTTCGTTTCCTTTTGACAACAGCTTAAACTTTAACTATAACATTTTTTTTTTCTCAGCTGTTTGTCCATTTTTTCCTCTTCATCTCCTCTCCTCTCTTTTTACTTTCCTCCTTCCCCTTCCTTCTTCCCCTCCTCCTCCTCCTCCTCCTCCTCCTCCTCTTCCTCCTCCTCCTCCTCCTCCTCCTCTTCCTCCTCCTCCTCCTCCTCCTCCTCCTCCTCCCAGTAGCATTTCTACACTTTAACCCCTTTAATTCGCTTTTTTGTTTTTTAGTCCTTTCGTGATATCTTCAGACAATACTATTTAGTTTATGATTGACTTTTCGAGTTGGAGGGTTATATAAAGCTTTCATTAACCCCTCATAGCTTCTTAAGACGCTCTCTAAGTTGAAGAAAATCGTCTGGAGAAGTAGAGTAGGATAAATAAAATACGCAATCGGACTGAATAGATTTAAGTTTCCTCTTTTCGGCTGTCTCATATACCCCGTCATGTTTCTTCATTTCCTGCCCCTTCTTTTCGTGTTTTTTTTTTTCTTTTCCTTTTCCAACTCCCCACCTACCTTTATTTCCTTGTCGCAAAAGTCTGCAGCTTAAATTACACTTTTCGTAGTCTTCCGTTCCTTCCTCTTTCTTCATCTCCCATCCACTGATTTCCTTCTCTTTTATCATCATCATCATCATCATCATCATCTATTTTCTTTTACCTACTAAAAAAAAAAAAAACGTCATTTTTTAAAATTTCCTTATCTATTTACTCGTTCATCTTTCTCTCTTCCATGTAGACTTCTTTTCCTTGTTCTGTTTCCCCTCTTTCATTTCTCTCTCTCATTCATCTTTCTCTCTTTCCTGCATCCTTCTTTTCCTTGTTCTGTTTCCCCTCTCTTATTTCTCTCGCTCCTCCCAGTACTCTCCATTTTTATATATCACTTTTCCTAGTTTCTTACCTGTCTGTTTATTCATCTCTCTACATCTTCCGTCACTTCATTTCCTTCACTTTCATCGTCATCTTCAGCATATTTTTTCCTTTCTGCAACACTCTGCATTTTCAGTTTAACCTTCTCACTTTTTCTCACCCATTTTCTCCATCATCTCTCTAGGTTTCCTCTCCCTTCTTCATCCTCCTCCCTTTCCCTCTTCTTCCTCCCTACAACACTCTACACATTCAGTTTAACCTTTCTCACTATTTCTCACCTTTTTTCTCCCTCATCTCTCTAGGCCTCCTGTCCCTTCTTCATCCTCCTCCTCTTCCCTCTTCTCTCCTCCTCTCCTCCTCCTTCTCCTCTTTCCTACCCTCCTTCATACCACACTCTCCTCCGCCTGCAGCATCTGATCAACTGGGCAGTACACGTCGCTCTTCACACCTGGCGGGTTGTCATCGATCAGTTCCTTAGGTGAGTGTTGTTGTAGGACCAGCGGCCGGTATAACTCGGAACGTTTGCTTCCCGACTGAAAAAGAGAGAGAGAAAAAAAAAGAAACATGAGTGTAAGAAAAAAAAAAAAAAAAAAAAAAAAAAACATGAGTATACAAAAAAAGAAACAAACTAAAAAAGGAAAAAACGAGCGCAAGCAAAAGCAGTAAAAAACATGAATGTAAAAAAAAACGTGTAAGCAAAAAAATAAATATCAGTGAATCACTGCGAATTTGGGGTTATAAGGTAGTTGAAAAATACTGTGATAATTTTCGTCGTACTAACACCAATCGCGTTTTAAAATAGAGAAATATCATGTAAACATAGCTTTGACATTTTATCAGGTACTTGCTACACGATGTTAGGCATTCATTTTGCCGTCAATAAGGAAAGTACGATATCAAGGACCGTCCATCTTTTCACAGAGTTTGAAAAATTGAATATTATTTACCTTATTTACAGCTTAATCGAAACATAGCATTATCTAGCAACTACTTGATATTATGTTAAAGCGATTTTCACACGATATTTATCTGTTTATAGAGTATAGGCTGATACTACAAAAATTATCAATGTCGACCTTTTCATCTTCCTTGTAATCCATACTTTCCAAGTGATTAATTGGAGGATTATGTTAATGAAGGAGATTTAAGTTCATATAGTTAACGTGGCTACAAAATTGAATAAAATGAATGACCTATAATATTAAAAATAGTCTGAAGTAGTATGGCAATGAACAAGAAGAAATTTCCTGACAATATGTGTGCTCATTATGGTAATCGGGTCAGGCGAGGTATATATTGATTTTATAGGACTGAAAGGCAAAGGAGAAAATTGTTAGTGAGAATTTGCACCTAAGAACTGGGGAGAAAGTTTAATTATTTTACTGGCATAGGTGATTTACAAGTGGAATATTGGGGAAGGAAGGAATAATTAAATGAAAAAATATAAAATCGTGCACTAAAGACATGGACGGGCCTCGTTGTTTGTGTCTTCAGTTCAGTGATTTGGTGACTGGGAATGAAGGAGGCAAAGATGAGAGAGAGAGAGAGAGAGAGAGAGAGAGAGAGAGAGAGAGAAGGTACCTTGAGAGTCTGTACCGTAAAAGGTGTGTGTGGAGTAGTTTAAAATTATCTCATGAGGGAAATTGATGCTGGGCTGGGATGGTGCTGACAGTGTAAATATAAGTAAATGAGTGCACAAAAATAACTACACAGAAATCAGTATTCTCTTTAATCCCTTCAGTACGATGACATCTTACTGAAATAGTCTCGATATCTCCAGACGATTTTATTCAGTCTAAGAGATTTTCTGACCGGGAAGAAGTAGACACAAGATTATATCCTTTCTTAGCACTTCTTCGTGACTAGCACCATTTTCTAGTATTAATCCACTAATACAATCCATCGTTCGAAATAGTGGGAGGGCAATTTTAGGCCAAGTTAAGATGGAAGGAGTATAGTTGTAAGCATGTTGAAAACTGTATCAACTACCCTTGGAATGCTTGAGTTTCCCTTACCTAAAGATAAGTAAATAAATAAACAGATAATAATAATAATAATAATAATAATAACAATGTCTGGTTTTAGCGTGAAGGAGATAGCCAGGAGCGTCAGTGGAAGCAAAAGTCTTGAATGTTTGTGCATATCTTCCTTCAGATCATTAGATAGCGAGGAATGCATGGGATAAGGGGGGGAAGTTGGAAAGAGTTTAGATGACAGTGTGAGTCGAGTTAGTAAAATTCTTGGTTAACCCTTTCCTGGTCGGGGGTACTCTATATGCTATTTTTGATGTCGTGGTTATTACAATCTTGGGACTTCGTAGATAATTTGAGCTTATTTTGGAGACGATTTGTGCTAGAGGGGTAAGATACAGCCTCCATTAACCCCTTGACCATGATGGAGGTTTCGCAAATTGTGTAAAATCGTCTACACACACACACACACACACACACACACACACACACACACACACACACACGTCCTCAAACTGAAGGGACTAAGGGGGTAGGATGGATGAAGGGTTGCAGTAATTATCTGATAGTGATGGAATAATTTTGACTATATGTGTGCAGTGAGTCAGCTTAATTAGTATATATTATGAAAGTGCATCAGGTATTAATGATCTGACGTGATTTACATGTAATGACCGTGATTTGGCTTTGACCTGAACCTCATTATCTGAAATTGACAGCTCGTTCGACGCAATGTGATTTATTGTGATTTATTTTTATTTTTTTTTCTGACTCCTACGTAACTCCTTCTCTTTGTGGTCTGCCTCTAACCCCTTTTTTCCGCCCTTGTCTCACTATTTCTCTGCCTGTTTACCTTTTACCTATCTATAACTTTCTGAGGAAAAAATAATAATTTCCATCTATCTCTGTCCATCTGCCCATTTGATTATCTGCCCACCTATTTTCTGTCTATCTTTCTCCATCTGCACACCTTCGTCTATCTATTCAATCTGTCTTTGTCTCTAGCCATCTATCTGTATCTGTTCATCTTTATCCATCAATTATCTATCTATTTGTATCTGTCTATCTATATCTCTTTATATATCTGTCTATAACTATCTACCTCTCTATCCTGTGTATTTATTTATTTATTTTTATTCCTACCAAAAGACCTCCCGGCCACTGTGTCAACTCAACACTAACTCCACTTCCTACTCCACATCACCTTCCATCGTGTACTTTCCTCCACTGTCTCTACCTCTTGTTCTAGGTCTACTTCTTCTCCTCCTCCCACCTCTCGCACTCTCACATGCCATCCATCAGTGAGGAATATAGTGAAGAAAAAACAGTGAAAGCAAAATAATGAGAGTGAATAAAGAAGGTGAAAAATGCAAGAGTGAAGAGAAAGTGAGTTTACAAGAGCGCACAGTACAACAGTGAAGAGTACAAAAATGAAGAGTGCTACAGTGATTTGTACAACGGTGAAGAGTAGATCGGTGAAGAACACAACGGTGACGTGTACAACGGTGAAGAATACAGTTGTCAGTCGTAATACAATGAAAAGTGCGACTGTGATAGTGACCTGTACAGCAGTGGAGAGTACAGTAGTAAACAGAAGCCTACAGCAGAGAAGAGTACAACGGTGGAGGATAAATATGATTCGTACAATAATGTAGCGTGGCCCCCCCCCCCCAAAAAAAAAAAAAAAAAAAAAAAAAAAAAAAAAGCCGCAGTGAGGAGAACACACACACACACACACACAAAAGCAAAGCAAGAAAATGCAACAGTGATATGTAGACCAGTAATAATATCAAAGACAAAAAGGTACAAAGGAGGAAAGAATCGTCAGAAAAGAACAAAATAATGAAAGAGAATGAAATGGGGATATATGCAACAGTGAGAGAAAAAAAAAAACGGGCATAAACAGTATCAGAACTAAACAACCCAGCGAGGGAAAAAGTGCAACAGTGAAACGAATAAAGGACGAAAGATTTAGCAGTGAAAAAAGAGAGAAAGGAGATAAAACAGGTTAGCCTAAACAGAGTACCAAACCCAAACAATCCATCCCTTCCTCCTCTAAAGCAACTACGACATAATTATTTGATGGTTTAATTTATAGGCAGGGGGGCGGAGGGGGTCGTGGGGGGCAGGGGGAGGGCGAAGGGGGGGCTGTGGAGGTGGCGGGGTGGGGAGTTGTGGGGAGCGAGAAAGGAAAAAGGTAGGGGACGTGTGGGTGGCAGGTAGGGCGAGAGAGGAACAAGATGGGGGAGGCTAGGGTGGGTCAGAGGGAGGGTAAGGGGGTGGAAAGGGGTAGGGTAGGGTAGGGGGCTGGAAGGGGGTAGGGTAGGGGGCTGGAGGGGGCTGGAGGGGGGGATAAAATATAGGCTTTGATATACTAGGGACCCCGGCACCATCAGCGATAAAAAGGTATTGTTTTAAAGAGGGATTACAAATGTGTGTGTGTGTGTGTGTGTGTGTGTGTGTGTGTGTGTGTGTGTGTGTGTGTGTGTGTGTGTGTTTTCGTATATGCTTGTTTGAGTTCTCCCTTCCTAAATCATTCATACTTATTATGCATTTGGAGGGAGAAGCTTTTGCATTTAAGTAATTCTTGCACATTGTCATCGAGCGTAGACAAGGAATGCTACGTATATTCATCCTTTTATTTTTATTTTTGGTGTTCTAGAGCGCCATTGACGCACCTCCCGACCCCCCCACACACACACAAAAAAAAACTACATCGCTGGGAATAGAATCGTGTGTTTATTGGGGTGATGTATGGGCACTGATTCCCTGATAATAATAATAATAGTAAAATAATTAAAAAAATAATAATAATAATTTCTTTGCCTGATCTAGACGTTCATCTTGGGTCCAGTTACAAAAATGTCACGAGTCTCTCTCTCTCTCTCTCTCTGCTTACAAAGAGATCATTTGCATTACTGTCACGTGAACAATTTATCTTCCACAACAAAAAATAAATAAGTGAAAAATAATACCTCTTTTTCCGAATTAACATTTTGGATAATTTTCAAGTTTGAGGCGGAGTATTAATTTCCCGAGGCAACAATATGGAAGAAAAAATATCTAAATTGGTTTGTGTGTACGATTATATTCCAATTTTTTTAAAGTCTTTGAAAACCATTGAGCATGATATGAAACGGGGATTATTTATCACAATTACGTTTGATCTTAATTACACTGGACTAGGATGAGGCTGAGAATATCCACGTTGATGGTTTATGCTAAGCTGCTTTGTAAACAGAAGGCATTATCTTCTGTGCTATAAAACTGAGATATTCTTAGACCTTGTACTTTAGCTATATCTCTTGTGTATCTTATCTGTTCCTCATCTGTCTATATCTTGTATTTATTTTCATTTCTACAGCACCCTCTACTCATTTTTGCCACTTCAGTTCGATGACGTCTCTGTTAGAATATTTTTGCTGTCACTAATCAATTTTATGTAGCTATGGAGAGTTCGAAATTGAGTCATTAGAAACAGCCTTCATGGACACGTACACCACGAGAGGTCATTACTAATCTAAATTAAATCGTCTTCCGGTAGCAAAGAACGACAAGAGAGAGAGAGAGAGAGAGAGAGAGAGAGAGAGAGAGAGAGAGAGAGAGAGAGAGAGAGAGAGACAGACAGACAGACAGACAGACAGACAGAAAAAGAGGAAGAAAGAAAAAGAATGACAAGAGAGAAAGAAAAAGATAGAAGATAGAAAAAGAGAGAAAGAAAAAGAAAGACAAAAAGAAAGAAAAAAGAGAAAAAATCGTCCTTGGGGTAAAAAGCATTAAAAATAAAAGGTATATTTCAGCTATGAACTATTGTATATATTCGTTTATTGAAATGCAAAATAAAAATAACATTGTCCAGTGTGCAGCGTCTGTAGGATAAAATTAATGTTAAACTCTTACACCGGGATTTTTTTTTTTCTGTAAGTTCTCTCTCTCTCTCTCTCTCTCTCTCTCTCTCTGGGCGATTTTATTCATTTTACATTGGGACTTTTTTGTATTTTATGTTCTCTCTGTCCTTGGGTAATTTTGAACCTTTTTTTATGTATTAATTGAAGGGATGAGATCTAGCCTTCGTTAATCCTCTCCTTCGTTAATCCTTCGTTAATCTCTTCCTTCGATAATCCCGTCCACCATTAATCCTTTCCTTTGTTAATCCCTTCCTTCGTTAATCCTTTCCTTTGTTAATCCCTTCCTTCGTTAATCCCTTCCTTCGTTAATCCCTTCCTTCGTTAACTCCTTCCTTCGTTAACTCCTTCCTTCGTTAATCCTTTCGTTAATCCCTTCCTTCGTTAATCCCTTCCTTAATACAACAGTCTCCTATCCCAAGTAAATTTTCCTGGAAGTCTATCTATCTATTGCCAGACGCCTCAATCCCGTTTGGGGTGGCCACAAACAAATCGCCTCCAAGTCGCCCTATCCCCCGCCATTTCACTGCCCTGCTCCCAACTCACACCCCCCTCTCTCATATACCTCTCCACCCCATCCCTCCATCTCATCCTCGGCCTCCCCCTCCCTCTTCCCCCCCCTCCACCTCACTCACATACACTCTCTTCGTCAGTCTTTCACCCTCCATCCTCTCCACATGGCCAAACCACCTCAGTGTGTTCCCCATAACGCTTCCTATCACATCCACATCCACAACACAATAAAAATAAAATAAATAAAGAATAAGAAGTAAGAATAAAACACAAAATCCAAGCGGCTGAATAAAATGAACCAGCTTTAGGAAAATGGATGTAGTGTTTAGATGTAATAATGCACAGTGGGAAAAATGCAACGAGCCATTTTTTATTGTGGATGTATTTTCATTTTGTATTTTTATTACGAACGCTGTACATATGCCATTAGTAAAATTGATAAGGAAATAAAAAGGCGTGAATTAACAGATAGCTAAGCATAGGTTCTTGGACTTTCTCTCCTCGCATTCTTTTATCATTTCTTTTTCCCATCTTTTCCTTTCTTTTCCGATTCCTCTTAGCTTCTCTCCTCTTTTCTCCTCCTGTCCTCTTTTCTCCATTTTCTTTTACTACATATTTTTTTTTTAGGGTATACATAACTAGAATACCATCTCTAGAAACTAAACCTCTCACTAGCCCAGCCAAAATCACTCAATCCACTAAAATCCCCGTTACTAGAGCGGATTAATTTTTACCTGAAGATCCCTGACCCCTCACTGCTCGGTTGATCTTTAAGTGCAGTCAGATTGGATGTCAGTTTATCTAGTAACCAAGGAGATTTATTTCAGCCTCAAACCTAAAACTAATTGAATTTTACACAGCCTCGACTCTGATAGTATTCAAGGTGTCTGAGTGACCCAGTTCCATCAGGTGAAAGCAGTTCGATTGTATCCTTCCCATTTCTGTCCATCCCTCTTATTAAAAACCACTCCAGCCACCCAGTCCTAGGCCCCATAGGTCCATCAAATCCTCTTTTAGCCCAGCCCAGTCTGTTTCCCTTCTTAACACTTTCAGTCCGACCTGTTCCCCCCTCAGCCCAGCCTTCCCAGACTAACCATTTCACCTCAGTACTAGTCTTAGTTCAACAGAAATATTAACCCTCTCAGCCCAACTCAGTCACCTCCAAGCCCAACCCAGTCCCCTCTCACACTAGCACCCTCCTTACCTGTCTCATTTTAAGTCACTCTTCCTCCTCAGCCTTAGAAAGCCACTCTCAGCCCAATCCAACTACCTCCAGCCCTTATCAATCTCGTTTAAACTAATCTTCGCCCCCATTCTATATTCAGGCAAGGCATGTTTCTCACAGCTCATCCCACATCTCTCTCAGCCCAAGAAAGTCCTACTCAGCCCAACATTAGCCACACCAGCCCTTTCCAACCCCAACCCAACTCCCTCCCAGGCCCAACCCAGTCCACTCCAGCCTCTCCCACGCCCTCTCTAACCCCTCCCAAGCCCAACCCAGCCCACTCCAGCCCCTTCCAAGCCCAGCCCAGCCCACTCCAGTCCCTTCCAAGCCCAGTCCAGCCCACTCCAGCCCCTTCCAAGCCCAGTCCAGCCCACTCCAGCCCCTTCCAAGCCCAGTCCAGCCCACTCCAGCCCCTTCCAAGCCCAGTCCAGCCCACTCCAGCCCCTTCCAAGCCCGTACCCACCGATACGCCAAACCAGCCACACCCCATTAGGGAAATTGAGACGGCATTAGGTACCCATCAGCCACTTGGCCCTGAGGCGGATAACAGACCTCCCCCCCCCTCCACACCCACACCCAGCCCGAGATAGGGAGATAAACCACACCCAGGGAGCTATACGGGTATCGCAGGGGGCCTTATAGGAGTTACGTAAGGAGGAGAAAGGGATAAAGTAGCCTAGAGGAATTTTAAAGGAGAGCTGGATAAAGAGGATCGATGTATCTAGGAATTACAAAAAAAAAGGGGGGGGGGATTTATTCAAAGTTTCATCACACAGATAAAATGATAATTGAAAGTCAGAGATCACCATTGATACCACAGGGAGTTTTGGGGGAGTTACGTGAGGAGGGGAAGAGGAAAAAGTAGGTCATGAGAGTTTTATTTTTAGCTTAACATCAAACGATTTTATTCAGCAGAACATAATTCTAGGAGCGAGAGTGGTGATGTCGAGAATGTTAACCTTTGATCATCCTGGAATTATACTCGGCTGAATGAAATCGTCTGTAGACTAAGTTCCTGTTGTGTACACTGTCCTGGAAAGAGTAAGAGGAGAGTCGGATAAAAAAAGCTGAGTTAGTTAACTGATATGAAGATAAAGGAGGAATTTGATCAAAGGTCCACCACTCACTGTTACGGAGATAAGACATGCTAAGAGACCTATACGCTTATCAGAGATGGTTTTTTGGAGTTAAATAAGGAGGGTGGGAAAGTGTTACCCGATGGAGTTTCAAAGAAGGTTGAGTAAACCAAAGTAAGTGGCAGGTTGAAGAAAGCAATTAGTGAAAGGTAAATACGTAAGGGTAAATGAAAGTAGGACAGGTAGGAGCTAATTAAACGCTTGCCGGATAGTGGATAATGAAGGCTAAGTGAAAAGGGTAATAGGATGATAAGGACAATTAAGTGAATATCCAAATACATGTAAGGATTTTATAGTAAACTTCATGAGTTAAAAAAAATAAATAGAGGAAATAGTATACCCTTTTTACATTAACTTGGCCCAGATTTTCGTCGCTTTGCAGCTGATTTCACGTTGCTCACTGACAGAAAAAGACTATGCAGCGGCCCTACATCTTTTTCACGGCACTTCTTCGTGACTAGCAGCATATCCTAGTATTAAAGTGTTACTAAAACTGAGCATTCAAGATGGAGAGATGGCAAATTTAGGCCAAGTTATAAAAAAAGGAGTATAGTCGTAAATTAAATACAGGGGCAAGCGAATGTAAGCAAGTGGAAATTTTATGGCACTCAGTATGGCGATTTTTTCTTTTTTCTTTATTTATTCTTACTACCTCTTGGACCATTTATTGAGCGTGGAAGACTATTTTAAACACGGGGATTACATATGGCCATCACTATACTCAGTCCAATCTGGTTTGAAGGTAAGTGCTCCGCCTGTGGGATTTGATGTCAAAATCGCTCCACCTACAGTCCACTATGATTGGCTGGTGGGGTGACAGGCACGTATACACACACACACACACACACACACACACACACACACACACACACACACACACACACACACACACACACGCACGCACGCACGCACGCACGCACGCACGCACACACACACACACACACACACACACACACACACACACACACACACACACACACACACACACACACACACACACACACACACACACACACTTCAGACTGAATGAGATCGTGTCTTGCCCTGACTCAATGCTCTCACCCTCTCATTTATACTCTGTACAATATCCACGATATAATAAATTTCTCTCTCTCTCTCTCTCTCTCTCTCTGTCCCCACATCACATCACTAACTTCCTCGCTTCACAGGGTAACAAAACCTCTCTCGCACCACAATAATTGTTTTTGTCTCATCACTCACTTCCCTCGCTCCACAGAATAACAGCCTCACTCGCACCACAATAATTCTTTTGTCCCATAGCTTACTTCCCTCCCTCCACAGAATAACAAATCCTCTTTCGCACCACAATAATTCTCTCATACTATCACATCCCTCGCTCCACAGAATGACAAATCCTCTCTCACACCACTATAATTTATCCTCTCGCTCCACAGCATCCCTTGCTCTCCGACATCATTACCGCAGCCTGCCACTCAAGCAGCGTGACATTAAGTGCCGGTAGAGTGACCCTTATCATTGACACTGCATCTCACGCTGCCTACAGCCTATATCTTATGCTACTCACTCCTTGGCCTTGATTCTCGTAGGCAAAGGAGGCTCCCTAATATCGATCCACCGCCGAACGATAAATAGCAAGACGGTGAACGATGGCTTTTGAAACTTATTGACGTTATCTTCGAACCTCCAACAGACTTTTCAGAATATTGCGTAAGAGTTTCGTCATTCATCGACCGAAAAGTGGAGCGATATTCCGGACCGCGACTGTACAATTAATAACATAAGAGACGCGTAAGTTCCGTGAAAATTAACCTCGGACCATTTTTCTCTCCTAACTCTGATTTTTTTTTTTTCCTGTAGGAGGATCAGAAGGAGGGAAGATTCTGAACTCGCCCTTTCCCTGTTCCTCCTGTGGGAAACAAATCTTAATTACTTGACGCTTTTTCCTGCAAGTTACATTTCCCAGGAAGGACGAAGAAGGGAGAGAGTAGATACAATTTCCATGTTATTTCTACTTTTTTTTTCTAGTATATTCTTGCCACTTCCAGACGATTTTATTACTCTAAGAAGGGATTTTTAGATCTAGAGGGCTTTGGTGTGGTCGTCATTAACCTCATTTCTGCTGAATGTTTTTCCCACTTTGAAAAAATAAATAAATAAAAAATAAAAAGTCGTGTGATGGTTTTTAAAATAAAGTGGAAGATATTTGTCAGACTGGAGGGCTTGAGAATCTGTAGGAGGAGGACCGCAGAAGAGGATGCTGTGTGTGTGTGTGTGTGTGTGTGTGTGTGTGTGTGTGTGTGCAGGGTTAGCATAGTGTGGGTTGTGCATATTTTGAGAGCCATGCATATGAAATGGTGTTGTGTGTGTCT
>NC_136979.1:3692500-3700000 GCF_032717465.1 Coenobita brevimanus | reverse complement strand
TAATGATCATCCACACAAAGCACAGCATCATATTCAGTCCACCATTATTATTATTATTATTATTATTATTGCTGTATTTTTCAGTAATATATGTATGTCTTGTTATGTATTTTGTTCATCTGATTATGTATACTGTGTTATATGAATTAATATGCACATTGTTCATTATTATTATTATTATTATTATTATTATTATCTTCGTTGCACCATTAATGCTATCGAAATCATTAACAGAATAGCGACAAGTATCATCGTAATTAACACTGGACACTTAATCCTTCCACTGCCATAGCCGTTAATAATAATAATAATAATAATAATAATAATAATAATGGTGATGATGATGATGATTATGGTGGCGGTGGTGGGGGTGGGGGTTGTGATAAAAATAATAACAACAATAATAATAATAATAATAATAATAATAATAAAAGTAATAATAATAATAATAATAATAATAATAATAATAATCCATCCATCAACCAATCCTACATTGCCCTATGAGGAGTGTAGAAGCCCGGGGCTAGGCAGTTGGTCCTGACATTTAAGATGAGAGTGACCAGCCTCACTGATCCCTGAGTGGCATTACAATAATAATACTTCCTGGCCAGTCCTTCACAAAAATATCACAATAGGCTCATAAGGCAAGAACATCATCAGAATCTAGACTAATAATCTAACTTAAAATTGAAATCTAATCGCCTAAATAAAAGCCACTAGACCACTGTGTTCTCTCTACATACAAATCTTTCCCCATGAACATTATAACAATTTCAGAAAGTTATAATCTGTGTTCAAAATGTTCAGAATAACACACTGAAGTAATACGAATATCCAGTTCATGAATCCTCCAAAGAAAGAATAGTAAATATAAGAAAAGGAATTTTGAATATTAAGAATCATGGGTTAAGGTGCAAATGCTAGCAGTAATTTCACAACAGTTTGCAATCGAAAATTTTTAGTATTATTCCAAAGTATTCTGGGAAGTGTGATGACCTTCGAAGCTTGCATCACTGTGTTTCGAAAGTGACCTTTCACTGTATCATTATTTCTCGTTCTGAAGGGTGTCGAGATTAATGTGGGCAAACGGATTATCAGTAAGCGTCGGTGTAATGATAATCACTTGACTAGATCATTTAGAATCATAATATGTACATAAATAATAAATAAAAGATAATTTTGGAGAGTAAATGTACCGCAAATTAAAAATAAAGTGTATCCAATTAACAAAAGAAATTTCGTAACATCAAAATAATGAGGTAATACCACTACTACTACTACTACTACTACTAATAATAATAATAATAATAATAATAATAATAAAAATAATAATAATAATAACAATAACAATAATAACTCTGAGAATAGTGAGTTGAGGCTCTGTCCACTTTACCATAGAATTATCAGAAATATTCAGAATAATATGTTGAGGGTAATATCAACTTCTATTACTTGAAAAATGTAATTATTAATATATGGAATAACAACATCAAACAATATAATCAGCGTCCAAAAAGCCTTGAGGTAACAGAGACAGCGATTATTAGGACATGGGAAATTAACAACGCCTAAAATAATATCCCATAGTAATATAGCCAATGTCCAGGAAAATAAACAAGGGTAATATCGAGGAGTATTGGCCTGATGGTAATTCGAGGGAGGGTGGAGTGGAGGAGAACGGGCGAAACAGCCAAGGAAACAGCATTACCCGTGAGTCAAGAGCTGTGTGTGTCCCCGTAACAGCAGCTCTCAGTGTCGATTTGGCTGCAGCTGCTGTGCGTATTTAACAGCCTTTGATGACCCTCTTCCCCCCCCCCTCTCACTCTCCACCCCCCACCTCCCTCCGCCTCTTCCATCCTAGCTCTCTTCTCGATCCCCCTTCTCTCCTCACCCACCTACCTCTCCTCACCCCCACCTACCTTCCTGCTTTCACACCTCCCATCTCTAATCACCCCTATCCTCACCCCTCAACTTCCCCTCACCCCCTGCCTCTCCTCACCCTTCTATCCTCCCCTTTCTCAACCCTCTGCCTTTTCTCTCCGCATCCTCTTACCTCTCCTCGCCTTCTACATCTTTTCATCCCTCACTTCTCTCCCTGTTTCTCCTCATCTCCCATCACACACACACACACACACACACACACACACACACACACACACACACACACACACACACACACACACACACACACACACACACACACACACACACACACACACTCTCTTCTACAACACCATGTCCTTGTCCCTCGTCTACCTAATACCATACCTTTTCTTTCCAGTTAACACCAATTAATTATACGCGGCTAAAAGAAAATAATCACATCGAAAAGGTAGCCAGGTGTCTCGAAGTAGGCGGTCTTTAAATGATGAAAAAAGAAAAAGAAAATCCAGCCTTCCTTTGGCCTTGAACCACGGTGTGTTAGTTCACGATCCCTCCGACCTAGACCGCTACCGACCCTGCCACCGTGAACTGAAACTGGCATTCTAAGGGGCACAGGGAGCTCCGTAACACCTCTTCCATGGCTGTTTATCCAGAAATGACGCAGTTTTTACTCTCCTGTACGTTATCAAGGCAAATTATGATGCCACTAGAAATTGATAAGCAAGATAAACGAAAATCTCAAAGTGTGACGTGGAAAATAAATCGCTAAAGAAAAGTTGCCACGAGATCTATGCCCTCCAGAATATCGGTCTTTTATTTGACACGAGTGAAAAAAAAAAAAAGTTGCAAATAGACCTCTCCTCAAACTAGCATAAAAAAAAAAAAATCCTGGAAAAAAAGGAGGAAATAAATGACAAAAAAAAATAAAAATAAAAATAAGTCGCCGTTCTGACAGTAAAAGACAAAATCCACAAGTGTAATGAAACCAACTTTTGGAGGAACAAAGGAGAGGGACAGAAAAATGAGAACTAGGGCAGGGAAAAAGTCTGGGAAAAATAGAGAGGAAAAAAACATGACTCAGATACGACAGTGCAGTGAGAGAGAGAGAGAGAGAGAGTTGGGGAGGGGGAAGCGTTATACTGAAAGGCAGGGATATGCGTGTGCTGAGGGAGGGGTAGAAGGAGAGGGGAGAGGAGAGGGGAGACAACGGGTAGGTGGGAGAGGAGAGGGGTTGGAGGGGAGGGGAGGGGAGAGGAGGTGGGGTGGGGGGATGGGACAGTAATGGGGACAGAAGCTGAGGGGAAAAAAAAAAAAAAGAGTGCACTTTGGAAGGAGCGGGATGGAGGAGAGAAGGGGAGATGGAGGGGGAGAGGGGGGAGAAGGGGAGCTGGAGGGGGAGAGCTATAACAGTGAAGAGCAAAAATTCACACTGCAAGAAGGAAGGGAGGGGGAGAAAGAAGGAAGGGTGGATGGTGGGGGACGGAAGAGGGAGTGAGGAGGGGAAGGGGGACATAGGAGTGAGAGGGGTGAGGGCCGTAACACTGAAGAACAAAATGCATATTGGGTGGGGGAGAGAAAAAGGGGGAAGGGAGGGGAGGGGAGGGGAGCGGGGAGGGGAAGTTACGATGGGGGACGATGGGGGAAGAAGCCTGGGGAGACGGGGTACCGCAACAGTCAAGGACACGAGCGCAGGGTGGGAAGGGGAATGTGGTGTGGGAAGGATGGAGGGAGGGGGGGGAAACGAGTGGAGAGAGAGAGGGAGAGAGTGGGATAGGGGATAAGGAAAGGGAGAGAGAAGGATGGGGGAAGGGTGAAAGGGGGAGGGGTGGGGGAAGGAAGTGACTGGAGGAGGAATGAGAATGGGTGATTGAGAAACAGAAAGGAACAGAGTGAGGGGAAGGAACGATGGAGGAAGAGGATAGATGGGAAGAAATGGAAGTGAATGAGAGAGGAAAGATGGTTCTTGGAGTGAAATGAACGAAGGAAGATAGAGAAGGAAAAAATAATGAGAGGCGGTGAGTGGGAGAGAAGAAGGAGAGAAGTGGAGGGAAGAGGAAGATGGAAAGCAGGAAGGGGGTAGCGAACAGACGGAGAAAGGGAATGAATTAGGAGGGAAAAGTCGTGAGCAAGTGGAAGAGAAAAGAGGAGAGGAAAGGAAGTGGGAAGAGGGAAGGGTAGGGAGAGGGGGGAGGAAAGGAGGAGGAAGGGGAGAGAAGGGGGAGGGGAAAAGAGAGCGAGAGGAGGGAAGCAGCACACAATGAAGGGCAGGGCACACACAGCGAGTCACTACGGCGAAACTTTTTTAATTACGGGTCGAGTAACGAGGTGAGAGAGCCGCGTCCCCTCCCCCGACAAACAGGCATAACTGCTTCGCTGATCCAATACCCTTCCCACACTCACTTTTTTTCATGGTCTTTTTCTGCAATTTTTTCTTTTGTACTTGAAATGGCGTTGGACAGGACGACATGGAGGCGATTTGTTTGTGGCCACCCCTTACGGGATTAAGGCGTCTGGCAATAGATAGACTTGTTGTGGGTTTGAGTTGGCCTTCTCTTTCCTTTTTCTTTTTTCATCTTCAACTTCACGATTGTAACTGTGGTGATGAAATACCCTTGGGACAATTTTTCTTTTTTATTTATTTTTACTTTTTTCGGCATTTTTTTTTTTTTTCGCTAGCTATGCCTTTGATTTGGACTTTTTTTTAACCACAATTTCACGATAGCAGCTTTAGTGATGCAATACCCTTGGGACACTCGTTTTTTTTCCATGATTTTTTGTAATTTTTTTTAACAAGTGAGATTGATTTAGATTTTTTTTTTTTTCATATCCACCGCATCACGATAATAATTGTCATGGTTCTGTACCCCAAGGACACTAATTTTTTTCAATGTTTTTTCCAGGACTAACTTTTTCTATTTTTTTCTGCGATTTTTTGGGGCCAGTTCTGCGTTTGTTTTGGGCTTGTATTTATATATATATCTATGGTTTTGCGATAGACTTATGGTGTATCTCTGGACATAGGAAGGTATATAACAAAAGGGGGTTGGATTTTCCTTTCTTTTGATATGGGAGATGCTGACAGGGGTATAGGGTGATCTCCAACTCTTAAAAGATCTAGACGACGGTAGCTTTGCCTTGGCCTTTTCCAATTAAAAAGTTCTGTGAGGAAGGGCATGCCATTTTTTTATTATTGTTATTATTATTATTATTATTAGTAGTAGTAGTAGTAGTAGTAGTAATAATAATAATAATAGTAGTAGCAGTAGCAGTAATAGTAGTAGTAGTAGTAGTATTTTTATTTTTATTCATATTCTTATTCTTATTACTATTATTATTGTTATTATTGCTTCTCCTCCTCCTCCTCCTCCTCCTCCTCCTCCTCCTACTACTACTACTACTACTACTACTACTACTACTACTACTAGTACATCGAAGCATAATGTAGCCAGTTCTTAATATCATGTCTTAGCAATTTAACCCACTATTCATCCTTTTTTAAACGCTATTTTTTACTGATGCTAAGAAAATTATAGCAAATGGTCAACAGATAGATATAGAGGTAGGGTAGAGAGAGAGTAGAGTAGGAGGGGGGGGGGAGACTGGAGAGAGGCTGTGGGAGGAAGAAGGAAAGGGAAGGAGGGAGGGATGGCATATGATGAAAGGGGTGAGGAGAGTGTTGGGGAGGGGGAGGGAGAATGGAAGGCAATTGGTGAGGGTAGTGTTAGAGGGGGCAAGGGAGGGGTCTGTGGCGAATTTTAGGGAGGGGGTAAGGGGAGTTTTAAGGAAGGGGGGAAGGGAAAGAGGGGGAAGAGGGCGTAGTCGGAATTCCAACCTTCTTTCCGCCTCCCACCTTCCGTATTATTGATTTCCGATCGCAGGACGCGCCACTTACCCGTATTAGCGGGGCGGGGCGGGGCGGGGACGAGGGAAGTTGGGGAGGGGGTGGTGGAGGGCTTATCGTGGAGGGTTGAGATAGAAGTGGATTAGGCAGTGGAAGGCGAAGAGTTAGGAGGGGAGGGGAAGAGAGGGGAGAGGAGGGGAAGGGAGGGGAAAGAAGGGAAAGGGAGAGTTGGTGAGAGGGAAGGGAGGGGAGGGGAGGGGGAAGGAGGATAGAGTTTAGGAAGGAGGAGAGGGGGAGAGTAGCGGAGAATTGGAGACGGGGGACAAGGGAAGGGTTGGGGAGAGGGAATTGGGAAGGGGGAGATTAAGTGGGGGAGGGAAGGGAAAGGGAGGGGAGTGTTTATGTAAATCACAAACACAGACAACCGTGCAAATCAACCTATAATAACAAGATCAAGAAATACACGTGCAAATTGACATCAGGTTAACATATACAACGATGATTTTCAAAGGTTCCCAAATTTTCCCCCGTTATTCCCCACATTTGCTCCCCCCCCCAAAAAAAAAGTCTTTAATACCCCACCCCCAGCTCCCAAAAGACAGAAATTCCCTCTCCCCCCCTTTAGGATCTTTTTTTAATAACCCTAGATTTCAGAATTATTCGTCCCCAATTAGAGGTACTTTTTAACTTGGAACAGCAAGATTAAAGAGGTATCAGAGAGGCTGTTACGCAAGTTTGGTAGTATTCTAGATATTTTGTAATTTTATTCAGTATGATAAATGAGGGCCAGGTTGTCAGGTCGTGCTGTGCTTGCAAATACACTGATCAAGCCACAACAGACTTCCCAACAACTACACCATGCATACCTACAGTTACACCATACATCTAGCTATACATTAAGGCATATACAATACCCATACAATCACAAACACATACAGCACAGTCACAAACACATACACCACATACATAGCCACAGAAGAACCTCATATGTTGACGTACCGTTGCCTATATTGGGCACCACGTCTGGATTACTGTCATCAGAGGGCGGTCTCATGTCCTGCTTCCTCCTGCCCCTCCTCTTTCGGCAGTAGTTCCTCGCCACGCCCCCTACCACCAGCACCACCACCGTCACGCCCACGCCGCCCAACGCCCCGCCCACGCTGCTGCCGCTCTCCCCTCCGCCCGCGTCGCCTGTGGGAGATGGGAGATGAGGGTGTGAAGTTGAATGTTTAGGTTGAAATAATGCATTAACTGATTGACTGGTTGGATAGTTGACTGGTAAGGAGAAAGAATGGGGACAGACAGACAAACAGACAGAGAGGGTAACAGAAAGAGATAGATAGGCTAGGAAAACTGAGGAAAAAAGAGAGCTTAGAGGCTAGGAAAGAGCTGAGTGACTAGGAAATAAGCGTGACTAGAAAATTTTTGATTTGGGAAGATGTGAGATCAGGTGTGAGGGAGAGATGACAGTAGGAAGAGTAGGTGACTGACTGATTAGAGAGAGAGAAAGAGAGAGAGAGAGAGAGAGAGAGAGACAGACAGACAGACAGACAGACAGACGGACAGACGGACAGGCAGAGACAGAGACAAACAGGCAGACACAGACCACCCAAGCTATTACTTTGCTCTCTGCCCGCGTTGCCCGCTAAACAAGAGCTAAGTGACTGGAAAGCTAAGAGACTAGAAAAGCTATAAAATTAGACAGCTAAGAGACAAGGAAAGCTAAGAGGCCTGGATGGTAGTGTGAGATGAGGAAAGACATGAGAGATTAGGAA
>NC_136979.1:3632500-3687500 GCF_032717465.1 Coenobita brevimanus | reverse complement strand
TCCAAGGCGAATGTTATGAACTCTGTATCACACTTTTTGGCTGGTTATTCTGTGCAGTTGAGTCATGCTTCTAGTTTCAATATTTAAAAAAAAAAAAAGATGCAAATAGTTATAAATGGTTGAAATTTTGGCACCACTACCATAAAAAAGAGAGGTAGATTCAACTGATTCTCTTTCATTCTTCTTCCTTTTTCTTTTATTTCTCATCCCGCCTTACTCATATCTCCTCTCTTTACTTCCTCCATCCTTTATCTCACCCTCCTTATTTCTCTCTCCTCTCTTTAATGCATCCAACTTTGTAAATCATTTCATCATAGTTTTGCATGAAGATATATATTCATCCATTCTTCTTCCTTTAGTCTGCTCTTTTCCTTTCTCCTTAATTTGTCTTCAAACCCACTAAGCTTCCACCCCATCTCCTCTACTCATTACTTTACCTACCTATTTTCTCCCGATCCACACACTCTACATCCTCCCTTCTTCCTTCCATTATCTGTCTGTACACTACAACGCTCTCACTTCCCCATCACTTTCTTCACTCCCTTCCTTTTCCACCTCCCTCAGTAGCCCTTCGGTTATTATTTCCCCCCTCCTCCTCCACTTCCTCCTCCTCCTCCTCCTCCTCCTCCTTCTGCCTCCTACCCTTCTTTCATCTACTCCCTCTTCCCGTTTATCTCTCTCTCTCTCTCTCTCTCTCTCTCTCTCTCTCTCTCTCTCTCTCTCTCTCTCTCTCTCTCTCTCGATAAATAGATAGACAAATAAAACACAAGGAAAATATATGGTAATTCGTCTTAGATATTACTCAGCTTAGGACAGACTTTTAAGAACAGGAGGAACTAAATACAGAATGTGAGGATACCCTGTGAATTCCCCTTTCCCCTATCCTTCAAGATTTCCGAGTTGCCTTATTCTTTCCACCTCCTTCATTTCTCTCTAATGAATGACAGCTAAGCACGCGACATTCTCCTTGACTCGTGCGCCCTATGTGTTATTTGGAAAGACGAGGGAAGCTTGATTTTTTGAAGCATTCTTAGCCACGTGCTCCTGATTTAGACCTAAGCTCCACTCTCCCTGTCGTGATTAATGGACTCTGTGTATCAGTGTTTAATAAGCTCTCTTGATTTATTTCCCCTCTCATCCTCCTTCCTCTTTCCCTCTCCTTACCAAGTACTTTTCCTTCCTTCCTCTTTTCTCCCTCTATCAACTTTCCCCTTGTACTCTCTCTCTACTGTGTCTTTCTATTCTCGTATTTCCCACACCATCCTCCCTCCTCTCAACTTGCTCATACCACTTCACGTCCTTCCTCTTTAGTCCTTCTTCCTGGATTTTCCTTCTGCTTTCATTCTCCTTCTCCTCTTAGTCTTTCTCTTGTTATATTTCCTTCTCCTTCCCCCTTCCTCTTTGCCTGTCTTTATCAGCTACTTCTTCTTCCTCCATATTTTCTCCTTCTTCCTTCTTTCTCCTCCTTTTCTCCTCTTTAAGCTCTTACTCTCTCTAGTGATATGTTTTTCATCCCATCCTCCTTCCTCTTAACTTACTCTTACCAGCTATTTATTTTTCCTTCCGCCTCTTTTATCTTGCTTCATTTCTCCTCTTTTATTTTTCTTCCTTCCTCCTCTTATTTTTCTTCCTTCCTCCTCTTATTTTTCTTCCTTCCTCCTCTTATTTTTCTTCCTTCCTCCTCTTATTTTTCTTCCTTCCTCCTCTTATTTTTTCTTCCTTCCTCCTCTTATTTTTCTTCCTTCCTCCTCTTATTTTTCTTCCTTCCTCCTCTTATTTTTTCTTCCAAGCCTCTTATTTTTCTTCCTTCCTCCTCTTATTTTCCTTCCTTCCTCCTCTTATTTTTCTTCCTTCCTCCTCTTATTTTTTCTTTCTCGTCTTTTACTTCCTTCTTCCTCTACTATTTTTCCTTCCTCCTTCGTGTTTTATTTTTTTCCCTCTTTTTTTCCTTCCCCCTCTAATTTTTTCTTCTTTCCTCCTCTTTTACTTCGTTCCTTCTTCCGGTTATGCTTCTTCCTTCCTCTCCTTCTTCTTCCTAATTTGCTATCCATGCCTTTGACTAATAGAACAATAATTATCTTCGTTACAACCTACCCTTTAGCAAACAAATATCGAAAAAAATATCTCAATTACTGTTTGCATTGCTTTGTACTCCATCTTACTTTGTGCTCAGTACTCTTCGTGTACTCTTTCATCTCAATTTACTCCCATTTTTCTCCCTTCTTCCTACTTTCTCCTCCTCTTCCTCTCTCTAAGATCGTACTCTTTCTGGTGATATATTTCTCACTCCATTCTCCCTCCACTTAACTTACTCTTATCAGTTATTCCTTCTTCCTTCTTCCTCCTTTTTCTTCCTTCCTGGTGAATGAAATAATAGACGAAGGAAAGAGAGAAGGAAAAAAGGAAGAAAAAAAGACAGGAAAGAAAATAGGCAGAGTATAAATGGTGAAAGAGAGAGACTGTGTGAGGCAAGAAAAGAATGTAGAGTCAGTGAGAATAAGAACTGGAACGAAGAAGAAAATTTGGGTAATAAATAGTTAAAAAGAGAGAGAAAATAAGAGACTAATGAGAAATTTGAGCAAAAAAGGAAGAGAAAGGAGGAAGGAAGACAGCCAGGGAAAGCGAGGAAAAGTGGAGAGAGAGAGAGAGAGAGAGAGAGAGTGCAGACAAGAGAGAAACGCGAGAAAAATGTGAAAGTGTATGGGAAAAAGAAAGTAAAACCGAATAAAGGAGAGAGAAAGACGAAATAAAAAGGAACTAGGCAAAGGGGGGAAAGAAAAGAGGAAGGAATATGCCCAGAAGAGGCGAGGAAAAAAAGGAAAGAATGTGGAGAGGAGGAAACATGACAGTATGAAGGTGGGGATGCTGGGTTAAGAAGGAAGAGGAAAAAGGAAGGGAAGGGAATATTACAAGACTGGAAGAAGCAAGAGAGAAGAAGTAGGAAGACAAGAAGAAGCGAGGAAAAGAAAATATGAAAGTGTGGAAGAACAAGGAAGGAAGGAAGGCGGAGGAAGAGGAGGAGGAGAAAGGAATAATACGAGGCTTAGGAGGAGAGAAGGAAGAGGAAGGAGGAAGGAAGAAAGCAGAGAAAAAGTGAGGAAAGGAGGTGGTGAATTTGGACAAGAGGGAAAATTGAAAATCAGTGAAAGAATGAGGAAAGAATGGAGAGAGAGAGAGAGAGAGAGAGAGAATAAATGAGACTTAAGAGGAGAAAAGGAAGAGGAAGAAGTAAAGAAAAAGGGAAGGGCAGATTTTGACAAGATTAAAAGAGAAAAGAAAAATGCAAAGAATCACAGTAAGAAAGGAAGAAGGAAGAGTCAAAGAAGGAAGGAAAGAAAAGGAGGAAAATGAGACCTAAGAAAGAAGGAAGAGGGAAAAAGGAGGAATTAAACATCAGCCTTGAAAGGAGAGAAGAGAGAGAGAGAGAGAGAGGAGGAAAGAGGAGAAAGCAAAGGGGAGAGATAGAAGCAGGGAGGGAATTTAGGGGAGAAGGAAGCCTGAGTGGACACCAAACCCATGTTGTCAGAAAGGAACAAGGTGAGGAATCTTTGAGAGAGAGAGAGAGAGAGAGAGAGAGAGAGAGAGAGAGAGAGAGACTGGAGAACATTAAGAGAAAGAGGACAGAAACGGTTGTATTATTGAGATTTAAAAGAAAAAGATAAAGTGAATACGTAGGAGAGAGAGAGAGAGAGAGAGGGAGGGAGCACTGTTGTTATCAAAAGCAGAAAAAAAAAAAAGAAGGAAAGGAGAAAGAGAGATGTGAAGAAAAGAGGCGGAAGTAGTTTGGGGAGCCGAGACAAAGGAGAGCAATGAGACGGAGAGAGAAAAATGAGCAATGGAAGAAGAGAGAGAGAGAGAGAGAGGAGACGGCTTCGAACCCCTTTACTCTAATGACCTAATTATTGCTCTATTCCTGCTGCCTTCAGACGATTTTGTTCAGCTTAGGAGAGACGGTTTTAACTGGACAGGTTAGACACAGCTTGGTTAAACGCTTCTTTATAGTTCATTCACTTTAACCTGACCCAAATTTTCGTCCTCTTGCAGCTTATTTCACATAGCTCAGTGGCAGAAAAAGACAGTGCTACGGCCTCTACATCCCTTTCCATAGCACTTCTTCGTGACTAGCATCGCATTCTAGTGTCAACATTTAGCAGGTTAGTATTCAAGATGGCGAGATGGAAATTTTAGGCCAAGTTAATGTGAGCGGAGTACAGTAGAGATTCCTTTTTTCCAATTTGAACGGGAGACTGACGAAGAGAGTATATGTGGGTGAGGTGGAGGGGGGGGAGAGGGAGGGGGAGGCCAAGGATGAGATGGAGGGGTGGAGTGGAGAGGTATATAAGAGAGGCGGGTTTGAACTGGTAGCAGGGCAATGAAATGGCGGGGGACAGGGCGACATGGAGGCGATTTGTTTGTGGCCACCCCTTACGGGATTACGGGGTCTGGCAATAGGTAAATAGTTTTAAAAAATCGTCTGGGAGTAACAAGAATAAATTTTTAACAGGTAACCACAATGAGGCTATTTACCTGGCATTTGAAAGGACTGGCTGGACCCTAACAGTGTTTCGAGAGCGACTTAATCAGAGAAAGTGGTATGGATATGTGTATGGGATGGGGTACGGGATATCAAAGGCTTGGCTGATGATGGATTGGAAGTGTGGGCCATTTCAGTGTTGACATTTCCACTCTCTCTCTCTCTCTCTCTCTCTCTCTGCTTCGAAGATGTTTTTAAGATATCCTTTTCTTCTTTTTCGTGGATTTTTCTTCTTTGATTCTCTTTAAGGTCTCTGGATTTCCTCCTATACTTTTTCCTCACTTTCTTCTAGGATTTATTTCTTTTACATTTTCGTTTCTCTTTTCTCGCTTTTTTTGGGTTTTTACTTTTTATTTTCGTTTTGTTCCTGAATAATCGTCTTTTCTATTTTTCTCAGATGTTCCCGGATCTCTGAATTTTGCGCTTTTCTTTTCCTTTTTTTTTTTTTTTTTTTTTTTTTCCCCGCTTCTTGTTAATGGATTTCATATTAATACCTCCCATGTTCCTGTTACTAATTACTCCATTAATTTGTAAAAGATAGTGTTTGAATGATGATGATGATGATGATGAAAAAGAAAAGTTTACACATCTTTAATCATACCTTCGTTTCAAACTAAGAGAGATGTAAACACAAATGGAAAGAGAGAGAGAGAGAGAGAGAGAGGAAAAATGGAGGAGTAGCTGGATAAGTGAAGAGACAGGCAGGCTGGTGGAGGCAAGCGAATCAACAAGTACATAAAATAATTGAAACCCGGAAAGGGACAACACGTCGAGAGAGAGAGAGAGAGAAAGAGAGAGGGAGAGAGAGAGAGAGAGAGCACGGTATTGGAGATCATTTTTAGTCTCCTCCTGACAGACGATTTTACTCAACTTACGAAAACCCACAAGCAATAAACAGGTTAAAAAGAGCCTCATATAACCCTCTAGTTTAAATATACAAAACAAAGCCTCTGGTAGTAAAGAAAAAATAAAAACTGGGTCCTGGAAATAAAGTGGTGGAGACAGTACCTTATTAGTTCGCATTGGGCTGGAAAAAAAAAAAAAGGGATAAATGAATGAAATAAAAAAAAACATGGCACTTATTTTGTTCATAGTAGTAATAGTGGAAGTTGTAGGTAGAAAGCCACGTAATATTGATCATTGATAGCAAGAATTAAAGATGCACTAGGTAGGGAAGATGTTAATAGTATATGTGGATCGTTGGAGTCACACATAAGAGAGGCACATTCCAAGCGAGGTAGGGAGGATGCAAGATGGAGTGGACAATCCCGGATCTCTAACAATGCACACAGGAAAAATTGCGGTGGTTATTTTTCCTCTCTCTCTCTCTCTCTCTCTCTCTCTCTCTCTCTCTCTCTCTCTCTCTCTCTCGCAATCAGTTTATCAGTCTATCTATCTATCTATTAAATTCCTTCACCTCTTGCGATCCTTCCTAAGGTGAATGAACTCATCAGGCATTGACAGGATTAAAATTAAGAGGATGTCATTGTGGAGAAAGGGTTAGTACTTGTAAAGGGTATGGAATTTGCTCGATAGACAGGTAGATCGATAGATAAATAGATAATTTTGGAGGTAGGTAGGTAGGTAAATAAATAGGAAGTAGGTAGGTAGATAGGCAGATCCGTAGGTAGGTAGGTAGGTAATAAAGTGAGTGGATTGATAAACAGGTTGGTAGGTATGTTGGTAGGTGCTGGAGAGAGAGAGAGAGAGAGAGAGAGAGAGAGAGAGAACAAGAACCAGAATGAGAACAGCCCTCACTCTATTACCTGGATAAATCTCCTGGCCGGATTTAAAGAGGAAACTTCGACATTCCCCTTTCTCTCTTCACCTCATCTCTTTTTCCTCTTTTCCTGACCTCATTCTCTTCTCTCTCTTCTCAGTCTTCTTTTATCTCCTCCTGTTCGCTTTCTTTTCTTCATATTTCCTTCATTCCTCTTTATTTCCCTCATATTTCCTCCTTTCCTCCTGATTTTCTTCATATCTTCATTCTTTACTTCATTCTTTCCGTTCTTTTTCACACCCCGTTGTCTTCATTCTTCATTACAGTTTTTCACGTCTCATTCTGTTCGTCTAATTTTCTTCCATTCATTCTCCTCGTTTTGCTCTCACTCATTCTCACATAGTCTTCATGCCTTTTCCTTACCCCATTCTTCTCTTCACTCTTCACACTTCATCATCTGCATCTCATTCTAATCACCTCACTCTGATTCCTTACCATTTCATTACCTTCACTCCTCACCACTCTTGTTATTTCTCCCCATGTCATTTTCTCACCTCACTTGTCTTCACCCTTCCCACTTTGTCTTGTTCTTAAGCCTCAATAAAGGTCTCCACATAGTAGACGAATCTCTGTTGTATATGATCCCTTTCTTCTGTCTTTCTTAACACCTTTGCTGTTTGGTGCCTTCATCTTTTCACCAACTCGTTTCACACAAGTTAAAATTATTTTTTGACCAAATATCCTCAGACATCTTTTTCTTTCTTTGCCTTTTTATTTTATTTTTTATTTAAAACTTTTAAAAGAGTCCTCTAGGGTCAAAGACAAAACCATGCAAAAATGTGATTAACATAACTTGATTCTTCAAGTCCGCAGATATATCGTGCATGATGAAAAAAAAAAAAAAAAGAAGAAGCCTGCACGAGCATTGACATCAACTTTTATAAATGTCATTCGATTGCTTGGATTTTTTTTTACTTAGCAAGATGGTCTCTTCAATGACTTGTTTCATTCATCGTAGCCGACACTTCAGGGATAAAAAAGATAGTGACAGATATGAACTTGTTACGATTGAAAACCTCCGCTTTGGGAGGAATTGAAAACAATTGGAGTTCTGATGAAATCCTCGCATTTTGGGGCGAAAACGCTAAATATGCAATTTCCACAAATGTACACTCGAAAGCACGTTTCTCCCCCCCTAGCAGTCGGAGTCGCGGCCACAGAGCGACAAGGCGATCCAACAATGTGGCAAGACGAACCCGAAGAGTTTACAAATTTTTGCGGTTAGGGGTGGAGACAATTATGTTTTTAAGTGTGTGTGTGTGTGTGTGTGTGTGTGTGTGTGTGTGTGTGTGTGTGTGTGTGTGTGTGTGTGTGTGTTATTAGGGGTATATTGGCAATTATTTCGTTCCCTTTCATTCCCTTCATTTTTTTTTTTTTAGCTTGTTTTTATCTCATCACCCCATTTCATGCTTCACCTCATTCTTCTCGCTTCCGTCCACTTGCCTTACCCTCCTCCAACCATTTTCTCACATCATTCTTCACCTCACTCTTCCTACCACATCTATTCCATCGATTTCTAAGTGTTCCTTCCTCTAGAACCTACACTACAGTTCTGTCTTTCACTCTTTTCAGTCCCCATACGTCTTTATAAAGCATTCTTGATACTGAGGGAGTTTTTTTTTTCTTTTTTTTTCTTTATTTGAATCGGTGAGACTTCTTTTCTGGATTTTTTTTTAAAGTGACAAGTGCTAGATAAATTGCTTAATATCCCTAGCTAGAGAAGCATTACCACAAGCTAGATTTTATTGCACATGATACTTCTCTAGTCTTCGAAATACATATGTAGATTAGGACACAGAAAAAAACAAATTATCTCAAGATCTTATAACTCACTCTGCTGAATAAAGCAATTTAGTCTTACGTGGAATAAATTTGTTCCACCAAGACAGAGTTATTGGTACAAATATTAATCCTCTTAGACCTTTATTCTTGCCTTGTAAGTAAGCTCCCTAACTCCTCTTCTTGAGCGATTTATTTTTGGGTATGACTGGTTAATATCCTTTTGTACTTATTGGTGCAGAGTATGGAGATATTAGAATGATTTATATTACACAGAAATGGACAGGAAGGTTTAATAGGCAAAATAAATCGCTTAGAATGAGGTGTTAAGGAGCTTCCTGACGAGAATACGAGCCTTATCTCCCAACCTCTTTTATTTTATTGTTTTTTTATCTCCCTCTCCTTCTCCTCCCACCCACCTCTTATTCTCCTAGTCAGTCTCTCACTCTCCAGTCGCTCCACATGGCCAAACAACCTCTGAGTTTTTTTAATTTTTCCCTCGCCATCAATAAAGTAAGTCATATGTATAAGATAGAGCTCTATCTATCTCTCACAAAGCTCCATCTATCTCTCACAGAGCTCTGTCTCTCACAAAGCTCCATCTGTCTCAAAGAGCTCCATCTGTCTCTCAAGAAGCTCCACCTGTCTCTCACAAAGCCCCATCTATCTCTCATGAAGCTCCATCCATCTCTCACAAAGCTCCATCTATCTCTCACAAAGCTCCCTCTATCTCTCATCTCTCTCTCTCCTGTCTCATATTGCATTAAGGTACTTTTTATTAATAGAAAAGACCTCTGCTCCCACCACATACACAACACCCTCCCGTAACCCTTTCAGTGTGGCGATTTATTTTTCTTGCCACCAGCAGACGATTTCATTAGACTGGAGTCCCCCCGGTAGTAAAGGGACTAATGAAGTCTTTATTTAACAGTTTAAAAGTCTCGCCTAAACTTACTAAAATCGTCAGAGGATAGCAAGACTGCGATGGAAAGTCTGTTCTCAGGCAAAAGTGATTAATGCTGTGTAGTGTAATTTGGTGTAGTGTAGTGCAGTGCAGTGTAATGGAGCAATATAGTGTAGTGAAGATTAGTGTGCCATTGTAGCTTACTGTAAGGTAGTAGTGTAGAGTACTGTAGCAATGTAGTGTAGTGTAATATCTCTATCGCTTTTCTTCCTCGGTCTGCTTCTTCTTATTCCACACACCCCTTTCATACATATTCTCAGCCATCAACTGTATGGACTTCAGATTTCCTCCTGATGGTTTTCTCAGCATTAACACAGCAACGTCTGATAGAATTTAATGATCCTAATTTCCCCCGACGATTTTATTATCTTAAGAAAGACAGATTTAATGCAAAATGTTCATATATTTTTTATTTTCGGTTTTCCGGGCGAAAAATCTAAGGGCGGTGAACATCTTTTTCGCCTTTTTTTTTTTTTCTTTCTGTCTTTCATCTCACCAAAGAAAAAATTAGGTGAGAATCTGTATTATGTGACATCTTTCTCGATATTATCTCACCAATAATACTGATATGATTTTTATTTATATTTTGCTTTATTTAATCCCCTCCCCCCACATACACATACAGAGAGAGAGAGAGAGAGAGGTCAACGAACTGAACGGGTTAAGTTTCTCATCAGGTACCACACTTGAATGCATGTTTTCAGAGTTTAATATTTTCACCCCAGACACAGGTTCGGGGAAGAGACCTATTATTTTTTTTTATTTCCATCGTTTGTATTTTTTCCGAACTCCAAGCACGGGTGTGTGATCCAGAAACCAATTTAGATAGCCTGAAACCGGAGATGGCGCTGGGTTTGCTGACCTTTTGCGGATTTTCCTGCTGCTTCTGCTGTCACTCGTCTGTCTGTGTGTCTGTCTAACTTTGCCTAATCTAACTTAATCTAGCTTATTGTAACCCAGTTTAATCAAACCTGAGCTACTGTAAGTTACCCAAATTAAACCGAACCAAACCATACCAAGCCAGATTAAACCATGCCAAACCAAACCTGACGAAATCAAACTAAATCAAGTCAAACCAACCCAAGTCAAACCAAATCAAACCAAATCCACGGCAAACTAAATTAAACCTAACCTTGCCAGTCCAAACTAAGCCAAGCCAAACCACACCAAACCAAACCATCATCATCATCATCATCGTCATCATCATCATCCCAGCATCTCCTCGAACCAAAACTAACCAAGCCTAAGCAAACCAAACCAAACTAACCCAAAATCAGCCCGAGATTGGTGACCCCTTTGCGGCTGCTGTTGCTGCTGCTGCTATCACTGTCCTGTCTGTCTGTCCGTCTGTCTGTACACCTACCTGTCCTCACTCTTTGCTTGATTAAAACCCTAACAGGTAGTGTGAACTTTGACCTTTGTCTCTGATACCGTGGATTTACTTTCTGTTTCTGGTGTGATTGGTGTGTGTGGTTTCTCTAGATGTGTTTGGTTTTTGATGTGATGGTTGTGTTTGGTTTTTGATGTGATGGTTGTGTTTGGTTTTTGATGTGATGGTTGTGTTTGGTTTTTGATGTGATGGATGTGTTTGGTTTCTGATGCAGTTGATGTGTTTGGTTTCTGATGCAGTTGATGTGTTTGGTTTCTGATGCGATGGATGTGTTTGGTTTCTGATGCGATGGATGTGTTTGGTTTCTGATGCGATGGATGTGTTTGGTTTCTGATGCAGTTGATGTGTTTGGTTTCTGATGCAGTTGATGTGTTTGGTTTCTGATGCAGTTGATGTGTTTGGTTTCTGATGCAGTTGATGTGTTTGGTTTCTGATGCAGTTGATGTGTTTGGTTTCTGATGCAGTTGATGTGTTTGGTTTCTGATGCTGTTAATGTGTTTGGTTTCTGATGCGATGGATGTGTTTGATTTCTGATGCTGTTAATGTGTTTGGTTTGTGATGCTATGGATGTGTTTGGTTTCTGATGCTATGGATGTGTTTAGTTAAGTTAATCTTGCCAAGTCATATTATTTACCTAGCTTTATGACCTTGACCTGTGATGCATTACACACACACACACACACACACACACACACACTTACAGAGAGAGAGAGAGAGAGTCAATCAAAACATAACACGCACTCTCAGTTCATCAGCGAGGGCGTAATTAAAAAAATGATGGAACAGCAACACTTCTCACTAATCAGTCACCTGGCTGGCGATATTTCTTTGACAGAGTGTACCTAGAAAATGATAAGCGCTTGAGTGAGGAAGATCATTATACCCAGATAATCGTAATCCAATATATGGTGATATCTGAGAAAGACGAGATTGAAAAAAATGTTGTTTCACTTCAGGAATGTGAGAAAGATAAACAGCAGAGATAGTTACACAGACGGACAGCATTATTTTGGGACCTAGCAAGCAAGTCGCAGTCAGAGAGTAAAATATTCAGATGATTGAAGCACGGGAACACATACACAGTTCCGGCTGTAGGCCAGATACACGCAGCAGCCACCTATGCTTGAAAATGAGTATAGAGAAGGTAGGGAGATGCGAAAAAAAGAAAAAAAAATAGTTGTCAGTAGCCCCAAACAAGAAAAAAAGTAAGTGATGCTGAGAGAAAAACACCTGATGTTCTAAGAAGAGGTATTTAGAAAGGAAAATACTGAGTGATAAATGCTACAGAAATTAATGGAAAGGGACGTAGGCAGTGACCAAAGTAACTCACGCGGTCGTCACTGAAGCAGATTTATATGGTCATTGCTCGCGGGTACTTGATTTGCACTACTGTCATTAGCAAATATTTATAAGAATCTAAATTTAATAAATGGTGTAATATGTAATGCGAATGTGATTTTTGTAAGGAAAGATCGCCCGCACAATCACATATATTATTTACGAGAGCATGCCGACCGACCTTCATTATCAGTAAAGCACTTTAAATGGTCATCTGTGTAAAAGTATCGGATGTTGAGATCCCTATGGCCACTGATACCGGGATTTCACCTCTCCCTAATCATCATCGGTCTTCCACTCCCCCCACGCATGTTCCATTGGTGTTTAGACAGTCACTGATACGATACGATATCTAAATTTTCCTCCTGCGATAACAGATTCCTCATGATTTTGAAAGGTTAGATTTATGAAGCCTCAGACAGGATAGGCTTCCAGGTTTCAGAAATATATAGATTTATTTGGTTTCTGATGCTGTAGATATATTTATTTTTTTTATACAGTAGATATATATATATTTTTTCGTGACTCCTTCTTCGGATTTGCTTTTAACCAATTCGCTTTACGTAGGAATTTATTTTTGTCTGAGGCTTAAAGCTGGATATCTGCGTCCATGACTGAGGGTTTAAGCTTGATGCCATTGTTTTACCGAGGATTTTATTTCCTGGCAATTCGTAATAATTTTGTTGACAGGTCTTGTATATAATAATAATAATAATAATAATAATAATAATAATAATGATAATAATTATAAAGGTAATAGTAATAAAAATAACAATTATCATTATTATTATTATTATTATTATTATTGTTGTTACTACTGTTATTATTATTATTATTATTATTATTATTAACACTGTTCCTGTTATTATTATTATTATTATTATCATTATCATAAGACTTCATAATTTGATTTAATCATGTAGTTGTAGCTAATGATAATTTTCTGTGCATCGTTTTTATATGTGGCTCACGAAAAGGATATCTGTGCAACTCTTATTCTTTCCAATATGCAACTGACTAATTCTGGAACTCTCATCTTTAGTCTTTTAAATACGGTATGTCCAAGCACTTCACAATGAACGATTCAAAATTTGACCTCTTTTATATAGTTTTCTTTGGGACGGAGAATTTTGCAGACTTTCAGCCTTGGGTTGTTTCTTTTATGCATTAAAAAAATCCTGTTCGATCCACAAATACATATTCTTACATCTGGTTCATACAGCAAGGGCAGTATATATTTCTAAGTACATATATAGGTCTAAGTATATGTTTTTAAGGATATATTATTTTCTATGCATATATTTCTATACCTAGTCAATAAGAGAGGCACATATTCCTAGATACGGCTTATAAGGAAGATATTTTTACATTTACTTCCTGCTTATAGAGGGAGGTTATGTTGCCAGGCTGGGGTCCATCTCGTCGCGCGCTGTTCCTGTCAGTCCTCGTGTCAGCCCTGTGATAGCTGTCATTTCCACCCCAGTGAGCTATCTCTAACTTGTCCTGCTATTTCCCTTTCGTTCGAACTCAAGTCACAAAAGATATCATGTATAATTCTAACTTACGAAAGCATATATGTTTACGAGATATATTTTTCTTAACGTCAAGTTCCTAAGAATCCGTCAGTTGAATAACATCTCTAACACACACACACACACACACACACACACACACACACACACACACACACACACACACACACACACACACACACACACACACACACACACACACACACACACACACATCTCTTAAAACCCACATCTTAACACACATCCAGTCTCTCAGCACACATACCTATCTCCAAGGAATCTGTCTCTCCCCTCCTTCTATAACTAGCCATACAGAAAAATCTCTATTCCTCACTGCCGTTGCTTCGGGCGTGAGACGTGGAGGACAGACAGTAAGAAGACCCAGCTCCTCACCTTTTGCCCTGAGGATAGACGTATAACCAACTTTGAAACTTATCATTCCTTCAGAAAGAGGGGGAGAACTTTACGATGAAGACCTCTAAAAATTTGGTATGTTTTGTGTCGTGTTTTCCTCCCTACTTTGTGTTTGGTTTTGGTCATCTCATATTTCTTGTTTCTTTAAAATCTTACAACCTTTAGCTTACCCATACATTATTTTATTTTGTACCTTACGATCTCATATTTCTTATCCCATTCAACCTCTCACTCATTCACCTATCCATATACTATCTCTTATTTTACTCCTTGTTCTCGAATTTCTTCTTCCAGTCAGTCTCACATATTGTCGTCACATTTCCTTTCTCGTTCCACTTCACAGCATTTCATTTATTTGTACATGATCTCAGGTCGGTCTCTAAAAATCTGTCTCATGCAACTTCATTCGTTTTTATATTTCCTCATTCAACATACTTCTCCAATACTCGGATTTCAGAAACAGCGTATGATCTCAAATCTTTTAAACGCAGTGTGTCCAGGGTTCTTGTCTTTTGTTCTTCCTTTTTACATAAAACTTCTAAATATGCTTACTTCCTGCAACCTCACTGAACCCCACAATATCCTATTCATTCACCCTGACCATCATTGAACCTCACAGCCTCATTCACTCTTCCTCTTCATCATTCAACCCCACATTGTCTCATTCATTCTCCTTATCATTCACTCCCATATAGTTTTTTTCACTTTCCCTGTCCATCATTCAACCTCACATTGTCTCATTCACTGTCCTTATAATTCAACCTCACATACTAGCAAGATTACCCCCATGTAACACAGATCAACCTCCTCCAACCTTATTCAACCCCGCGTTGTCTCATCCACTCTCCCTGTCCATCATTTATTCTCACATTGTTTCATTCACACATCCTCTTCATTATTCAGTCTAACATTGTCTCAGTCACTCATCATTCATCCTTACACAACAGCAAGCTCATGCTCATACAACACGCACCAACCTCCTCCAGCCTCATCCAACCTCACATTTTCTGCATTACGCCACACAACAACAACATTATTTCACCTATCTCGTTTTACCTGGCCAGGGGCACTCTCTCCCTTAGGGCTTGATCTTACTGTCCCTCTCCCTACCTCCTGCCCCTCTCTCCCACCCTCCCCTCCTCTCCCTTTCAAGTCCACCATCCTCCCCTACCCCTTTTTCCTATTCCCTCACCCTCCCCTGCAACTCTTCCCATCTGCCCACTACCCTATCTTCACCCCCCACTCCACCCCAGATATCTCTTACTGTTTCCTTCCATCTCCCCTCCCATTTGTTTCTTAATTCCGAATATTTACGGTAAGTGCGACCAGCCTCGTACGCCCCTGAGTGGCAGTCTCTGGCCAGTAAACCCGAACCTTCCCTCTAATGTAAACCCTTAAGTCTCATCGTTTGGAGTGAGTACTAAACATCGTCTAACGATAATGTCACCACCTAACGAAGTAACTAGTTACCTGGGTGGAAGGAAAACTTTTGGCTCGTCACTCAGTGTATTGTCGTGTCACATAAGGGCAACACATCATAGAGTGCGTGGATTGTACACACCCACATCTACCACCTGTTTTAAATATTACATCCTAAGTTACAGAACTTTACCTTCCCTCAGTATCCTTCCTGATCCCCGCAAGTACCACCACCGGAAGCACTTTTTTTTTTTTTTTTGACTTCCTGCTTTCAAGCAGTCTCTCTCTCTCTCTCTCTCTCTCTCTCTCTCTCTCTCTCTCTCTCACACACACACACACACACACACACATATATATATATATAAATATATATATATATATATATATATATATATATATATATATATATATATATATATATATATATATATATATTTATATATATATATATATATATATATATACACACTCAAAGAGGAGATATTAAGTAACCATAATATAAACATGTATTAAGTACTAGACAAATATAGATTGTGAAAAATTAGCAGCAACAAAAACACTCCCTCAAGATCATGTTTACTTTGGAGTTTTGAAAAGAGTAAAGAACGAAACAATGACCTGAATCTGTTGTGCTCGGTACGTGAAAGAAGGGCCGCGGGGATTGTAAATATAGGAGAACTGTATATAAAATTCTGGAGTTCAGTAGCTTTATTAAGGACAGACTGCAGGGCGGTAGGTCTGGAAAATATGCATCACAGAACATCCCTTTTTCAACAACAACTTATTTATAACAAAAAACTCTGCCATGTGTCTAAGTACCATTTATATAGACTCCTTAAAGATTCTGGATATGTTTAAATGCTAAATATTAAGAGAAGTACAGAAAAATGCTACATAGAGGCTGGATCATCTGGGAGTAATGTGAAGTTTTGATAAAGTCCCCCGGAGTAACATATCGCTCATCCGAAAAAAAAAACATTGGGAGTGACTTACGGACAGGGCCGCGTCAGGAAATCCTTCAACATCTAAAAATGTTTATGTTAGATTCCTGTGTACTGTAGAGTATTCACGTGGGTGTGTAATCCGCTTAGTCAGGAAAAACACGAATAAAAACACGTAATAAAAACAGTAAAAAAACGTAGAAAAACACGTAGTTAAAACACGCAGTAGCTAATTTTTTGGAGGTAGGGTAGGTGCAGTTAATGAGGTGTCCCGAAATTATAGAAAACTATATATATATAAACTGTTTTTTTTTTTTATAACTTACCTGTTGCCTGATGTTAAATTTTGTGTTGTGTGAGCTTGACAAACAGATCCCCAGGTGTTTTTATCCCTACTCAGTAACGATCAGTCTTCACATGACACACCATCTTCCTTTACATACCCCCACATCTTATCTCTCCACCTCGTTCTCGACCCCCCTCTCCTCCTTCAACCGCAACGATTCCTTACATTCTCTTAGTCTCTTTTTCCTTAATTCCACATGGCTGAACCACCTGAGAGGATTTTTATTTCTCCCACACAGTCAGCCTCTTCACCACATTCTTCACAAATTCTTTCCTTTAAACGAATTCTCTTTGCCACCTGTTGTTCTTGATCTCAGTGTTAACCAGAGGGGCACTCAGTGGAGCGCATCTCTCCGACATGGGCAACGTAATTTCCAAACCACTGTCCATAACGGGTTAGGTTTTCTCATCATTGATTAGGGTTTCACCAAAAATGTTTTCCGGATCCAGAATCTGTAACACGATCCGAATCGGTCCCAAGAGTTAATCGATTGTTCCCTGGGACACGGACTATCTACCCACCAAATATGGTCCAAATATCTCTTTTAGGTTTTAAGTAATCCTGCTAACAGACACACAAACTAACAAACAAGCAAGCAGGGGTGAAAGCATGCTCTCCTTGTCGGACAGAACAGTACCCTTCTCTGACTTCGTTAGGTGGAAGATAGAAGGTGGTGGCGAGGATGTGTGTGTGTGTGTGTGTGTGTGTGTGTGTGTGTGTGTGTGTGAGAGAGAGAGAGAGAGAGAGAGAGAGAGAAGTGAGGGGGGGGAGGAGAGAAACTGCGGCAGAGTGGCGGAAAGTCAAGAAAAGGAGAAATGCAGTGAGGTGGTGAAGGGGAAACGGATGGAGGGGGAACGCCAAAGGCTGGGCTGTGTAAGAGGAAAGAAGATTTTCCCAAAAAGAGAGAGAGAGAGAGAGAGAGAGAGAGAGAGAGAGGTAATGGGAGTAAGGTAAAGGAAGTGAGAGGAAGATGAGGGAACTGATGTCGGCGTAGAGGGAGATGAGTATAATAAGCGGAAGGAGATGAAGGTGAGAGATGAGAAGCTTGAAGGGAAAAGCAAGGGTGAAAGAAATGAGTGACTAGCGTGCTGGGTGTGAAATGGGAGTTGAAGGAGGAGAAAGATGAAATGAACGATGACAAGGAAGCATGTGAAAAGGTAGAAGAGGGAGAGGAAGAAAACTGGTGAGAGGTGGAAGAGGAAGAAAGTCGGCGAAAAGAGGAGCCTGAGAATGATGAGAGAAGAGAAGGAAGGACAGGATTTATACACGTTGAGGAAAACGAGGAGATGAAGGAGCTTGATGAAAGTTAAAGACGGAAAAGAAAATGAAAGAAATGATGACGACGAAGTGAGAGAAAGATGATGAAAAACATAGGGTCTGGAAAGGCGAGAAAAATGAGGAAATGAAGTATTGGGTGGAAGATGTGAAAAAATGAAGATGGAGAGAGGATGAGATGAAGGGGAAGGAGAAGGGGAGGAGGAGGGAGAGAGAGAGGAGGAGAAGATGGAGGAGAGATGAGAAGGTGGTGAGGAAATGAGGAAATAATGTAAAGGTGTTACGAGAATGAGAAGGGAAAAAAATGAGAGGAATGATGACAGAGAAACAGAGGGATTGGGTGATGATGATGATGATGATGTTAAGCGACTGGAAGGTAAAGAAGAAATGCAAAGGCAAAGAAAATGAGGAAATGGAGAGTTTGGAGTGAACAAAAGGCAGGGAAAAGATGAGAGGAAAAATGATGAAAAGGAAGATATGTAGAAGAGACGATGGTATGAGGAGGCGGGGAAAAATGAAAAGTGGAGTACTAGGTGTGACGTAAAAGAGGCGGAAGAAAGATGAGATGAATGATGATGCGGGAGTGTGAAAATGGAGAGGGAAAGGAAGATGAAGGTTGGTGAGAGGAAGTTGAGGAGGTTGAGAGACGAGTAGGAGGAAGAAAGTTTAAAAAGGAGGGGAAAATTAGGTAATAAAATCCAGGTGTGAAATCATGAACGAAAATAAAAGATAATGATGATGGAGAAGTGTGAGGAGGAAGAAAGAGAGAAGAGGAAGTGGAGAGAGTGGAAAAATGGAAGAAGAGCAGGATATATGAAGCAAAAGAGGCGTGGTAAAAATGAGAAGAAGGATGACGGAAAAGGAGAGGGAAAGTAAGAGGAAACTGAGGAGAGGAGGAGGTGGAGGGAGTTCTAAGTGAGAAAATGAAATGAGGATGTAAGATGTGAAGAAATGAGGCTGGGGAATGATGACAGGAAAGTTGATACACAAAGAGAGGATGAAGAAGATGATAAGGATGAGAGACGAGAAGAAGGGAGGGTGTGAAGAAGCTGGAAAAATGAGAAAGTGGAGTAGGGAACGTGAGGTGTAAAATAATCTAGAGAAAGATGAAAAGAATGAAGACAGACAAGCAGAGGAAGAGAAGAAAGTTGAAGAAATTGGGAGAAAGGAGGAAAAGAAGGTTTGAAAATACGAGAGTGGAGTACGGAGTGTGACGTAAATGAGGCGGAAGAATTGAAGAGAAGGAAAATGACGGAGATTAGAGGGAAAGGAGGAGGCTGAGAGACAGAAAAGAAGGATTGAAAAATGAGGAAGGACCAGATGGCATAAGGGGCGTGAGGTGTGACGCGGAGGATTGGAAAAGATAAAAAAGGTGCCGGAGAAGTAGTAGTAGTAGTAGTAATAGTAGTGGTATGAAGACGAGGAGGAGGAGGAGAAGGAAGAGGGTGAGGAGGTTGAAAGACGAGGAGGCGGAGAGAGTTTAATAGGCTGGAAACTGAGGAAGCAGAGAAAGGGAGAAGTAAAAAAAGGGTGGGAACGATGAGAAGGAAGATGACAGAAGAGAAATTGAAAAGGATAAGGGAAAAAAGTTATTGTCTGTGTTGTGAGATAAGAAAAGAGAAAGGTGGGAAAAAAGGTAAGAAATAAAGACAGAGGGAAAAGAGAGAAGAGGAGATTAAACGAGGAGAGGTAAAGAAGTGAGAAAAGAGGAGTGAGTGAGATAAGGAGACGAGGACATCGAGAAATAGGAGAAAAGTTTCGGGACAATGAAGGGGCTGGAGAGTGAAGCATGAACGGAAAAATGACGGTGTGACGAGATGCCAGGAAAGTGACGCGGAGCAAACTGAAGAAGGGTGAAAAGTGAGAGGAAACTTTAAGAGGCGAATGAAAGACAGGCCGACGAAAGAGTACAATAAAAAACAAGGATGAACTGAGAGGAAGCTTGCTGTGTAGATCAACGAAAATTAAGCAGGGTTGAGAAATATAATAAGAAAAAATCTGGAAAAGAAGTGCAATAAGGAATAGTGAAGTCTTTATCCAACCCCACCAGTTCGAAGAGCCAATCCAAAGCTGAATAAAATCGTCTAGAGATATCAGAGATAACAGACGTCCTTGGGTTGAATTGATTGATGTACCGATGTGGTAGGAGAATGATGAATGTGACGTCAGAGAAAGGTTAGTGAATCAAGCTTGAAAAAGAATGAATAAAAATGGAAGCGGAGAAGAGAGGGAAAGCAAAATGTGAGATGTGAAAGAAGACTGAGAAAAGCAGAACGAGACAGCGGAGAGAGAGAGAGAGAGAGAGAGAGAGAGAGAGAGAGAGAGAGAGAGAGAGAGAGGAGGGGGGAGAGGAAGCCGAATGAGAGCTAAAGAGCGGGAAGGGGAGGGAGACAGGAAAGGGGAGAGCAGGGTGGGAGAGAGAAACAGAGACGGGGAGGGGGGAGACAGAGAGAAACAGGAGGAAGGAAGAAAGAGGGGGAGGAGAGAGAGTGGCAGGGGGGAGTCGGGGAGGCAATGAGTGTGGGGGGGGGAGAGTGAGAAAGACGGAGGGGAGTGGGGGAGGGATACTGGAGGTGTTGAGGCGGGGTGAGAGCTGTGTGTCTTGCTCTTCTGCTTGACTGAACTGTTTCATTCCCTGCCTCATTCCTCATCCCCGCTGGCAGGTCCCATTGTTTGTGGCGCGGGGCGGAAAAAGAAGCACGGGGATCTGTGTTCATTAGTCCCACCAGCTTAATGTTTTACCCGATAGTGCGTGTGCGCCTACTTATATTTATTCCCCGTCGTTATCCCTCACTTTCCACCCCGCTTCTCGGTTCTCTCTCACTTTGGCTGTCTATCTGTATGCCTGTCTGTCTTTCTCAGTATAGATAGATAGACAGATAGATAATAAGTGAATGACCTTTGACCAAGCCCCTAAGAATAACAAAAGTAGCCCCAAATGAAAGAAAAACACTACTTTTCTGGGTACCCTTTGGTCTGCTTTGCCGTGACATTTTCCACAGTTCCTGACCAATGGATCTCTGATATTAAGAGCACTGAAATTTCCCATCGTCTTTTCATAAGGGATGGCACTTTTAAAAACACAGCTAGAGGGCAATTTGAGATGGTAGTTTTTCCAGTCTGGCCGAACTACCGCGATTGAGATGGTTTTTGGATTTTATTTCTTTTTTACTTAACGGGCTTCAGAGGATCATTTACTATATTTGCTTCTGGAATTTGTTGATATCGTTTGTGCGTAATGCATCAAGGTCAGTATCAGACGGACATTCAGACTTATAGACATGAACACAGGATTCTCTCTCTCTCTCTCTCTCTCTCTCTCTCTCTCTCTCGCCAAAATCGTCACAACTCATCATTCTCGCGCAGCATCAGGCTTTGAGCGAAGGAGACCTGGGCGCATTCGGGCGAGGCAGTCACGAGGATTTTACGAGAGAGGCGACCATTGCTGCGTCTCACCAGGCCTGTTTATACCCCAGTTTCGCCAAGTGCTGTTTTTTGCTTTTGGTTTATGTGCTTGTGTTTATTTTTCTTTTTTTCAACCAAGCTCTGAAAGGAAAAGGCAACTCTTCTCACTTCTCTGCTGCATGACCCCGCTTTGAGCCCATGATGCCGTGGGTGTTTATCAGACATTCCCCTTCTATTTCCATTGAGTTTGTCGATATTCCTGTAACTGTGTGCGTAGCTGGAGTTCTCTGTGCTTTTTGTCCCGTTCTGTCCTTCACCTGTCTATCTATCCATCTCTTCTCGTTCTGTCCCATCGCCTTTCTATCTATCAAACTCTTCTCCTCCATAACTATATTTTAAAGCCCATTCCTTTCATTGCCTTTCTGCGTATCTACCTACAGTCAGTTTTCTTTTCCTAGCTAGTTGTCTGGTTGGGTTGACGACCTTTGAATAACAATGCATAACTGTTCAGACTAAGCATGAAACACTAATAATTCTAGAAATGTTGCATAATAACTTTCCACATTTCGGTTCACCACTAAAATCTGTTACCATATAAGGCCACAATTGCAACTAATCAGGTGGATCAGGTGGCCCATGCATAGTAATTCCTCTCCCCATACACAGCCTCTATCCCCATTCCAGCCCCTCCCATACAGCCCCTACAGCCGCTATCCCCATTCCAGCCCCTCCCATGCAACCCCTACAGCCCCTATCCCCATTCCAGGCACCTCCTTTCCCCATGCTTGACGGTTCCTATCCTCATGTTCGGGGTCGCAAAAATTGAATTTAAAAAAAAAAAAAAAGATTGATTTCACTAAGTTGAGCTATACCAAAAACTACCACTAGATTGCTATATATGGGGAAGCTATTGGTGCACTGGCTGAGAGAGAGAGAGAGAGAGAGAGAGAGAGAGCTGAGGGGCTCTTTAGACAGCCTGCAGACATGATTGCTCCCTCCCATCTGCTTCCTGTTTTTTTTTTTTTTTTCCCCACGAAGCTTGCTAAATGGATATCAACAGAAATTGCTTAGATGGTCGTACATGGATACCAAGGTCAGAGAATGGGTTAAAACAGTGACGACCCCGCCTCTCACGACCCATCATCCTCCCTCACACACTTCCCTACCTTGTCCTTCCACCTCCTTCACTTCCTTGCTCTGTTCCTCCACTTCGTTGACTTCCCTACCTTGTCCCTACACCTCGTTCACTTCCCTACTTCGTTTCTTCACGTTTTTTTTTTCTTCCACCAGTTTCATTCTATTACTGAAAGAAAAGCATTAGGGAGCCGAATGCTAATCGCCCGCCAGAATATGCTGTTGGCCAAGTCCAAGATTTTGGCCATATCTTGATACCCTGAAGGTTTCATGTTGATAGCTTAAGCCACATGAGATATAATGGTGCTAAAGGTGGACGATAAAAACTAGTTGACCTTTGGCAGCCATTTTGGTGACCTTGACCTTGACCCCGACTGCCTGCAGTACTTTCGAACGCTTCCAAAATTTTGGCCATTATCTTGATACCATGAAGGTTTCATGTTGATAGCTGAAGCTCTTCATGGGATATAATGGGAACACACACACACACACACACACACACACACACACACACACACACACACACACACACACACACACACACACACACACACACACACGGGGAGGGCAAAAACATCATCGCTCCGCCTTGTAAAGGCGGGCGGTATAATTAAAGAACAGGTGGTCATTTACCTTCACCTTTTTGCCCGAGGCTTTTTTAAAATCTTGCTACGTATCATTATCATCATAATCATCATCATCATTGTTGATTATATTATTATTATTATTATTTTTTTTTATCATTTTGAATATTATTATTATTATTATTACAGGGGAGATGTTTAGCAATGAGGGGATTAATGAAGGTTGTGTCTAACCCTTACAAACCAAATAGTATATCTCTTTAAAAAAAAAAAAATAAAAAAAATAAACTAATGGTGTCAGCAAAAATTAAATATACATTACGTCATTAATTTTATGGGGTTGAAAGGTAAGAAAAGTTCCCCAAAATCTAATTATAAGTTTTGAATCTTGTGACGATGGTAGAATGTGGATGGCCATTCTTTGCCGTTGCTAACTGCACTCTGGAATGTGAGATGTAAGCTGATCACACCTAATAACCATAGTTTTTCCAGAAATGACCGTCGAAAATTAAGGATTCGATTTTTTCCCTTAGTGATTTAAGGTATGGAGTCTTTTAATTTTGTTTTGCTACTTTCACTCGATTTCCAACTTACAAATGATTCCCTGTTTTGAAGGAGTGAATGAGGGCTTTAATTAATAATCTTTCACGTACTATTCATTCTTACACATGCAATACCATTTTCGCTATCAGTCTAACGGGTATTTTTGTCTTCCAGTCTATCAGATCAAGCTATATCCACACCCACCCACCTCCCCTGGCCCGTCTGAGAGAGGGGTCCCATCCACGCTAAGAGTCGTTTCTGATGCGGGTCACGGCCACGCATAAGTTGGACGCGACCCCCAGTGATCCCAGCACTTGAGGAGCATCAGGTTAGTAAACAGGACCAAAACTTCCTCTGCTCTGATGCTGTGCTGGGGTGCGACAGGGAGTAAGGGAGGTAAGGAGGTGAGAGGATGGGGGAGTGGGGTAGGGAGGTGACAATATAGGTGGGAGGGATGAGGTGAGAGGGGGTAGGGGGAAGAGAGGTGGCAGGGTGGGTAGGGAGGAGGAGGGAAAGGGATGAAATGTGGTAGGGGTAGGGAAGTGATAGGGTGGGTTGGGAGGGACGAGAGGAGGAGTGAGGAGAGGGAAGCTTTCAAGAGAGCGAAAGAAATAGAACATGCAGTGGTGGGTTCAAAGTGGTAGAGAATCTAAGAAAGGAAAATGGATGAGGAATGGAGAGATAGGGAGCGTAGGAGAGGGTTAGAATGGAGAGACGAAGGAGGTGGAGAAGGAGTAGTGGACAGACATGAATTGAAAAGAAAGATGATTAAGGAAAGGTGTAGGGGGTCAGGGAAATGATAAAGGGCTAAGGAGGGAAGGTAGGGAGTTTGGGAAAAGTTTAGAATGGAAGGACAGAGATGCAGAAAAGATACGTAATGCATGAGTAAGAAGAGGTGGATGAGGAAGTGAAGGGGTAAGGAGTGGGGAAGAAATTAAGAATGGAAAGACAGGGAGACAGATCGGGTAGGCTAAGTGGAGGCTTTGAAAGAGGAGACAAAGAAACAGGGAGAGGTAAGGAGTGGAGAGGTAGAAGAAGTGAGTGATGAAGTGGAGAGTGCTGGAGAGCCTCAATAGGGAGAGACATAAGGACGGGAGAGTCAGATGAAGGAGAGGAGTTTATGGATAGTGAAGTGAGAGGAAGGGAGGAGAGGGTAAGGATAGGGAGGAGTGGAAAAGCTTGAAATGGAGAGAAAGAGTGGAATGGGTGTGAGTGGTTGGTTAGAAAGGAGAGGGTGATGGTAGTGGGTGGAGGAAGAAAAATAGAGAGGTATGGGTGGAGGAAAAGTGTGGAGTTGTAGAGAGAGGGGTACCACGGAATTGAAGGGTGGGAAGTGGAAAGGTAGACGGTGGAGGGGTAGAGATGGAGGAGGAGAGATGTGGAGGGGGAGAGATATGGAGGGGTAGAGGTGGAGGAGGAGGAGATGTGGAGGGCTAGGGTTATGTGTTTGCGTCATACGTTGTGTTCCAGGTCACAGACGAGTATTTGTTGGGTAAATAGAAGGTTGTGTGTGTGTGTGTGTGTGTGTGTGTGTGTGTGTGTGTGTGTGTGTGTGTGTGTGTGTGTGTGTGTGTGTGTGTGTGTGTGTGTGTGTGTGTTTGTCGGGGTGTGTATTTTAGGGCGTCAGACAGCCATACAGACACAGCAAACAGTGTGAGAGAGAGGGAAGGGGAGCAGCTTTGTTAGGCGGGTCTGGGTGTGGTGGACCGAACATATGTATATATTCCTCAGCAGCAGGAAAGGAGGAAATGTACAAATGGCCAAGTGTGTGTGTGTGTGTGTGTGTGTGTGTGTGTGTGTGTGTGTGTGTGTGTGTGTGTGTGTTTCTCATGTATTCTCCAAACTTTTGCCTTGGTCTTGGTCTACTTCTTCTTCTTCTTTCAGTGTGTTTTTAAAGATATATGACAACCTAAATACACCTGATTGCGTCGAAATATTTACCTGCGTCTACAACCCCTCTTTCACGAACATCTTAAGTGGCAGTACTCAAACTACACTACACTTTGCTCACCTGTACTCTGCCTAAATGACCTGTGCAAGTAATTAGCACTAAAATATGGTGCTGGTCACGAAGACGTGCCATAGAAAGGATGTAAGGCCATAGAGCTACGAGAAATAAGACTCAAAAAGACGAAAATTTCTGCCAAGTTGAAATGGACGAACTGTTGTCAGCTAAATTTCTTGACAGCTAAATTTCTTTCACTTTGTACACTTCCATTCGGTTATATAAGTAATCCTTTAGTTCCCAGTTCCAGTACTACCCCACGCCTTGTACATTCCATCCCAGTACCACTCCTCCCAGTACTCCCCATTCTAGTACTTCCCATCCCAGTACATCCATCTCAGTACTCCCCACCCTAGTACTTCCCATCCCAGTACTTCCCATCCCAGTACTTCCCATCCCAGTACTTCCCATCCCAGTACTTCCCATCCCAGTACTTCCCATCTCACTACTTCCCATCCCAGTACTCCCCATCTCACTACTTCCCATCCCAGTACTTTCCATCTCAGTACTCTCGATCCCACCATTTCCCTGCGTAATTTGCTCCCCCGCTCATCTCTAATACCTACCCTCACACCCACGTATTCCGAGCGTAATCTACTGACCTTGCGGCGTCCTGGAAGTCCTGGAAGTGTAGGCAGAGACCACGACAGGCTGCGAGGTGACGGGTCCATGGCTCACGTATACCTTGATCTGGTAACTCGTGCCTGCGTCCAGTCTGCTCACGTTGAAGTTGGGCCAAGGAGAGGTGACGTTGGCGAAGAGGGTGCGGTTCTCGAAGTACACCTGGCGGGGAGAACAGGTGAGGGGATGAGAGAGAGAGAGAGAGAGAGAGAGAGGAGGGGGGATGATGAAGAGAAAGTAAGACATAAAATGGATTGAAGGTGATTGTTAGACTAGGGTGGTTTTTGGTGTATGTGTGTGTTGTGTGTGTGTGTGTGTGTGTGTGTGTGTGTGTGTGTGTGTGTGTGTGTGGCAGTAAGTACCGTCAATTTACAAGAAAAATAAAAAAATGTCCCTTTCTCCAAATACATCTGGCTAGGAGGTAGGGAGTGTAGCTGAGGATATTTTTTTGTGATTAGAGAGAATTATTGAATATTATTGATGCTGGAGAGGGACGCCTTCACGAGGTGGCACTGATATGACCGAGTGGTGGAGCTGCCCTGTTATAAAGACGTACCCCAGTCCCCCCTCCATCCCAACGAAAGGAGGATGGTGAACGGCAGGACGAGGGCAACTTGAGCCTGCAGTCCACTGGGTTCACGTTTCAGATGAGACTTGGTTTGAAACTACTACTACTACTACTACTACTACTACTACTACTACTACTACTACTACTACTACTACTACTACTACTGCTACTACTACTACTACTACTACTACTACTACTACTACTACTATACGATATCTCTAACTCTTTCAGGGCGATGTCGTAAGTTTTTTTTTCTTTTTTCGTTTCCTGGAGCTTATTTTTCTACTAACACCTCTTCCTAAGCAATTTATTTTGCTTATCACTCCTTCCTCTCATCTTCTGCTTCATTTAAATCATTCCAACACCACTACACTCACCATAAATAAAATTCAAAAGGATATTAAGCAGCCTTATCCAAGAATAAATCGCTAAGGAAGAGATGCTAGGGAGCTTTTTTATCCGACGGGAATAAGGACTCAAAAAAAAAATCCCCAGAACAGAAGAAAATCGTCTGGCGGAACCGAGAATAAAACAGGAAATGACGTCACCGGAAGCAGGGGGTAAATACTGCAAAAAAAAAAAAAAATCCTCCGTACAGGGTTGCCAGTTTAGCGGTACTAGATTAAGAAAAAAAAATTGATGTTTACCGAAGGCTTTGACATCTAGCGAGAGACTTCAGATTTCTTCCATTTATTAGCGATGTTTTCCAGGCAATGTAGCGGTTTTTTTCTGGATTTTTTTTTCCTTGGACGTAGCGATCTTCTAGCGTCTTTCAATTTAGCGACTCTGGCTCCCACAGTGAAGGGATAAAATTAGGGCTTCTAAAATGGAGTAAAGACTAACGAGGAGAGTAATCCGAGAAAGGGAGAGAGAGGGAGAGGGAAGATGATGGCAGCTCAATTATTCAAGACTGTGTGCAAGGGAAGTGGGACATGAAGGGAAGGGAAGGGAAGGGTACGAGGAAGAGGAAGGGAAGGGAAGGGAAGGAGTACGAGGAAGAGGAAGGGAAGGGAAGGGGTACGAGGAAGAGGAAGGGAAGGGCAGGGAAGGGGTACGAGGAAGAGGAAGGGAAAAGAAGTGAAGGGAAGGGAGGGATAGAAGGAGAAAATGCGGCAGAAAGGGAAGGGAAGGATAGGAAGAAGGAAAGGGTGTTGTGTGAGAAAGGGAGCGGAAGGTGTGTGAAGAGGGTATGAGAAGGGAAGGGAAGGGAAGGGAAAAGTGTCATGAAAGGATGGGAAGGGAAGGAAGAAGAAGAGTATTGGGTGGGGAAGGGAAGGACAGGAACGGGAAGGAATAATAGAAAGCGAAGGGAAGGAATGGGAAAGGAAGAGAAAGGAAAGAATAACAGGAAAGGAAGGGAATGGTGTTGTGTAAGGAAGGGAAGGAAATGGAACTGATGTTGTGAAGGGAAGGGAATTGAAGAAGTGAAGGTGTGCGAGGAAGGGCAGGAAGTGATGTGTGTGTGTGTGTGTGTGTGTGTGGAAGGGACGGGATTGAAGGGAAGGAAGGGTACTGTGTGGAGAACGGTAGGGTAGTGTTGTCATATAAGACTTTGTAGTTACTTGTAGAGAAGTTATATATATTAGACTTGTGGACGAGCGGTTGCTATACTTGAGTAGCTTTGTAAGTAGATAATCTTCTTTCCCATTTGTCATGCAATGACAGGAGAGGTAAAGAATAGTATGGGACTTTTTTTATTTGTCTTGGAAATATTAACAAGTCTCTCACACAGAGCGAAGTATAAAGTAGAGTCCCGCTAGCTATCTCCCTGTCTCTCTCTCTCTCTCTCTCTCTCTCTTCCAAGTTGCTAAGCCTTTCTCACCACTACCTGCCGATTCTATGGCCTCTCTTCTGAGCTCTCTTTCCTAAATTCTGGTGTAGCAGGAGTCGTGTCACGTGTGTTCACTGTGGTTGGAAAGTTCTAGAAGCCTGTGTGTGAGTATGTGTGTATGTGTGTGTATGGTCACGAGGCGATGTCGTGTGCCTATAAAGCATTCCTTGAGTTAAGAGTGTGTAAGCATGTTTAGCATTGCTCGATTCTCGCAGACACAATACCTTCTCATCATCTGACTTCCTGCTTCTATCTGTCTCTCTATCTATCTATTTATCTATTTATCTATTATGATTTGTAATTATAATATGGAGTCCTAACAGTGTATTGTGTGGGGAAGGAAAGGGAAGAGAAGCTGTGAGAGAAAGGGAAGGGAAGAGGAAGGGAGGCCGTTGTGTGGGGATGATGATTATGGTGATATTACTACTACTGCTGCTGCTACTACTACTACTACTACTACTACTACTACTACTACTAATAATAATAATAATAATAATAATAATAATAATAACAATATGGCCAAGTTCACCACGTTTCAAATCAGTCGATATTAATCTGAAGAACGGAAGGATGTAATGCTTTGAGAAATGTGGAATTAAAAACAGAGTCAGAAAACCCTTCTTTACAACAAGTTAAAAACTGAGTCACAAAACCCTTCTTTACAACAAGTCAGTTGCGAGGAAGTGGACGAGGCAGCAGGATATCCAAGCCTGTGTACACCTCTTTACCAACCTCATATTTTCTGCCTAGTCAAACATTTTCTTCCCTTTTCATTTGGGTTATTATATGCTGAAGATATTATAGGCATACGGCTCCCAGGCGGGCGGGTAATGCGACATTCATCTGCCGGCCGGACAGGTAGCAGGGAGTTAGCAAGAAATATTGCAGATAACACTTGAGACCGACTCTTGACCTGCCGCAGTATATTTGCGAGACCAGGCCAGGCCCGGCTCACCCCACCAGCTGCCCCCGCTGCTTGATAACCGCCTCTTTACTGGCCAACTTCTTAACTTACACACACACAACTTGGCCTCATCTCGCCCTCTTGCCTCCCAGCCCCAGGACTTGTTTCCACTGCCAAGACTTAGTGCAGAATCTCGTTACGACTTAACCCACTTGCAATGCGCCAGTATATATATATATATATATATATATATATATATATATATATATATATATATATATATATATAATACAGTGAAATTTAATAGATTAGTGGATACTGGAAACAGACGCAGAATTATGAAATTACCCGACTAACGCGAGTGAAGTAATGTGATGTGGACATAATATTATGTGAACTGGCGAAAGGGAAATATAGAATTTAAATTATGCAGAACCGCTACAAACACAGTGAGGGAGAAGGAGGAGAAACAAGATGGAAATGAAGGGATGGAGTAAAAGCACTCGGAAGGCTTAGTATCCATTTGTTACGCATGACATGGAAGAAGCAGGAGCAGAATGATATAATAGGAGAGGAACATTTAGTAAATGATTAAAGTCAGAAAAAAATACTGAGAGGTCGCTTAAACCAGGAAGTAATTTGTTGCTCTGCTTTGTCTGTGCGCGTATCCATAAGCCCACAAACATGCCACAAAAATGGTCTTATTATTAACAACACAACGCACTATATAAGATTTCTCGCGCAGTAAAATGACGATAACATGACAAGCAGCCAAACGAATACGCACAGATATCTCGTCAATTAGTACACAGTGAAAACACAAGATTTAGATCTCTTATCAAACTGTCCCATAACACCGCAAGACAGTGAATTTATCGTACGTTAAAAAAAAAAAAAAAAAAAAAAGTAATCCCTTATCCATCTCACCATTTTCTAGAGCAAACTTTGGGAGCCGGAATTCGCTCTTTTCCGGATGTACCTTGCGTCTCTGAGCTACATTTGTCACATTCAAATCTATTTCTTCGTGATGTTTTTTTCGCGTATTTACTGTAAAACAACACTGAACACTTCTCACTTACCTTGTATTTCCATGCTAGATAACGCATTGTACCTTTCTCTCAGGGGGACGCCATTTAATCTGCGACGAATAACAGTGAGAAGTATTGTACATTTAAACAACTGAAAACAAACAACGTGCTTCTCAGTTACCAAACACGTATTCCAGTACAAGTATACCCGTGACCTGCTATAGTACATTACATTATCAGTGAGAGTACTATCCGAGATCGTGAGTACAGGCAGTTAAGCGTACCCCTTGGATGTACTCCCTGGTGCAGTACAATGTACCTGGGAAGACAGTGTACGAGGGACCTGTAATAGCCTGGAGAATACACCACTGAGCGGAAATTCTCATTGTCCTTACGCCACCTTCCAAGTGTTTGTGATCTTCTGCACTTATCTCAACGTAGTTACTCATATATGACGGAGCTTAAAAATAGATGGATAGATAGTTTGATAGATTAAAAAAGAGAGAGAAAGGGGAGGAGGGGGGAAACAAACACAGATACAGAGAGACAATGCTGAGACAGACACAACAACGGATGTATGACAGACTTACAAAGAGGTGGTTAGAGGGAAAGAGGAAGAAAGAACTGGAGAAAGAGAAAGTAAGGGACAGAGACAGAAGGAGGCTGAGGGAGAACCTGAGAGACAGAGAGATACACAGAGGTAATGATAGAGATAGGGAGTTTGTGCAAGAGACCCACCTCAGCTCTGTATAGGGTGGAGCCAATGGTCGTCACATCAGGTCTCTGGCAGGTGAGGCTCAGAGAAGAGGCTGTGATGTTGGCCAGGCGACATGACGAGAGTGGCAGCGGCGTCTCTGTAACACCACATGACACCACTTGGTTACCCCACACCATAATACATACTACACCACACCACACCACACCACACCACACCACATCACAACGTCACACCAAACCATTACACCACATTTAACTGTATAACACCCCACTTCTCTGTCGACCACTTGTCACATGCCATACATCTTTCACACACTGTCTCTGTCACACCACACCCTCTCTGTCAACATCTCACACCCTCCCCTAACACATACCAATTCATCTCTGTTCCAGTCCTTAGGCAAATATGCATGGAATAATGGATGGTGGGAAGCATCTAAATATTTAATCTCCCTCCCTCTCTCTCTCTCTCTCTCTCACACACACACACACACACACACACACACACACACACACACACACACACACACACACACACACACACAAAACAGCAACCTCTTTCCACTCACTTGCCACCTTGACCGAGAAGCCACAGGGATGAGTCTGCTTGCCCATTTCATTGACGGCCCAGCATGAGAGCGTCCTATCTTCGGGACTCTGAACAGGATGAACTGTGATCTGTGCTGAGGCTTTATCTTCGGGCTCTGGGACTGCCTGCGTTTCCACCACCTCGTTGCTGTTATTCCACTGCCACAAGATTATTTTTACAGGTGGATAGGAGGACACGGTACAGGTGATATTGATGGGCTTGTCGTAGATGAAGTACGTGGTAGGGGAAGTCTTGCATTCTGGGGAGTCTGGGGAGGGATGGCGAAATAATTAGAGTTCCTTATCTGTTAACAGTGGGATGAAGATAATGATAAAGGTGTGTTATTGTGTGCCTCGTATTTGCTTTCTAGGTGAAGTGCGTGGGCAGTGAGGTATGGCTTTCTAAGGAGTATAAGGAGAGACTGGAAAAGGAAACAGGCTTGCTTTCTTATGATCTAGCAGAAGTTGGGCATGCCGGGGAGTCTGATGTTCGAGAGGGTCTTCCGGTAAATTAGGTATCTTCCTCATTTTTTATAGGGAAGAGACGGTATGAAGGTTTGTGTTTTAGTCCTCAGTATTCATTTGACGTAGATGAAGTAAATGAGGGTGGACGAGGTGAGGCATTTGGGGAAGTCAGAAGCTGGGGAAAGAAGGAGTATTGCTTCGTATTTTCTCAGAGTGGAATGAAAATGTACAAGTTTGCGTTCTAGTTCTATGTACAGTATTTTTGTTGATGATGAAGTAGGTGGTAGGAGAGGCCAGCCACTTTGGAGAGTTTGAAAATGGCGAAAGATAGATAAGTAAGTGGAGTTGCTTTTTCTTTTCTTTTTCCTCAGTGCAGTGTCGATATATAGGCTTGTGTTTGAGTTTTGTTTGCTCTATCGTAGGAGTGGACGGTGGGCAAGGTTAAGCATTCGAGGGAGCCTGACGCCGGAGAGATAAGGGTCAGTAAATAGGGTACCGTTTCTCTCTCTCTCTCTCTCTCTCTCTCTCTCTCTCTCTCTCTCACACACACACACACACACACACACACACACACACACACACACACACACACACACACACACACACACACACACACACACACACACACACACACACACACACACACACACACACATGACTATACTAAAGCATGTGTAATAACGTTGCGAGAGGTGAGGCAATCGGGGAATAAAAGAAACTGAGAAAATACGGAACATTCAATACTGTTTTTTCTTATTTTTACCAATGAAATGGCGATATAATAGGCTTGTGTTTTTTGAACTTTGTATCGGCTTTTCTAGTGAGTGAAATACGTGGTTGGCAACTTCAGATTTTCTATGGAATGCGAGTGAGGAAAAAACGAACAGTAAATACTCTTGAATTCAACTGGACTAGGAATATTTATGCAGGTATTTCCGTTTTCCTGCTTTGGGTTTGTTTTGCTGTATCTGAAATGAAATCATGCTTGAGGTAAGGTGTAACGAGAACTGTGAAAGCGAGGAAACAGCAAGAATACTGTGCAAATATAATCGTATTGAAGGAATGAACTAAAGTAATAGACAGTAAGATAAGAACATGTGCTCGATAAATTGGGTAGCACACGCCATTGACCTAGGAGATAAATAGGGTAAATGACAATTTTATAATGCATACGAAAAGACAAGATCACTGACGCAAGAAAAACATCGATGAATGATTGTGTAGAATCTTAAAAAGGATTAAACATTATTTTTTTGGACTTAACACCCTCAGTCTCAAGTCAATCACGCAGCTGGATAAAAGCGTCTGTCTTTAACTGGAATGGATGACTAGACTTGTCCCAACCATGAGAGAGTTAATGGTGACAGTACGAATGACCTCAGTTTCCTGCGACGTACTTTTGGCTAATGCAAATCGTCAGAAGTTAAGTGGAAAAACAAAATAGAGTTGTTCCGAGCATGAGAGAGTCCATTATCAAACGTCCTTGCAAAAAAAAAACGAGAAAAAAAAGGCAGAAAAAATGAGTGAGTGATAGAAAAGTGCCAACCTGAAAAATCTGGCGAAATATTTGTGCAGTTGTTGGTAAATTTGAGTAGTAACCATTTGTTGCTGCGAGTTACATCATCATCAAAATGTGCATGAAAGGAAAAAAATGACCCAAAAATGCATGGCTGAAAAATTTGGCACAATGTTTGATTGAAAGTAAATGACTGAATATTAGCCATTTTTTATACAATGATGAAAACTTGATAATTCTTGAAGTTATTTGATGCCAGATTTAGATTATTGTTTGACTTTATAGTGTATTTTTAGTGCTTATAAATACGCTGGAAGATTCTACCTCTATTCAATATTCCTTACTATTTTTTTTTTTTCTCTCTCTCTCTCTCTCTCTCTCTTTTACTACCAAGCGTTTTTATCCAGGCAAAGAGAGCGACCTATTAATAAAAGAAATAGTAAAGGATCTTTCTAACCATCCTATTCGGAAATATTCTCCTGAGATGAATAAAATCGTCTGAAGGTCCGATGTGGTAAGAATGAGATAAAAAACTGTATTGTGTGTGTGTGTGTGTGTGTGTGTGTGTGTGTCTGTAAATAGGTATATGAGTGATTGTAATATGTGCAATGTTGACTGTGGATGTGGATGTATGCATGTGTTCATTTTGTGTGTGTGTGTGTGTGTGTGTGTGTGTGTGTGTGTGTGTGTGTGTGTGTGTGTGTGTGTGAATAAGTATATGAGTTATTGTAATATGTGCATCATTGTATGTAGATGTGGATGTATGCATGTGTTCATCGTGTGTGTGTGTGTGTGTGTGTGAAATAAACCTAGTAATTCAGTGTTAGTGCTGTAGCGTGAGTGGGTGAGGTTTGGCCAGTGGTAGCGGCGACGTGCACTAATTAAGGCATTCTCGGCATAGTCCACACACACACACACACACACTTATTTGATGAACGAATAAACAACTGCTCACATTAAGAATCTCTCTCTCTCTCTCTCTCTCTCTCTCTCTCTCTCTCTCTCTCTCTCTCTAGTACTATTTTCATTTGTACATTCTTCATGTGTACTGCCTGAACGAGTAGCACAAATTATACAGAGGCAGGGAATAAATTAGGCTTGACTGAATACGGAGTGGTTGACCAGACAGGTGTATAAGGAAGAGGGCGGATGAGGGTATAAGGAAAAGGGCGGATGAGGGAGTGAGAGACGGAGAACGAGGTATGAGACTGACTAGGAGAGACCACGAGGGTGAGAAAGTAGCTGGGAGGAGAAGGAGAGGGGAACTAAGCACGAAATGGATAGACAGACTCAGAGGATGTTTGAGTGACGTGGTGACTAGATGAAAAAATTACAGTATCCTGACACGTTATATATTTTTCTTTCGCTACCTCCAAAATATATATATATATATATATATTTTTTTTTGGGGGGGGGACCTGGGAGACTTTTTCTTTTTGCGAGACAAGTTAATGGAGTGTGGCTTTCATTCCTTCACTGTCCATGATTATTTTACTCTGAATGAAATCGCCTTAAGGTAACATGAATATATTAGAATGAAGATATCGTTGTGAAAGGGTTAAGGAGGAAGGAAAAAAATCATACATGGCACATATCAAAAAAGAAACAAGTGCAGTCAAGTATGAAATATAAATTGTGTTTTTTGATTTTGTGAAGCTGATCTAGCGGTTAGAAGAAAAAACTATATAAGAAAAGTATTAGAATAAAAGTGTATGGTAATTGTCTGCCTAGTTAAAGACAAAATAAGAAACAGATTCAAAAACAAGTATAAATGTGGAAAGAAGGAAGCAGAGGGCAAAACACAGACTCTCCACAGTACTAAAAAATATTATCAGAAATATTAAGTTCGCCCTCATTTCTTCACGATAACATTCAATCTAGTTTTCATTCAGTCTAGTTTTATTGTGAAATGTTTAATACCTGAGTGAGTGAAGATGAAAATGTAATGAACAATCTTACACACGCAAAAAAATAATAATAATATAAAAACAGCCGGATAAAAACGGGAACTAATATAAACCTGCGAAATATTGAAAAGGACCTACACTGATCGTAATAAAATAATGGGAAAAAGGTATATTGGCAAAATAGATAAATGATGAGATTTGAGGTCAGGAGTGGTAGAGGAAGAAAGGGACTGCGATGGAAGAGGAAGACATAGACTGAAGAGGAAGACAGGGACTGAGATGGAAGAGAAAGACATAGATTGAAGAGGAAGACAGGGACTGAGATGGAAGAGAAAGACATAGCCTGAAGAGGAAGACAAGAACTGGGGTGGAAGAGGAAGACAGGGACTGGGATGAAAGAGGAAGACAGGGACAAAGATGGAAGAGGAAGACAAGAACTGGGATAGAAGAGGAAGACAGGGACTTGGATGGAAGAGGAAGACAAAAACTGGGCTAGATGAACGAATTTTAAGTACTGGCCACTTAGGAAGATGCAAGACCAGGTGAAAATATAAACATCTGGAAGCGTGATGTGGGAAGTTGATGATTACAGTGCCAAATTAACAAGCGAAGCATCCAGATATCTCCCTGACTACAGCACCGTCATATTTCCAGTCCAGGTCCTTATTTCATCCGTAAGTGGGAAAAGGTTGCGGTAAAGAGGCATCAAAAACTCACACTTAATCTTCAGCGTGACAGGCCTGCTGGTGACGGCGCTGAGTTGGTTAGCAGCGGAGCAAGTGTATTTCCCTGCTTGACGCCGCCCCACGCCCTGCAGCACCAAGGAGTTCCCCGCCAGCAGCACACCTTCTGTACGGTTCTGCATCTGTTCTTGCCCCTGTGGTGGAAGAGAGAAGAGTAATTTAGCACCTATTTAGCACCTATCAACTGCACGAAGAAGAAAATAGAGGGTTAGGGTAATTTATATCGAGTGTATCAAAGAGTTACACCCGAAGAAGGATTAAATCAGCACGTATCAACTCCACGAGAAAGATAGAAAAAAAAAAAATTAATATTCATCGACTATGCAAGAGAACTTCAAGCAGCAGTACAAACTCTCTCTCTCTCTCTCTCTCTCTCTCTCTCTCTCTCTCAACGGTTTTACATTTATGCTCATCCCTATGCAGTGAAGAATAAGGCTCAGAATATTCTCAAACTCTCCTGACTGGCCTTTATTCTCGTGGGGTAAGGAGACTCCCTAACACCTCATCCTTAGCGATTTATTTTGGGACATGGCTGGTTAATATCCCGTTGTACGTTATTTACGGAGAGAAAGGCGATATTGGAAGGATTTGTGTAACACAGAATAGGACAGGAAGGTGTAATAAGCAAAATAAACCGCCGCGGAAAAGGTGTTAGGGAGCTTCCTCGACCGACAAAATCATTCCTCGAAGCCTATTTAAAGAATATTTTAATTATTTTCTTTAGAATTTAAGAAAGAGGAAAAAATCTAATGAGCCAAAAAAAAGGAAGTAAAGAAAGGGAAAATGTAGAACAGGTGAGGAAGAGTGAACGAGGAGGGGGGGGGTACTTCTCTTCAGTAGCTGGCACTCAAGGATAATAGCAGGAGGAGGAGGAGGAGGAGGAGGAACGGGAGGAAGGGGGGGGGTCTGAGGAGAGAGTGAGGAAGCGTGTGGTGAGTGAGAAAAATGATGGAGATGATGAGCGAGTGAGAAGAGGGCGTGGGTGAATGAGAGAGAGAGAGAGAGAGGAACGGATGGAAGCCACAAGAGTAAAATGAGGTGATTCGTTTAAGGTGAAAAGCTGAGAGAGAGAGAGAGAGAGAGAGAGAGAGGAACGGATGGAAGCCACAAGAGTAAAATGAGGTGATTCGTTTAAGGTGAAAAGCTGAGAGAGAGAGAGAGAGAGAGAGAGAGAGAGAGAGGAACGGATGGAAGCCACAAGGGTAAAATGAGGTGACCCGTTTAAGGTGAAAAGCTGAGAGAGAGAGAGAGAGAGAGAGAGAGAGAGAGAGAGAGAACAGAAAAAGATGGTTGGGGAGAGGGAGGGAGGAAAAAAGATGAAGAAATATAAAATAGTTGGGGATGAAGAGGTGGGGAAAAGAAATTAAGGAAAGAGGTAGATGGGGAGAGGAGGGGAGAGGGGAGTAGGGAAGGAAACAGTTGGAGAGGGGGAGGGGGAGGAGAAAGTTAGGAAGGAAATGGTTTTGGAGAGAGAGGGGTGGAAAAGAGAGTAAATTAAAGAGAGAGAGGCTGGGGAGAAGATGGAAAGGAGATTAAGAATGTAATGGATGGGGGAGAGAGAAGGAGAGAGGAGATAGATGGGACTGGGGAGAGGGAGAAAAGATAGTAGAGAGCTGGAGAGAGAGAGAGAGAGAGAGAGAGAGAGAGAGAGAGAGAGAGGAGAGTCGAGTTTGTCCCGGGATAGAGGTCAGAGGATTAGCGAGAGAAGAAAAAGTGAGGGATAGAAGAGGGGAGAGAGGAGGGGAGATGAGAAAGAAGAAGAGAGAAGTGAGAGAGGAGGGGAGAAGAGAGAAAGGTTAGGAGAAGTGAGAGAGGGGGGGTGAAGGAGAGAGAAAGGAGGGAAGAGGGTAGACAGGAAGCGAAGATTTGAGGATAGATGAGAAAGGAATTTGAGAGGAAGAGGTGAGATGTTTCGAAGGGAGGATGAGGCGACAGGAAGAAAATATGTGAGACAGAGAGGATTGAAGGAAAGTAGGAATGAATGAAGGCAGGAAAGTGGGAAGGAAAATAAGGAATGAAGAGGATGGGGAAGGAGTGAAGAGAGGGGGGTATAAGGGAGAGGGGAAGGAAAGGCGCTGGGAAGGAAAGAAGAGTGAAGATTTGAGAGGATGGACTGAAATGTGGGTGATGGTAAGGGAAGGACAAAGGAAGATCGAAGAGAAGGAGAGAAGAATAAAGAACTGAGAAGAACGACTGAAGTGAAGGAGAAAGTAAGGGAGAGAGGAGAAAGATAGTGGACATGGAAATGAGAATAGAGATGAAAGAAATGACTCAACTGAAAAGGAAAGTAGAAGAGGACGGAAAAAACGTGAAAAAGGAGATAGAAATGAAGAACTAGGAAGAAGGACAGCTGAGAGAGAGAGAGAGAGAGAGAGAGAATAAGGGAGAGACGAAGAAAGGGCGTGAATAAGGAAGGAAGAATGAACTGTGAGGAACACCCAAAGGGAGGAAGGAAGGATGTACAAATTTAATTAGTTATTGTCTGGGGATATAAGGGAGGGAGGGAGAAAGGGAAAAATGCAGGAGGGGAGTTTGTGTGGGAAGGATTAAGGTTGAGGGAGGAAGTTAAGGAAAGGAAGGAAAGAAGGAGGGAAAGGGTTTGGAAACGAAGGAAGGAACGAAGGAAGAGTGTGGAAATGGAGCAAAGAAAGATGTGGGAATAGAGAAAGAAAGGAATGCAGGAAGGACGGGACGATTTAGGGGGGAGGGAGATAGATGTCGAACAGAGAGAGAGAGAGAGAGATGATGGAGGGAAGAGAAACAAAATGGGAGAAAATATGAGAGAGTTGTTAAGGAGTGTGTGAGGGGTTAAAGAGAGTTAAAGACAGATGAGGCACAATAAGAAGTAATGAAGGAAATTGACCGAGCTTATGAGGCGAGGTTAAGAATGACGAAGGCAGTTAGAATGAGGCAAAGAGAAAAGCAAAGAGAAGTTGTACGTGTTTAACCCCGGTCATCCCTGGTCCTGCAAATCCGTGAACTGCATGTAAACAACTGCCCCTCTGTGGTCATCCCTTAGGTTCCCCATTTGATTTTGTGTCTACGTCTGATGCTGAAGCCTTATATGGCAAGGTGGCATGCAAACCTCTAATTCCTGAAGGCCATTTATGTAACGCCCTTGGTTATTAGGTAGAGTCAGCCTGCATCCCATATCACAGAACGCAGTCAGCAGCCAAGTAGGGAGGCCAGATACTTTTCATCATCATCAAGTACTTCAAAAATCATCTTTTAAAAATTGGAGGTCTACTTTCCCTTTTTCGACTTCAGGCTTATGCATACATTTTCAGTGACGTGTGCTGTTCAGTGCTTCAAAATGTGAATTAGGTTGTGTGAGAAAAGGTAACAAGCCGAGCAAGTGTCATCTGTAGCTCCATCCAGCCCAAAACTAGTAACTGAGAGGCTGGGTGATGTCCTGATTGTTTAGATGGGCTGGACTAGCACTGTTCAAGGATACCTCCGATGGATGGAGTTCAGAAGGGGATGGGGGCTTGTAGTATAGTGTTCTGATTTAGGTGTACTGTCCTGCGCAGCGAAGAGAGGTAATGATGGGTAAGGTGAGAGGAGGTGAGAGCAGGTGATTAAAGGTGTGGAGAGGTAAAGAGAGGTGCATTACGAATAGGTCAGGTAGAGAGAGGGGTGAAGAGAGGCGAGATCAGGAGAGGGTTAGAGAAGAGAAAGGATGAAAAGTGTGGTTGAGTTCATACAAGTGAGGCATAAGGGTTACAGATCCACTACTGAGAGAGTGCACGAAGCGAGTAAGAGAGGGGAAGAGAGGGGAGAGGCTGAGGAGAGCTTTGTGGGGGAGTGGAGAAAGCCAGCCAAGTCCCTAGGAGAATGCCTGAGAGCTTGAGGGAGAAGGAGAGGGAACTTGAGGGGATGTGGAGGGCTGGGAGAGGCTGTGGACTCCCTTGGGACAGCTTGAGAAACAAGGAGAGGTGAATGAGAGGAGAATGACCTGACAGGAAAGGAGGTCGAGAAAGGTAGGGTTGAGAGAGAAACAGAGGGAGAGAGAGAGAGAGGGGGGGGGGAGCAATTTAGCAAAAGAAGATATCGAGAAAGGTGAGTTGAGAGTGAGAGAAAGAAGAGAAAGGAGAGATAAGAAGAGAAGAGAAATAAGAGGAGGAAGAGGCAAGAAAGGTGAGCCTATGAGAGAGAGAGAGAGAGAGAGAGAGAGAGAGAGAGAGAGAGAGAAAGAGAGATGGGAAACAGAAATAATGAAAAAACAAAAACATAAACTAGGGAAGTGACTAGGATATGGAGTGACAGCCTTAAATAATTGAGAAACATGTTAACTGGTGAGAATTAAAATAGGGAGATGGGAATAAAAATCACATGAAAAAGAAAACAATGAAACGAGATGGAGAGAGTTAGGAGGCGTGTGAGTAAATGGTAAGTAAAGAAGATTTAAAGAGGTCTAGATACAAAATAAACACGAAGATTATATAGAGGAATACAAAGACGAGACATGAGGAGTGATGACGTCTGTTGAAATTTGATCTAGTTACCAATAGTTAAATTTACTCAGAAAGGGCATCTACAATGATGGTGTTAATGAAGCTTGCATCTAACTTACCCACTTCCTCCCCCCAAAAAAAATCTCCATCACTTAATATTATTTGGAAATTACACGAATAAGCTAGACAAAGAAGTCATAGGGTTGAATGGATTGAGAGAGAGATGTCAGTCCAGAAAGAATATTTGCTGTTAATAATGTACTTAATGGAGTAGGAATTCCAAAGATAAATGTTGATGATTACAACCAGGTTCAGTAAATAGAGTTAACGAGGTCTCTTAAGCTGAATAAAGTTGTCTGGAAGAAGCAACAGGTAACAAATGACGTGGTTTAATTGAATGAGTTAAGGGAAGACTTTTTCGTTGACATTTGAGTGTAATTTACTACTCCATTTCAACAAGTTTGTCACCATCAGTATTGTCCTCAACGCCTGTAGTGTTGATGTAAATCCTCCGCACTAGGTGAACCTCTGTTTATTACCTTGGGAACAAAATTAAGGCAATAGAAAAAGATATACTCCAGTACTGAGGACCTTTATCACTGCTACAGGTGTTGAGGATATCACTAATGGTGCCAGACCCGGTGAAATGGAGTATAGTTATGTGTATTGTCGAAGTATAATCGTACAGAACAAATTTCGCTTAAATCATTTTGAATCTTCCTGTAATTATAAATGGCACGAGAAAAATAAAATAGAATTACTGTGTTTCATGGCAGCAAGGTGGGTGAGAATTTAAATGTACCACAAATTCCTTTAAATGTATCAGGTGACGAATATTTAAATACCTGGATATCCCTTTATATGCATCCTGTGCCTGGAAGTGCCGACTGCAGTGCTATATATATTTCAGATTATACTGACTTGCAAGGAAGATTTTATAAAGGCGACAGATTTTCGTTGTTTTGGGAGCTTAAATAGATATGTAACAAGGTGAGACAGATACAGTTGATAAAAGAACCGAATTAAGTAGAAAATTAAGCGAGAAATTAAGCAACTTGAGTAAGAAGAGCTATCAGTGAGGACACCTGTAATTTGCTGTATGGAATTTTTTTATGTAATTTATTTTTCCTTCCTCTCTTCATCTGTTAAAAAAATAAAAATAAAATAAAAACGAAGCAAGAGGAAGGGAGGACTAAAGCTTTCTCAATTTCACCAAACACACCTGACTCTTTTCATTACACCTCACAGGCTAAATTCCCTCGAAAAAAGACCCATTAGTCGAAGCGGGAGAGGAAGAGACTTTAAAACACCAATTCAGTCTCCATTTAACTCAATTATCAAAGTCCTTCCCTGGGGGTCGGGGCTATAAACCTCCCACTTACCATTTATCCCACCTAACCCACTGACTAAATGGGGTGGAAGTGGGTTTGGGTAAAAGGCATGGTGTTGGTGTGTCCCCATTATTTTTTTTATTTTTTATTTTTATTTTTGGCGTATGTTTTAATGGTTCTGTCTAGTAATTGGCCAGTCAAATGCCTGACCATGAAATATTTTTTTTTTCTTTTTTGTTAGGGCAAGGTCGTTTATGGTGAGTGGAAATGTGGCGTTTTATGTTTTCTGGGTAAAATTTTTAGTAATTTTACTACTACTACTACTACTACTACTACTACTACTACTACTACTACTAATAACAATAATAATAATAACTCTCTCTCTCTCTCTCTCTCTCTCTCTCTCTCTCTCTCTCTCTCTCTCTCTCTTCCTACGTACCTACGTACCTACCTACCTATCTATTTATCCATCTACCTATCTCGTCGTGTCCCCAGCTTAAGACTCATCACAGGGGGAGTAATAAGATAACTTTGCCAACCTTCCTATTCTGAGTTTATGCACACTCGGTCCACGATTATGCAGATTACACACACAAGTTGTTGGCTGTGTTTCTCCCCGGTGCCTTTGTCGACAGTTTCCCAGCCCAGTTTCATCTCATTTACCAGTTTCAGAGGAGTGGATTTATGAGTTTCCTAGCTAGCGACGTCCGGAAACACTCTCGCCTTTGTTGATATGTGTGCTATACTCTTTTCATTCTAACTTGGTCTAAAATAGCCACCTCTTCCTCTTGAATGCTGAGTTGTAATAAGGGACTAACGCTAGAATGTGGTGATAGTCATGAAGAAGTGCAGAGTCACAGTATTGTCTTATTCTGCCACTGAGCTACGTGAAATAAACTTTGAAAGGGCAAAAATCTGAGCCAAGTTAAGGTGAAAGGAGTATAGTTATCCCTTGTTTGTTTGTCTCATTCTTGCACTGTGAGAGACTGACGAGGAGAGTGTATACGAGTGAGGTGGAGGGGGGAGGGGGAGGGGGAGGCCAAGTATGAGATGGAGGGATGGAATGGAGAGGTGTATGAGAGAAGAGGATATGAGCTGGGGGCAGGGCAGTGAAATGGCGGGGGACGGCGACATGAAGGCGATTTGTTTGTGGCCACGGCTTACGGGATTAAGGTATCTGGCAATAGATAGATAGACTGATAGATTAATAGATAGATAGCTTCTTGCAGTTAGGGACCTGGAAGGAACATCAACAGTTGAGTGTGGTTCCTGAGGCATATATGAGTGGATTTTTTGAGGTTTTAATCAAGGTAGACTCAGCTCTCACCCGCAACTCCTAAAACTCTCGCTCTTGTATTCTAGTGGCGGAATTTCCTACATTAAAACATAAATAATTATATCGGGAATTCTATTAACTGCGCCGCCTCAGAGGTTAAAAATAAAGAAAATAAAAAAGAATAAATAACGATACACTGCCTCTACACATCCAGTTATTTATCTATCTACCAGTGCATCTATCAGCCAATAATTCAGCGTTTATTTATAGTTGTTGAACATTGATTAGCGCTCGTCATCATTTGTTTAAGTGATCATTATTTTAGCATTTATTGGTATTTATATAGCATTCAGTACCCCTCGTCGTCATTTATTTATGTGATAATTCTGCATTTATCAGCAGTCATACAGCATTTATTAGCCCTCATGATCATTTATTTTTATATTTATTTATTTACGAGCATGTACGAGGATTTGTTTGACCCTGGTACGATGCTGTTCTGTTTCCTATTCTTTCTCTCTCTCTGTCTCTGTCTGTCTGTCTGTCTGTCTCTCTCTCTCTCTCTCTCTCTCTCTCTCTCTCTCTCCCTCTTTGCTGCCTTCAGACGCTTTTCCTCAGTTTAGGAGGGATTTTTCGAGCTGGGAGGCTTCAATAAATCCTTCATTGACACTCTCAGGCTCCTCTGACCCACTCCCAGGTGAATTAAAGCGTCAGCTGTCACGGAATACTAGAGCTGTCCCGACAATGATGGGTTAATGGTGACCATAATTACACACTTAGATTCCTATTTCTAACTCTCAGCTGAACAAAATCGTCTGGTGTTAGATGGAATAATAAAAAATAAAAAATAAATAAATAGTGATGGGGTTAAGTGACTAGGAGACTTCGTAGCGCCATTTCCTAGGCGACTTATTCTGCTTGCAATCCGAGGGTCGTATTCTGGTCATTCAGAGAGTATAAGTAGATGAATAGGAAGAGAGAGACAGGCAGATGGATAGATAGATAGAGAGAGAGAGAGAGAGAGAAAGAGAGAGAGAGAGAGTAATTCGTCCTGGTAGTGAAGAGGTTAGCTATGATATAAGACTCGTGAATAACCAAAACGATAAGTGAATAATCGAAGTCCATTCACCTTTTTTTATTAATCACAATTCCCCAACTTATTGAATAATTGTCAAGGTAAGAGTAGTGAAAGAGCTTGACTGTCCGGTACTCTCTCTCTCTCTCTCTCTCTCTCTCTCTCTCTCTCTCTCTCTCTTAGCCATCCATTTATCAGTTCGTCTCCCTCCTACTCCAACTCTCACTATCTCTTTCTCCCTCTTTCCCCTCCCTTTCTCCCTCACTCCTCCCACCCTCTCCCTCTCTCCCTTCCTTTTTCTCCCCTTCTCCCTCCCTCCCTTTCCCATACCTCTCCCACTCCGTCCTTCTCCCACCTCTCTCTCTCCCTCCTTCACCTCCGTTCCGTCCTCCCCTCTCCCACCCTTTTTCCTCCCTCTCTCCCTCCCTCCCACCCTCTTTCCTCCCTCTCTCCCTCCCTCCTTCACCCCCACACTCCATTTTCTCCCCGTCTCATTCCTTCTAAAAGTCTGATCCAATATTCCCATTAAATTTCTCCCCACCAAAGTGAATCCAATTACCTGGACGAGAGTGACCAGACAGGTAGATTTATGGTTTTTCTTGCGTTGGGAGGGACAAATACCTTCAATTATCTGGCTAGGAGAATTCGTAGCGCCATTTCCTAGGCGATTTGTTCTGCGTGTGTTCCGAGGTTCGTATTCTGGGTTTTTTTTTTTTTTTTAATTTTTTTTTTTTGGGCGTGAGGTCAGTTTTCTCCCTGTCTGGCTCGGAGGGTAGTATTCGAAGTCACTATGGAGATTTCGTAAAACCTCTTCCTTAGCGATTTATTCTGGAGTATGTTCCTCTGTAAGCTATCTTTTTTTATGCTGCTGACACAGGCTATGTCAGTATTAATGCGAAATAAATAACATGCGGGAGAAAGTTGCGGTGTAATATGCAAAATAAATCGCTAGGGAGATAGTGTTACGCAGTGTCACTTAATGATCTCAATCCCCTCTCGCCCGCGTCTGCAGGTAGGATATTGGCCAGGTAATGAACTTGGAACTTTATTTTTCATTTTTCATTTTTATTCCAACTTACGGATTCAATTCTGCCAGCCATCGATTAGAGAGAGAGAGAGAGAGACTGGGAGGCTTGAGAGGAGGAGTGATGATTTTCTCGTTTGGTTTTCATTGTTTTTTTTTTTTTATATATATATCATCAACCTTTTTGCCTTCATCACCATCATCGTCGTCGTCGTCTTCTTTCATTATCATCTTCATCACCATCACCATTACAATCATCAGTATCTTCATCATCATTATCATCATTGTCGTCTTAATTATTTTCATTGTCATCACCATCGTCATCATCGTCATTACCACCTCCACCATTATCATCATAATTCATCATAATCATCATTATCATCTTCACATCATCATCATCACCAAAGCCTACTGAGGAAAGGTTCTGGACATCAGTAAAGGAAATCATGGCACAGGGAAGGAAAGTGGATGGTGCTATGAAGGCCTTGATCCGAAGCAAAGAACTATACTGCTTTTACCCTAACTTGGCTCAGATTTTCGTCCACTTGCAGCGACAGGAAAAGACAATACTACAGTTCTACATCATGTCCGTACCACTTCTTGATTAGCATTAGATTCTAGTATTAATCTACTGTTACAACTCAGCATTCAAGACAGAGAGATGGCAATTATAAATAAAGTTAGGGTAAAAAGGACATAGTTATGGAGGTTAAAACATGACTGAATGAAGGTGTGTTGATATTAGTTCCCATATGGACGAATGGGTGTGAGATTCTGGTTTGGCATAAGTTAGGAAAATCAAGAGTGAAATGAAAGGAAATGGGAATATTAAAGAAGAGGTGTTTGCTGTGTAGGCTGGAATGGAGAAGAAATATACAGATTCTTGAGATATGGAGTAAGGAAGACTAAGGACTGGTGGGTGAGAGTGTGTATGGATGGTATGGTCTTTAAAATGGATATGAAAATGGTGGTAAAAAACTATACATAAATTTGAAAGTACAGGACGAAGTATGGTATGCCAAGGAATATATACATGCACATGGTAAATGACTGTGTGAAAAAATCATAAGAGGATGAGGAAACAAAAGAGATGACAAATGCGCGATATACAGTAGTTGGATAAAGCCCATATGCATGTCAGAAAGGTTGCACCCTTCATTCAGCTTTGACTGGCGGAATTACTCCCTCCATAGATATTTGTAATGTGTATCTAAAGCAATAATTCAAGAAACTGTATGTTTTTTTTTTTTTTCGTGTGATGCAAGGCAAGATTTCGAGGGCCTGAATGAATGAGTGATGACTGTAGCTCTATTCATTTATGTGGATATTGCAACATTCATGTGGTTATTACAGTGAGGGTAGGTATAATGATGATGATGGTGATGATAATGATGAAACTTAACAGGCCCTGTGATCTGGTGGTTATAGCCCTTGGTACCAGGCGAAGAGCAACGCATTCGAACCCACACAAGAGCCATTGATTGTTGCAAAATACCACACGCTTCGTCAAAGTCCTCTTGATACGGGCAACTCCTCAGCCGCTCAAGAGGAAGTGCATAGCATAAAATTTCATCATCAAGAGGGACTAAAGCTCTTACGCATTTTCTTTCCAGTATCCTCGCAAGTACGTCTGAATATTCCGGCGGCCGTAAGTATGAAATCGCAAAGGAAAAAATCAGTCCACGAATATTTTGCAAATGTTTATGGATTGCTTATGTTTATATATATATATATATATATATATATATATATATATATATATATATATATATATATATATTTGACTCTCCTGCATCCCACATTTCACAGTGCAAATCAGCAACGACACAGAGAGGTCAGATATATTTTTAATTTTTCGATGTGCTTTTCAAACTTTAAAATGTGCCTCCCCCTTCGCGATATAAATTTCAAGGATCCTGCCATCACCCCTAGTTTAACATATCCATAAAAGGTAACTAGGCTGTAGGCGATAATTTTAATGGTATAATCAGACTAGGCACACGTCCCCTCCGGCACCTGTGTACACATTAGCAGAGGGGAAACTAAGGTAACAGGAAATCCCTTAATCTTGGTTCACGACAGCCTTGAACCTTGAATTACCTATGAATTTCCTTTCCTACGTGAATGCCAAGGGGAGTAGGCCAGAATTTAAAGGAAAAAGATGGAAAAATAAGAAATAGCTACTCTATGACACACATGTAAATAGACAAACATACAATTCAAACAGACACATATTTATTAACATGAGAGAAGGATTACAAAAGGATAATTGCACCAAAACACAGAATACAGCACAATATATTTTTAAAGCACCGATATGATGAAACACAGAAAACATAGACGTAGATGGTATATATAATGTCCATATACAGTATGTGTCATGAATAGGCTGTGTATACATCCCTCGCACACACACACACACACACACACACACACACACACACACACACACACACACACACACACACACACATGGCTTTCTCACAGACAGATGCACTCGAGCAGATCACATTCTCTCTCTCTCTCTCTCTCTCTCTCTCTCTCTCTCTCACCCCGTAACAAAGAGAGCAGCAGTAGTCCAGGTGGGCCATAGATCTCCCTACTGGGGATCCAAACTGAATCAACATCTAGGGGAACTGGGTCATGTGTGTGTGTGTGTGTGTGTGTGTGTGTGTGTGTGTGTGTGTGAAGTTGAGTGACTGATTGTACTTAGTTTCCTGTTTTTTACCCTAAACCCGGAAAAGACACTGTATTGCTGTGAAAAATTCTTGTTTGTTAAGTTTTCGACAGTAATATGAGAAATCTCGTATTGTACATTTTTTGAACTCTTCATTAGTACTTAAATCATTTACAGCGCTGGGTGGTAACCATATAACCAAACCACACGTGCTCCCTACGTGTCAACAAGTGAGTTGGTGAAGGGTTAGTGCCCCTTCCCGTAAAACAAATAACTCAGAGTCAAATGGCCACCCCTTACGGGATTATGGCGTCTGGGAATAGATAGATTATTATTGTTATTATTATTATTATTATTATTATTGTTATTATTATTATTGTTGTTACTATTATTGTTGTTGTTGTTATCATCACTTCTATTATTCTAGAAATGAATACAGAGGTGCTTCATAATGTAATATTTTTAGCTCCCTTTGGTACGCTGCTGATTGAAATATATGGCAAAAAAACAACAAAATAAAACAACAGTAACAGCTATTAAAATTCCCAATGCTGAGCTCCACAGGATGGATTTTCAGTGAGAGGATAACCTTGTGTATATTGGTAAACTGATTTTTCTTTCAATTATTGCCAAAAAAAAAAAAAAATGAATTTGGGGTTACAGACTGGCATGTGGACTAAAAAAATACGAATAAAATAATATATATACAGTATATGGTTTTTGTAATTCGTGGGTTTACTTTCAGCCTTAAATTAATTTCTTCAGCCTGAGGACATTTTTTTTCCTGACGTTAGATGATTTTGTTTATTCATTGGAGAGGCGTCATCGGGTTGAAAAGGTCTCTCTCTCTCTCTCTCTCTCTCTCTCTCTCTCTCTCTCAATACCACCCCACGTCTCCCTCCCCCTCTTTCTCTCCCTTTCTCACCCTCTCACCCCTCCTCCCTCGCTCTTTTATCAGTGCCATAGAGCGGGATTAACCTTTAGGGGGCTCCAGGGCGGAAACGAGTGGGATAAGGGAGCGAGGTGGTGCAAGGGGAAATGGAGCGAGCACCAGCAGAGGTGTAAATAGCCAGATGGTGTGAATAGAGATGGAAAAGTGGGTTAGAGGGAGTTGCTTTCTTTTTTCCTTCTCTCTCTCTCTCTCTCTCTCTCTCTCTCTCTCTCTCTCTCTCTCTCTCTCTCTTTCTAATACTTCTTGCTCCTCTTCTTTCCTTTCTTTCTTTATTATTATTATTATTATTATTATTAAATACAGAAAAAGCGTAAATACAAAAGAAAACAGGGAACAGTGGTAATACAGACGATTTGAATACAGAAAAGAAACAGAAATTAAAGAGGAAGAGACATGGAGCTGATGAGGAAGGAAATAGACTAAGAACAGCAATAAAAGAAAATCGAGAGAGGAAGGAAGGCGATAATAAGGATAGAAATGAAGGAAAAATATAAATACGTGGAGTAGAGGGATGAATGGTAGTGACAGTGAAATAATTATACAAACAGAAGGGTAATTATAGACCAGGGGAAGCGTAGGAATTATATATGATAGGAAAAGAAAAAGATTATATGTTCAGAAGAGGGGGAAGCGTGACAGTGATAAAATAAATACAGAAGAAAGAATAAAAATAAAAGAAGACAGGAACGTGAAAGTAAAAAAAAGTTGTTATGAAGAAAGTCAGCGTAGAGATAAATAAGAAAGGGAGATATAAAGTGAAAAAGATAAAAGAGTGAGAGAAAAGAAGAGGGATACTGGATGATAAGGAAGATTAGGAGTAAGAGTAGAGCTTAGAGAAAATGTGAGGAAAAAAGGTCGAGGAAGAGGAGGAGAGAAACGAAAGAAGAGTGAGGAAAATTTTAAGAAGAAAAGGGATTAGAGAAATGAAAAGGAGGTAGAGGAAGCAGAAAAAATAAAGAGAGAAAAAACAAAAAGAAAAGAGTAAGGATAGGAAAAGAAAAGGAGATAGAGGAAGAGGAGAAGAGGAAATAAAGGGAGAGGATGAAAAAGGAGAGGAGGAAATGAGAGAAGAGAGTGGGGTTTAAAGAGGAAAAGAGGATGAGAACCAGAAAAAAAAAGGAAGGAGGAGGAATGCAGATAAAGAAGGAGGAACAGGAATAAAAAAAAAATGGGAGTAGATAAACCTGAAAAAAAATTACGAGGAAGAGGAACCGAAGCAGAGAAAATAAAAAAAAAAGAAGAAGGGAGAAAAAACGTGAGAGAAAAAGGCAGGTAAGGGAAAGGAAGGCAAATAAAATCCTCAGCCTCTTGATAACGTGCCTTACAATCTGCTACTAAGAAGGTACAGGTACTCCGCTTCGTCTTCCAGCGTTCCTTCTCCCCTCTTTACTATTTTTTCTTAAGTTTCTTTATTTTCTCCTTTTTCTTCCATTATTTTCTTAACTATTTTCTTTTTTCTAGTGTTCTCTTTCCCCTCGAGTTGTTTTTCATTTATATATATATATTTTTTTACGTATTTTTTCATTTATTTTTTGTTTGATTAATGTTTTCTTTGCTGTTCTCATTTTTTTTTTTCTGCTCCTTGCATGACTTTCCTCAACATCACTCCCCACTCCTCTCTCTCTCTCTCTCTCTCTCTCTCTCTCTCACCGATAATTTGGCCAGTTAACGCTTGATAACGAGGCAGTAAAAATAAGCAGCCCCATTTCCTCCCCCCTTTTCCCTTCTCCTCCTAAACCCCTTCAAACCGAGAACGTAACTCTCTTTGTATTCCTCTTTGTATTCCTGCTACCGACGTCATCTTCCTTCTTTCCCCTTCCTTCCTTCCCCATCCATTCTCCACCTCTCCCCACTCCTTCCCCACCTCTTTCCTACCCATTCCCCACCCTCCCCACCCATCCTCATCTCTTCCCCACCTTTCAAGATTCACTTTTATTTTCATGCGTCTTAATTGTCACCTGTTTCGCGTTTCACCATCTCGTCTCTTACTCTCCCCACTCCTTCCTCTCCCTTCCCCAACCCTTCCCCTCCCCTTCCCACCCCTTCTTCACCCCCTCCTCTCCACCTACCTCGTCTCTCCACCTACCTCGTCTCCCCACCTTATCTCACACCCTCCCCACTCCTTCCTCTCCCTTCCCCAGCCCTTTCCCTCCCCTTCCCATCCCTTCTTCACCCCCTCCTCTCCACCTACCTCGTCTCGCCACCTACCTCGTCTCCCCATCTTATCTCACACCCTCCCTACTCCTTCCTCTCCTTTCCTCATCCCTTTCCCTCCCCTCCCCAGCCCTTCCTCCCCTCCTACCTCGTGATACCAGGTGATAGGCGCTGCAGGTGGGTTGGCAGACACAATGCAGTCGAAGTACACGTCATCTCCCTCCTTCAGTAGTGACAAGTTGACCGGGCGACCTAGGATGGCTTGCACTTTGGGGGGGTCTGTGAGGAGAGAGATATATAAGAGATAATGAGCGGTGAAATAGAGAGATAAAGGGAGAGATAATGAGGGAGATGAAAAGGAGAGAGAAATGGAGAGATAATGAGAGAAATGAAAAGAAAAGATAAAGGGAGAGATAATGAGAGAGACGAAATAGAGAGATAGAGGGAGAGATAATGGAGGAGATAAGGGGGAGAGGAGAACTGGGGTAGGAGAATTGGAGGAAGATAGAAGGGGAGAGATAATGAGAGGGACGAAAGAGAGATATAATGAGAGATGAAATGAGGAGATACTGTGAGAGACGAAATGGAGGAGGAAAAGGGAGAGGAGAACTGAAGTAGGGGAATTTAAAGGAGGAAGACAGAATGGGAGAAGAAGAAAGACAATGAGAGAGACGAAATAGAAAGGAGGAATTGGAAGAGGGGTACTGACGGGAGGAAGACAGAATGGGAGAGAGAGAGAGAGGCGAAATGGAGGAGGAAAGGAGGAGAGAAGTATTGGAGGAGGGGAACTGAAGGGGAGCAGAGAGAATGGGAGGAGAGGTGAAGGAGTTTCTTGGAGGTAGAGGGAAGTTGGAGGAATGGCGGAAGGAAATAGAGTAAGTATTTAAGAGGTGATATGCTGGTGGGATTAGGAGGCTTACTAACATCTTTTCCTTACCGATTTATTTTTGGATACGGCTGGGTAATATCGTTTTGTACGTTATTTATGTAGAGTGTGACGATATTAGACTTAAGTAACACAGAAGAGGACAGTAATGTGTAATAAGCAAAATAAATAGCTCAGGAAGAGGTGCTAGGGAGCTTTCTTATCCGACGGAAATAAGGGTTAACACACTCACACTGGACGGTGAGTGTGGTGCAAAATAAATAGCTTAGGAAGAGGTGTTAGAGAGACATAAATAAGTAGCTAAGGAAGAGGTGTTAGGGAGACATAAACAAGTAGCTTAGGAAGAGGTGTTAGGGAGACTTAAATAAATGGCTTAGGAAGAGGTGTTAGGGAGACCATACCCAACGAGAATACAAGGCTAACACACTCACAATGGACGGTGAGTGTGGTGCAAAATAAATAGCTTAGGAAGAGGTGTTAGGGAGACTTAAATACCCAGCTTAGAAAGAGGTGTTAGGGAGCTTTCTTGCAGGCTTAACGCACTCACAATGGACGGTGAGTGTGGTGTAGTTGGTGAGGGGTGCGTCAGGTCGAGTCGGGTTGGTGGCCACGCACTCTACCTTCGCCTTGTCGTGGTCTCTCGTCACGTTCATGAGTAGGGTTGACGTGCTCATGCCCCCGTCTAGGTAAGCCTCGTCGTCGTCCTGGGGAGAGAGAGAGAAATTGGGTGATAGAGTGAGAGAGTGAGCGAGAGGAAAAGGAATGCGTGAATGTCTTTATTGGTGTAATGCTTGGATGGATTGTGTTGGTGATGTTGTGGTGTGTGTGTGTGTGTGTGTGTGTGTGTGTGTGTGTGTGTGAGAGAGAGAGAGAGAGAGAGAGAGAGAGAGAAGAGAGCTCCATACATCACCATCAGTACATAGACCACCCATCTACTTCTCCATATCCTACTAGAAGCCATAACTTTAATAATAATAGACAAACTCACTCTCATGGCACAGTAAAGAGAAATAATGAACAATAGCACAAGGTTTTCTCTTCCTCGAGCCTTTCCTGCCTTAAGATGTACAAGAAATGATATACGAAGTGGCGGCAGCATCTTCAGAATTTATGTCCTTGAAGGAGTTTTAGAAGAAAGAGAAAATGTGGAACTAAAAGGTAATGTGTAATCTCAACGTAATATTGTGTGTGTGTGTGTGTGTGTGTGTGTGTGTGTTGTGTGTGTGTGTCTGTGTGTGGATCATGTATTTCATCATTCTTTCCGACAAGGAGGGTATGTTTTCACCCCTGTCTGTTTGTTTGTTTGTCTGTTAGCAGGATTACTCAAAAACTAAAATTGAGATTTGGACCAAATTTGGTGGGTAGGTAGCCCATGTCCCAGGGAACAATTGATTAACTTTTGGTCCAATCCTGATCGTATTACAGATTCTGGATCCGGAAAACACTTTTTGCGAAACCCTAATCAGTGATGAGAAAACCTAACCCATTATGAAGAGTGGTTTGGAAATTACGTTGTCCTTGTCAGAGAGATGTGCTCCACTGAGTGCCCCTCTAGTTTTTATTTAATTTGTAATATCACCACACTCTATGTAAATAAAGTACAAAACGATATTAACTACCTGTATCCAAAATAAATCGGTAAGGAATAGGTGTTAGGGAGCTTCCTTAACAAGTCCAGGTATGCTCGTAGAAGGGCCAGGTGTTGCAGTGGACCAGTCATGTATGAATAACCCGTGTGAAAAACTCCTAATGAATGCCGTTGTACAGCCTTCATTTATTCCTGACGCTACTCAACATAACTAAGATATCAAGTACAGGATGATAATAATGGTACTACTGGATGAATGTAATTAGAGCTGTTTGCACCTGTACACTTTGCCACTACCCACCTGCATATAACTTTTTCGTGGCTACCTAGAAATACCAGAAATCATAGTCATAGTGTTTTTTTTTTTTTCCAACTCTTGCCTCTTACAGATTAAAGATGCTGAAAAAATTAGAGAAAAAGAGCACGAACCGTTTAGTTAAAAATGAAAATAGGATTGTCACAGAGAAAACTGAGAGTTCTTAAGGGTCTGTGTTCTAGTATGAAGGGACACGAGAGTACCTGATAGTATGAGGGATGAATTCTGCAGGACCAATGTGAGTGCTGCTCGATACCTGATATTTGTACGTGACTGTGTGTGTTGGGTTTGACGTATCTTTCCTCAGTTCCCCCTCTGCCACCATCACCTCTCTATTTCGTCTCCTCACTCTCTCCCCTTCCTATGTTCCACACCTCATTGCATTCCTCAGTTACCGTCTTCCCTCCTTCACCACTTTCCCCTTTCCTCTCCTCTCCTCTTGCCCTCTCTCGCCTTGCCGGAGTTGCGTCTTAAGGGTCAACTTATTCCCCTTTAATGTATTCTCAAGTTCCTCGTCTACCTCATCCAAACACCTGCTTACAACAAAACTGGACTATCCATCTCTCCTTCGCCCACGTCCTTCCCTGCCCTGTTTCTCCCCTCACGCCAGTAATTCAGCCTACCTTACCATCTCTCATTACCCATTTCCCCAACTCTCACCTTCCCTCCCTTATTCTTTCCTTTACCCCTTTCCCTTCTTCCCTGTACCCCAGTCACACTTCCCACTCCCTTCCCTGTTCTTTCCCTTATGCCTTCCCATTTTCTCCTGTCTACCTCTCCTCATTCCCCCTCATCACCCCACCCGCCAAACACCATTAACTCAGTCTACCTTACCACTTCCCATTAACCCAGTTCCTTCCTCCACTCCCCTTTCTTCCTTAACTCCTTCCCATTCCCCTCTCCCCTCTACCCCTCCACTTTCCCCTCAACACCCTAGCTCTTTGACACCAGCGCGGAACACCTTCCCATTTCTCATTAGTTTAATACACCCTTTCC
>NC_136979.1:3625000-3627500 GCF_032717465.1 Coenobita brevimanus | reverse complement strand
TTACATTGTGTACTGGGATTCATTTTAATAATAGTTTAGTGTGGCATAATAATAATAATAATAATAGTAATAATAACAATAATAATAATAATAAGAATAATAATAGTAATAATAACAATAATAATAATAATAATAATAATAATAATAATTCGGTGTGGCAAGATAAACGTCATGCTAATTTACGTGACCTATAGACAGACACAGGTAAACACAATCACCAGTTTCGTCATATGGTGTGTGGACAATCTGCTTTTTTATTCCAGAACACACTCTCTGTTTTCTTATATCAGACATACCGAGCTCCTATGAATTTTTTGAGGGTGTTTTTCTGAGACAAGATGCTATATATTCTTTTCAGATCTGAGTTGTGGTTTCAGTTTCAATTAATCACTGTAGGGATTGTGGTTTCTCTTGTACTGTAATTTTAGCTGATATCACACGTCTGCCCGGAGTAGGAGTGACTGTCATATACATCAATTTAAGTTTAGGTTACTTAGGCGGTTATGTGAAATTCAAGTACTTTTTACTTTCATACATATAAACTTTCATATTTTCTCTAATTGAAGACAGATAAATGGTAAATATACGTCGTTTCTTTAGAGTTGTATTTTAGAATGAAGTGTTTGGTAAGTCTGTCCACACGTCTTATAGTCTGCACGAATTAGATGTTTATTACGAAGCTGTCAGACACAATTTTCAGTCAAATAGCCACTCAGTCATTCCATCCTCCATCCACTCCCATACCCCTCCACCCCACTCCCCCATCACCCTCTTGCCCCAACCCCTTTACCTCCTCCTCCACCACAACCAGTGTCCCTCCTCCCCCCTTTTTCCACCTTTACATTTCTCCCTCCCTCCCTACTATTATCTATCCACTCTCCAATCCTCACTCTCATACCACTCAGCAACTCATACCTCCACCCTCAACCCACTTGCTCCATACGTCTCCCAAGCCCTTTCCTATAAACACACTCCATCCCTATATAGTATCCTTCCATCCTTCCCACCACAGCACTATACTTCCATCCCCTATCCCACCCCCAATATCCCTCCTATCCCCAACTTCAATATTAATCCCTCTACCCCCCCTCCCCATGATGCGAGTTTAAATGCCAAGCCTGTATATGGCGAGAGAGAGAGAGAGAGAGAGAGAGAGAATAAGAGGTGAGGGGAAGGGGTGGAATTGATGCAGGTCTAAGGTGTCTCTTATTAGCCCAATCGGACTTTAAATTATATTATTTTTATTATTATTTTTCTTAGCTCCACCTTTGCCCGTCCATCTAATATTAAATTTTTTAAATTTAACAGAGGCTTATAATGAGTAGGTTTGTCTAAAGAGCTAAAGATAGATAGGGGATTGTGCAGATTTTTTTTACGTTGAAAAATGCTGACAACTGTAAACTTTTTCTGATCTTAAATGAAGGTGAGCAAAGATGAGGGCGAAAAAAAGATCCGTTCATTTCGAGATGCATGGACACACTGCTTTTAAGAAGGGTAGTGTGGAAGACATATTCTCTCTCTCTCTCTCTCTCTCTCTCTCTCTGCCATTCTTTGATTTCGTTCGTTTTTCTCTATCACAACAGAACATTCTTAATATCTTCACTCATACCTCTCTCTTCCCCCTCACCCCTTCTCCCATCTCCCCCTCCCCCCTCCCCCTTCCCCTCCCCCTCTCCCCCTCCCTCCTCTCCTATCTCTCCTCCCATACTTACCTCATACTCCTCTTCCTCCTCCCTAACTCTCCTCCCATCTTCCCTCTTTCCTCCTTCTCCATTCCCCTATATCCTATCTCCACCCCTTTCCCCTCACCTTTCCCTTCCCCATCTCCTTTCCCCTTTTCCCCCTGTCCTTCTTTTCCTCCCTCTCCTTCCATTCTTTTTCCTCCCTCACTTCCCCTTTTCGTTCTCCCTCCTCTCCTTCTGCCCCTAGCTCTCGCCCGCTTTCCCCTTCCCCCAGCTCTAACCTTCATTCCCCCCACCTTCTTCCCCTCACCCCTTCCCCTCTCCTGCCAGCCTCCAGATTCAGCGGATAATAATAATCTATAATGAAGGGCTCGATCGGGTCTCACATTTCACATTATCTTTGTTTTTTTCAGTGTGTGTGTGTTTTTTTTTAGTTTACCGTCCTTTATATTGTAAGCGAGATTTTGTTGTTTGTGTGGGTCAGTGTGGAAGGGTATTATTAGTTTTGTTATTGTTTTTATTATTATTATTATTATTATTATTACTTCTGCTACTACTACTACTACCACTACAACAACAACAACATCTACTACTACTACTACTACTACTACTACTATTACAGCTACTACTACTATTACTACTACTACTATCATCATCATTATTATTATTATTATCATCATCATTATTATTATTATTATTATTATTATTATTATTATTATTATTATTATTATTATTATTATTATTACTACTACTACTACTACTACTACTACTACTACTATCATCAGCCACCTTTTCTATGTGGCACTCAACCTACTAAT
>NC_136979.1:3612500-3620000 GCF_032717465.1 Coenobita brevimanus | reverse complement strand
CTCTCTCTCTCTTCCTTCTACCGTTCACTTCTTCCTCATCGCCCTTCTTTCCTTCATTTTCTTCTTCTCAGTCTGCCTCCCCAACCCCTCGCATTCGCATTTCTTAAGTTCCTCACCTTCTTCCTCCTGTCCCTTCCTCCTCTTTCCCTCTTCCTCCTCTTTCCCTCTTCCTCCTCTTCTCCTCATCTAATCGTCCTTCCATCCTTTATTCCTTCCTGTCCTCCTCTTCTTGGTCTTTCTCTTCCTCCCTTCTTCCCTCATCTTCCATCATTCTTATTTCAGTTTCCTTTTGTAAGCATCTTCAGTCTCTCCTCCCTCCTCTTCTTTCTCTTCTTCCTTCACCCTCCTCCTCCTCTTCTCCCATTTTCCTAGTCCCCTCTTTCTCCCCTCCCTCCTCTTCTTTTTTCTTGTCCCTGATTCCTTTCCCTATTTCTCCTCCCTCATTTCTCCCCTTCCCTTCGCCTCTTCTTCCTCCCCATTCACTCCTCCCCTCTCCTTCTCCCTCATCTCCCCATTCTGTCTAATCATATGCAATTTCTCCTGTCTTCCTCCCATCCTCTTCCTCCTCCTCCCCCCTTTGTTTTCTTTCCCTTCTCTCTCTTCCTTCCTCTTTGTCAACCTCTTTTCTCGTCCTCCTCCCTCTTTCACTTCATAGTTTTTCTTGTATCTTCCTCTTCCTTCCTCCTCTTCTTCATTCCTCTTTCTTCTCCATTTTCCTCTCTTTTTTGTCGTCCTCCTCCTCTTCTCTTTGTCTTCTTCCTCTTCTGTCATTTTCTTTTCCTTTATTTTCTTTCTCTTATTTCCTCTTATTCTCCTCTGTCATTTTCTTCATTTCCCTTTTCTACTTCTCCTCTTCTTCTTCTTATTTCTCTCCTCTCTTCTTCTTCCATTCCTTCCTTACTTTCTTCTCCTCATCCTCTTCCTTCTCCAAGTATCCAATGTTTTACTTTCCATTTAAATTCACCAATCATCCTGCTCTCCGCTTCCTTCCACGTTCTCCCTCTCTTTACATTTTTCCTCCATCTTCCTCCTCTTCTCTTCCTTCCCTGTTCTCCTCCTCTTTAACTTCTTCCATCATCTTTCTTCTCTCCTCATCTCCTTCCCATTGCCTTTGCCTTTCTCTCTCCAATTCCTCTTCTTCTCCTTCTTCCCTTCCTCCTCCTCCTGCCCTCCCTCCTCCTTCTTCCCTTCCTCCTTCATTTGTATTTCAATTTCCCCTCGCAAACATTACCCCAGTCCCTCCCATTTTCCCCTCGGAGTCATCCCTCTTTCCTTTTCCTTTTCTTCTCCCCTTCTTCTTTCTGTCTTTCTTTTCTCCCTCTTCCTCTTCCTCTTCTTTCTTCTTACCCCTTCTCTTTCTCTTGTTCTTCTTCCTCTCTCCCTCTTCCTTCTCCTTCCCTCTCCCCACCCGTTCCCAAATTTCCTACCTCTCGCTTTCTCAGTTCAATTTTCCTTCTAAGAAAATCCTTGCCCTACCCCCCTCTTCTTCACCCGTCTCCCTCCTCCCCCTTTTCCTCCTCCCCCTCCTACTTCTCCTTCCCTCTCTCCTCCTCCTCCTTCTCCTCCTCCTCCTCCTCCTCCTCCTCCTCCTCCTCCTCCTCACCCAGTCACTGTTCCCTCCTTTTTCCAATCTCTCTCACTCATTTTGCCCTCTCTTCCTCTCCTTTTTCCCCTCCCCTCTTCCCCCACCTCCTCCCCAACCTCCCCTACTTGTTTTTTAATTTCCCCTCCTAGCATCGTCCCCATCACTTCTCTTTCCTTCATTCCTCTTCCTCCTCCTCCCCTTCTTCCTACCCCTGTTATTCTCCTCCCCTCTCTTCCTCTTCTCCTTCCCCCTCTTCCTCCATCACTACCTCCCTAACCTCTCCTTATCCATTTCAATTATACTTTCTAACTTTTCAAACAAATTCTTTCTCTTATCCCTCTTCTTCCTTATCTTTCATCCTCTTTCCCTTCTTCCTTCCCATACTCCTTCCACACTTCCTTTTATCTTCATTCCCCTCCTCTCCTACCCCTTTTCTTCCTTTCCTTCTTCATTGGCAGTTCAGTTTCTCATTCTGTTTACCTTTCTTTTCTCTCTCCTTCATTCTTCCACCTGCTCTTCTCCCTCATTTTCTCCTCATTCTTCCTTCTTCTCCTCCTTGCTCTTTTCCTTCTTGTCCTTCCCCATTAACATTAATATTGTTCATTCTGAGTAGAATTCCTTCTTTTCCTCCCATCTTTTTCCTCTTTCCTTCTTGGCTCCCTACCCTCTTTCTCTTTCCTCTTTTTCCTCTCCCCTCAACCCCTCCTTCCTCCCCTTCTTACCCCTCCTTCCTCTCCTCTTAAACCTTCCTTCCTCTTCTTCTAACCCCTCCTTCCTCTCTTAATCCCTCTTTGATCCCCTCTTAACCCCTCTTCTATACCCCTCCCCTCTTCTCCACCCCCTCCCCTTCTCTTTCTCCCTCCCCTTCCCCTACCTCCACATCTTACCCCATTTGCATTTCCCATTCGTATTCCCCTCTCTTTCCCCTCCCTCCTGCTTCTCCCTCTCTCTCCCTCAATTTCCCCTCCCTCCCTCTTCTCCCTCTCTCTCCTTCCCTTTCCCCTCCCCCTCCTTCTCTCCCCTTCCCCCCAATTCGCATTTCAATTTCCCCTCCCGAGCACCTTCCCCGTCACTTCTATTTCGGTCACCAAATGTCCCTGACGAAAAAAAAGTCCCCGTGTTTAGGGTAAAATTTTGCACTGTCTTAGGGAAAAAACTAGTGGTGGGGGAAAATGAGAGAGAGAGAGAGAGAGAGAGAGAGAGAGAGAGAGAGAAAGAGAGATGCAAAACGAAATACACCCACCGACAAATTAGCGCACGCACACACACACACACACACACACACACACACACAATAAACATTTTCCCTCCCTCCCTCTCTCTCTCTCTCTCTCTCACACACACACAAAAAGCTAGAAAAACAAACACACCTGCACGCATCAGTTGTGAAGCGGTGACTAAGCTAAACCAGTCATCGTGTAGCAGGCTTATCTGGGGCGAGGGATGGAGGTACTTGCACGCACGCAATCGCACGCACACGCACTCAAACCCACGCACACACATATATACATACACTTACTTTCCTTGTATACACTCACGCACATGTAATCTCCCTCGCGCTTGATCACACACACACACACACACACACACACACACACACACACACACACACACACACACACACACACACACACACACACACACACACACACACAGTGACTAAGTTCTCGATCTGTATCACTCACAAGTGCAATCTCTCTCTCTCTCTCTCTCTCTCTCTCTCTCTCTCTCTCTCTCTCTCTCTCTCTCTCTCTCTCACTTCCTCCATTTTGCTTTTCTCTTTAACACAATATTTAATCATCTCCTTTCATTATTTTTTTCTCTCCTTTTATGATTTCCACTTTCTTATTTACTTATTAATTTTCTTTGGACACAAACTACTTACCCACTTCCATGTCTGCTGTGGAACTACCTACCTACCTACCTTCCTACCTACATATTCATTAACCTCTTTACCTACTTACCTGTCTGCCGTTTGTCTATATCGCTACCTACTTATCAACCTACCTACTACTCATTAAACTCTCCTCCTACCTACCGATCTTCCATCTTACCTACCTGTCTACTGTTTATCATCTATACATGCCTACCTACCTACCTACCTACCAACCTGCCTACCTACCTACGCTGCTGTCTCTGCATGTCAATTCTTGAACCCTTTTTACTATGTTTTTTGAGAGAGAGAGAGAGAGAGAGAGAATAGTTCGTGGAGGTATAGTAGATGGTGTGTGTGTGTGTGTGTGAGAGAGAGAGAGAGAGAGAGAGAGAGAGAGAGAGAATAGTTCGTGGAGGTTAGTACTAAAGGTGGTGTGTGTGTGTGTGTGTGTGTGTGTGTGAGAGAGAGAGAGAGAGAGAGAGAGAATAGTTCGTGGAGGTTAGTACTAAAGGTGGCGTGTGTGTGTGTGTGTGTGTGTGTGTGTGTGTGTGTGTGTGTGAGAGAGAGAGAGAGAGAGAGAGAGACAGACAGACAGACAGACAGAGAGTATGACCCCATTCCCCAGAGCTCCCTCGTAATTCCTACCCTCTCCTCCCGCAGATTTATTCCACTTCCTTTTCTTGATCCTCCTCCACTTCCTCCTTCCTTCTTCCTGTCTTCTAGTTCATCATAAAATATTCTTTCTCATTTTTCCTATCCGTTTTCTTCTTCATTTCCTCGTGTCTTCATCTTTACTTCCTCCTCTTATTCATCTAGTATTATGCTTTTATTTTCTGTGTCATTCTTCTCTCTTTCTACAGCATCTTTTTCTTCCTCTCTCTTTCCCCTTCTTCCTTGTTTTTCTTCTCATTTATCTTATTCTTCATATCCATTCTTTCTGTCTTCATAATTTTACTCTTTCCATTTCGTCTCTTCCTTCCTATCCTTTTCTCATTTTTTCCTGTTTTTCTTCTCCAGTTGTCTTATTTCTCACCTCCCTTCCTTCTCTCTTCTTCATTTTCTTTCTTCAATTATGTCTTTTCCTTCTCCATTATTTCTTTTCTTTTTTCTCTTCTTTTTTTCCTTTCTTTGTGTTTCCTCTCTTTATCCTTACCTTTTCTTATTATCCTTTTCTTCCTCTTCGGGCTATAGTTTTTTTTTATATAAATATTAATCGTGTTTGTGTGTGTGTGTGTGTGTGTGTGTGTGTGTGTGTATGTACGTATATGTCTCTGTGTGTACGCATGTGTCTGTGTGTACGTTCGAGTATATGTGTCTCTGTGTGAGTACGTGTATGTATCAATGGCCCGTATTCGGTTTGGAAAAGGAGGTTCCGTAGATCCTCTTTCTTAGTTATTTATTTTTGCATATGGCTGGTCATATCCTCTTATACATTATTTATGCAGGGTATGGCGATGTTCGAAGGATTTATGTTACACAGAATAGAGGAGTAAGTCGTACTAAGCAAAATAAATCGCTTAGGAAATAGTGTTAGGTAGCTTCCTTAACCAATATCTACGTAAGAATATATATATATATATTTTTTTATCCATGTGACTTACCAGTGACCCAGAATTCCCTCCATAATTTTCTAATTTTGGCAAAAAAAAAAAAAAAGAGAGAGAGGATTTTTTTTTCTCCTTCCTTCCCAGGCAGTCATATTTTTTTCATTTTTTTTATTATTTCCTTCAACTAAGAAAAACAGAAAAACTGATTTATTTTTTTCTTTCTTCCCAGCCAGCCACCTTCATTTTTTCATCATTTTTCTTTTATTTTCCTTCGGCCAGTAATCCCGGCTCCCATCTTTTCCCCTTCATTTACTCCCTGCATCTTTCTCATCTTCCTCCTCCGCCTCCTTCCCTCCTACATTTCCTCCCTTCCTTCCTCCCTCATCTCCATCATTTTCCCCTCCATTTCTCAACCTCCTGTTTTGGAGTGGGGTCGATTTCCTTTTCATTCTTTTACTTTTCGTTTTTCTGAGAATTTCTGATTTTTGATTTTACACACTTTTCTCAGAATTTCTTAAATATTTTTTATTTTATTTAATTCTACACCCTTTTGTATTTGGGGGCACTTATTATTATTGTTATTATTATTATTATTATTATTATTATTACTACTACTACTGCTACTACTACTACTACTACTACTGTTATTATTATTATTATTATTATTATTATTATTATTATTTCTTTTTGGTTTCTCCTTCTCGTTGTATACATAAGTTATTTGTCACGTAAGTTCTTTTTAACCCTCATATGGTGTTCAAGAGAGACGCCTTCACGTGGTGGCACTGATATAAAAAGGTGACTCCACTTCCCGGTGATACAAACGTCTCTCATCCTCCCTGTCCCCGGAAAGGAGGATGATGGGCTACAAGAGAGGGGTAGCTTTAGCCTACAGTCTACTGGGTTCACATTTATATGAACCTAGGGCTACTACTACTACTACTACTACTACTACTGCTACCACGACCACTACCACCACCACTATTATTACTACTACTACTACTGCCACTATTACTACTGCCACCACGACCACTACCACTACTGTTACTACTACTGCTGCTGCTACCACCACCACTATTACTACTATTACTTCTACTACTACTAGTGATCCATTGAACACTGACATCCTTTTATCCCCTTCAGTCCGATGAGGTATTTTCTTTCTATCTCCAGACGGTTTTATTCAGCTTGGGAAGGATTTATTGTAGTGAAGGAGGGTTTATTAATCTCTATCTCTCTCCCTGTAATCTTAAAGGGAGGTATTCTCGTGGAGTTAGGAGGCTTACAAACACCTCCTCCTCACCGATTTATTTTTAAGTTTACTCAGTTACTATATTCTTGTGTGTTATGCAATTTAAGTCGACCATGAAAAGATATAAGCAAAATGGATGATATTAATGGGTAGTTTGGAAAATAAATCGCTAAGGAAGAGGTGCTAGGGAGCCTCCTTACCCGACGAGGATATGGGCCAAAGTCTCCAGTGAGCTGACTAAAATCGTCTGGAGATACAAAGCTCAAGATTACAAATTGTCACTTGTTTATATGGATTTGCATTTCTCTTCGTATTACCAGAGGATTTCGTTCAGGGGCGAGGGTTTTGAAGGGAAGGGATCAGAGGGGGTTTTGTCCAAGCCCTCCAGTTGAAAAAATCTATCCTAAGCTGAATAAAATCGTATGGAGATCGAAGGAATATGATAAAAATGACATCTTTGAACTTGAAGCCCTGTGCCTATTATCAGAGCTGCATACCTATAGTCCGTTTGTATTCACTTGACAAAACTGGCCCACTCTTACGTATTTACATGTTACATCCTGGCTGCTTGAAATTTGATGAGCCCTTGTTATGGGGCAGGGATGAGTCTCCTTGGTTATTAGTCAAATCGAGCCTCGACTCCAACTGAACTGAAAGGGGTTAGGGATCTTTACCTGGCTAGAGCAAAGTTTTAATAATATGAAAGTATAAAGATGAGACCTAGTTGTGAAGTAGGGATGAGTCTCCTTGGTTACTAGTCAAATCGAGCCTCCACTCCAACTGAACTTATAGGGGTTAGGGATCTTTACCAGGCTAGTGCAAGGTAGTAATATGAAAGTTTATGATTTCTCCCAACTCCTTCCTAAATATTTCCAAATTAGTTACATCTTCCTATGGACTGCAACTCTCTCTCTATATATATATATCAGCTCATTTTTATTTCAGTCTCCTCTGTGTTTTCTATTTCACAAGCCTTGTTCTTCGGGTAATTCCATCCCACCTTCGCTTCCGTTTCTACTTACCTGTCCATGCGATCCATCCATTTATCAAGCCCTCTCATAATTACTCCTCTTTTTAATTGGCCCACTTCTTCCTCTCATTCCTATGCTGGTTCTTTTCTCCTCCTCCTCCTCCTCCTCCTCCTCCTCCTCCATCTCGTTTTTCAGTAATATATCCTCATTAGTGACTTTTTTTTTCTTCTAATTTCCCCTTCTTCTTAGTAATGGTGGATCTGTTTTCT
>NC_136979.1:3590000-3607500 GCF_032717465.1 Coenobita brevimanus | reverse complement strand
TTATTATTATTATTATTAAAACCATATTTATGAGTGTAAAATTCATTGCTGAAACATTAGCCTTCTGTATTTAAGAATATGTATTATGCATGTAAAATGACTCCATAAAAAAATAAAATTGGAAAAGAAAATGAGGAAGAGAGAAGGCTCGGAAAAATAAATAAGACAATAATGGCAGGAAGAAGGAACAGTAAGTGGGAAGGAAGATGGGAAAGAAATATGAACGAAAGGAAGAGAGGAGAGGAGAAGGAAAGGAAAATAAAGGAAGGTAACTAAGAAAAAAAAATGAAAAAAAGGAAATTGGAAGGAAGGTGGAGGGAGGGAAAAAATGAAGAAGCTGTTATAGCAATGCACGGGAGAAAAAAAAATATTGAATGAATTATGAAGAAAAAGGAGGTTACGAGGAAGACGGAAAGTTTAGAGATAACGAGGAAGAAAGGTGGCAAGAAATGGAAGAAGAAGAAGAAGAAGAAGAAGGCGGAGGAGGAGGAGGAGGAAGAAGAGGAGGAGGAGGAGATAAGAAGAAGGAGGAGGAGGAATAGGAGCAGGAGAACTGACTAAATGTTTTCCCCTTTCTTTTTTTGCTTTTCGTTCATTTCTATACCATATCGAAGGGTAGTAGTATAAGTAGTAGCAGCAGCAATAGTAGTAGTAGTAATAGCAGTAGTTGTAGTAGTAGTAATAGTAGTAGTAGCAGTAGTAGTAATAGGAGCTGTTGGTATTATTGTTCTTGTTGTAGACCCTCGTTCATCTGAAACTTGAACCCAGTAGACTGCAGACTTAAGCTAATCTCCAGCAGCAGACTATCCTCTTTGTGGGGGAAATAGGGGAGTAGTTGAGGGACATTTGTATAACCAGGCAGTGGAACGACCTGGTTATATCGGGGCCACCACATGAAGGATTCTCTCACCATCGCTGCATTAAAGGCTTGAGTGGAGAGGTGGCGACTTTACCGCTGTTTACGAATCTTATTTACTTTCCACGTAACTGGTCCACCTTTTTGCACGTGGGTATTTTGAGGGATGCGTGGCTCTCGTGACGGAAACACGTGTGGAAGTGAAAATACTGTTGTCTGATTAGATATTAGCGTGCCGCAGCCTTGCCCGCAGTGTGCCGAGGGAGATGTGTGGAGCGGACGAAGGTGCGGGTGGAAGGAAGGAGGAGGACTGTGTGGAGATGGGGAGGGGGTCTGTGGAGGAGATGGAGAGCTGTGTGAGGGCAGAGGGGAAGGGAAGTGTAGAGGAGACGAGGGGGGAGAGTGTGGAGGGGACGAGGGGGGCAGTGTGGGGGGAGAAGGGAAGGGAACTGTGGAGGGGACGTGGGGATAGAATGTGGAGGGGACGATGGTGGGGGCGGTGTGAAAGGATCGAGGGGAGTAGTGTGGAGGGGTCGAAGGCGGGGGAGTAGTGTGAAAGGGACGAGGGGGGTAGTGTGAAGGAGACAATGAGGGCAGTGTGGAGGGGTCGAAAAGGGGGAAGGGTAGTGAGGAAGGGAAAAGGGGAGGCAGTGTGGAGAGGACGGAGGGAAACTCGTGTAATTTCCTTGCCGAAGCAGAAAATTATACGACGTACCAGGTATTGTGATGGGGTGTCCTTTTCCTTGATTCAGTTGGCGGAATTCGTACTTGCAGCATTACGTTATTTAAGTAGAATTATTTTTATAGTTCTAAAATATCTGAATTTAATCTCATCACACATTTAAGAAACAACCTCGATTAAACACTCAGATAATCTTGGGACGACTTTTCTGTTATTTTCTGGCTAATTCAAGACACTTTTTCCTCGCCACTGGGAAACTATTAAAAGTAAGAGAATTAATATTGGATAGATAAACGTATTTGGATCTTACTGTCATGGGCAGTAAGCGATATAGACTGATGCAGGTAATGTGGCAACGAATATCAATTGTTATTAAGTATCAATGGCTAGGACACGAAAGGGTGCAGAGGAGATCTATGTGCAACTGATTATGCTTTTTTTTTTTTTTTAGTTTCGTGTTTAACATAATTTAAAAAAAAATAAAAGGTTTGCGGATATAAAAGATTAAAGCACCCAGACAGCGCTTGTTACCTTTATGCAGTGTACTCCGGAAGTGAGTCGTTAATGAGATACAGGTGATTTTGCTAGCACATAACATTGAGATCAAGTCAGGGTAAAAAAAAACTATTCGGACACCTCCCCCTGCCCTCCCACTGCCCGTATCCACTGTGAGTTGCTGAGGTGTCGAGCTGTAAACATTCACACAGTTTACTATCCCGTGTCATTGAATCCTTAACTGGCTTTAGAGACTGGTTTATGTTTCAGTTTTAGGTAAAGTCGAAAGATGGTATTAAATTATGAAGCACTTACGTAATGATGAGGACAACGAGCTCTCGTACAGCATTCAGTATTTATTCTGAAGCACTACCAGACCACCTGCCCTTACGTTTATTTTTGTCCTCCGTGATGCAGCGTACCATACGACGTTAAGGGTTATGGGAAAAATAATATGTTATATGGAAAGTATCATGATGCAAACCCACTACTCTCACTGGTGTAAAAGATGGCATTCGGAGATTTGATCTTTGTGCAGACATCACGACAATACTGCTGTATTAACAGCATCTCTAGTTATGACAGGAAAATAACAAATAACCGTACTTTATGTTATTCCGAGCGGATCTTATTGAATGTATCATGCTGTGAAACAAAATATAAATATGATTATCCCAAACTGAATTGGTACAGTAGGCTTCGGTAAGGCTTTAACACAATACGCGAAACGCACGTACCAAAACACTGCAGTGCTGAGTGTGACAAAGGACTTAGCGAGAGAGGAAGGTGGGGGTGGGGGGTATGGGGGAGGGAGAGATATCATTGTTCGGACGGCTGAGCTCGTCATTGCCCACAGTGTTTCGATCTTCAACCAACAGTACCAGTTCTCAACATGCTGGCTGCTAAAGCTGCTAAGGTAAGTTGTTAACATGTTGCTAACATCCAGTTTCTCCAATATGCCTAAGTAAGATGTTACATTTTATCATTTCCCTACTCATAAAAATATGTCTTAAGACGGGCATATGGTGTATATCCAAGTCATTGTTTGTATTTGGAGTTGTTACACATCGCTGAGTTTGCAGCACTGCTAATGCTAAATTGATTGCAGTGTCGCTTTCACATTTGCTACAAATTTATCGACAAATTGTTAATAGATATAGTCTATTCCTTTTCCATCCTCTACCTTTAATAAATGTTTGTCAGTACTAACTTAAAATACCCCATACAGTTTTGAAAGAAGATAAGTACCCCAAGTGAGCACCCTTATTCCCCAGGGCAGTGGGAACGCGTCTCATTCCTCAGTGAAGCAGCGACGCCTCCCTCCCCGAAGCAGCGAGTCTGAACCTTTCTCTCACTTCTCGCTCGGCCGTCGTTCCGTCGTCACGTGCGTCAATTTAAACAGGTAGGAGATATTTGGTTAGTTCTCTCTCTCTCTCTCTCTCTCTCTCTCTCTCTCTCCGCACACGCACGCACATACCCCCCCCACATGCATTCGCACAGGCACAAGCAGACGCCCACGCCTGCAAACACACGCACACCCATTCGTACACCCACATGCATTCGCACATGTACACATTTACACACGCACACATTTGCACACGCACATACACACACATTATTATTATTATTATTATTATTATTGTTGTTGTTGTTGTTGTTCTTTTTGTTATTATTGTTGTTGTTGTTGTTGGTGGTGGTGGTGGTAGGTATTATTTTTATTATTATTATTATTATTACTTTTTATTATTACTATTATCATTACTATTCCATTGTAACCTATTTATTTATGAGTTTACGTACTTCGGTGATCTTTGAAAGGATTAACAATTTACAAACATAACTTGTTAAATTATCAGTCAGCCTTACACACAGAAAACTAACTACAGACAAAACCAAACCCTTAACCTTTGTCAACTATGGATATACAGTATAAACAATTTACTCCTTTACTTCGACTATTTTTACTACTATTTTTATTCATTTTATTTTTGGTGACTGCAGACAGTTTTATTTAGCCTAGTAAGGAGAGATTTTTAGAAGTGGAAAAATTGGATTTGGATTTTATTAACTCTTTTGGTGTCAGTTATTTTCCCCTGTGTTTAATAATAGTGGCTAAAAGTCTCTCTCTCTCTCTCTCTCTCTCTCTCTCTCTCTCTCTCTCTCTCTCTCTCTCTGTCACACACACAGGGGCTAATATGTATGCAGACTATTAAAGATGTTTTTACCTAATCCGTGTGTTTCTTTCCCCAGGTGTATCAGCGCGTGTGTTTGTGTGCGTGCGTGTGCGTGTTGCCAGAAGCCTTGGAGATCTACACTACGCAACACCTTGGCCTTGGGTGAGTGTTCCTGTGTGTGTGTGTGTGTGTGTGTGTATGTGTGTGTTTATTACTGTACACAAGATAAGTAGATGCAGTTTCTCCTTCCGCATTCAGGGAAAACACGGAAGCTGCAAATCCAGCCCAGTTCTCTTCCTCAATTTCTGGTCGTTTTTAGTAGGTGGGGGCAGATCCCTCCAAGATCCACGGGGGGTTACGAATTAGAGTTCATAATACAACAAATACAAGGATACCAAATACCAAGATACCAAAATACCAAATACCAAGATACCAAAGCCATACCTGACCTCATTTCACTATCACATTATCAAGTAGCCAGACGAACTAATATGAGAAATTTTGTTTAATTCCATATCCTAACTTTTCCTTATTTCTGAATATTTTTATTTTTCTTGGGGATTATTTGGAGATACAGGTTAGAGAGGATTATCGAAAACGGACAGGTGGGAGGATTAATTAGGACGATGCAGGTAGATAGGAGGACGATGTTATTCAGCTGAGAGTACTATGTCCCGAGAGTGTTAATATTCTGACCATTAACCCTCTCATGCTCGGAACAACTCTAGCACTCTACTTTGGCTAACAGCAGACGACAATGTTCAGATAAGAGTGAGTCATAGAGTCTAAAAATGCTAAACTTACCAAAATTCTAAAGTATACCCTTATATTTTTTTTTTCCTGTGATTTCGGGTTTGTCAATAGAGATGAAGAAAATGGTGAAGAAAATGGAAAAAGTAATGAATTTAAGTGAAAAGAGAAACTAGCAAATATGAAAAAGACATCCTCAGGCAGAAGGTATATTATTTTCGCTAACTAGACGATTCTGTATAGCGACTAAAACTTGCTAATAAGTCAAAAGGATAATGGAGACGAGTAACCCAGATAAAAAGGAAAAAAAAAATAATAGTTCCCCCGCTACTGTTTTCTCTTGTGGCTTTTACGGTTGGTTGAGTTCGAGGTTAATTTTGCAAGTGGGTGGAAGGTACAGTGGGGTAAATATTTGATGGGTGAGAGAGAGAGAGAGAGAGAGGGAGAGAAAGAGAGAGAGAGAGGTGGGGAAGAGGAGGAGATACAAACACCTGTTCCTTTGAGATTTATTTTTGGATATAGCTGGTTAATATCTTTTTGTACGTTATTTATGCAGAGTTTGAGATAGATAGATAGATAGATAGAGAGAGAGAGAGAGAGAGAGGAGAAGAAATAAGAGAAGATACAAGAGTTTGGGAAAGAAGGGGGGAGAGGAGATACAAAAGAGCCTGAAATGTGACCAGCTAATACGATAAGTGCATTAGCTAGTAACGAGGAAAAATACAGTACAGTAAAAGCCGAACTTGGGTACGATGTTGCGGTGCCCTAAGACGCAAGCTAATTTCACTCTACCTTTCTCGTGTTTTCCTTCCTAGACTTAACCTTAGACCTTTCCTTCCTAGACTTAACCTTCCCAGACTTAACTTTAGACTTTGTGGTGCTCTGAGACTTGAGCTAATTTCATTCTACCTTTCTCGTATTTTCCACCTTAGCCTTTTCAGTACAATGATGGTTTTTAAAAATATATTCTCATCTCCACAGGTATATTAAATTTTTAGGGACCTGTCTTTAGTTTTTGGAAAATTTAATTAAGGTTATTATTTGCCCTCTGCAACATTAAAAATCGTCTGAACTAAAAATAATAAAAAAAAAAAATAGTCATAGGTACTCTGGATGAAATATTTGTGGACTTCATTAAGCTAAGAAACAAAAATAAATTAAAAAAGAAAAAAGATTATTGATGACATTCAGTGTAAATCATTTCGTATTATCTCCGTTAAAGCAAAATACGTGTGCTTTACGAGTGGCGACGGTGTGTGTGTGTGTGTGTGTGTGTGTCTGATTATTTGCCTGTCTGTGTCTGTCTGTCTGTCTTTCTGCATGTGAGAATATTTGCGTCTTTCAATTAAAATACACTTTCTTAAAACAAAAATCAAGACAAATGTACAAAACCACGAAGAAAATTCAAGACTCGTTTCCCCGTCTAAGAAAATTGTCAAATTGTCCCTCAGGTCTAATTTCTCCAGGTTAAATACAGGTAAAATAAATGATTCACGTGAGACAGCGAGGAGGCGGACGGGAGGGAGTGGAGGAGGAGGAAGACAGGAGGAGGGAGTGAGGGAGGAGGAAGACAGGAGGAGGGAGTGAGGGAGGAGGAAGACAGGAGGAGGGAGAGGGGGTTTATGAAGGCAGGAGGAGGGAGTGAAGGAGAAGACAGGAGGAGGGAGTGAGGGAGGAGGAAGCAGGAGGAAGTGGGGGAGGAGGAAGACAGAGGATGGAGTGAGGGAGGAGGGAGTGGAGGAGGAGGAGGAAGACAGGAGGAGGGAGTGAGGGAGGAGGAAGACAGGAGGAGGGAATGGGGGTGGAGGAAGACAGGAGGAGGGAGTGGGGGAGGAGGAAGACAAGAGGAGGGAGTGGGGGTGGTGGGGATGGAGGAAGAAGCGCTGCTCTTTCCTCCTTTGCTCCTCCTCCCCCCCCCTCCTCCATGCTGTCTTTCTCATTCCCAATATTTCTCGTTACGTCCCACAATTATTCATTCATTCACCTGTAAATATCTTGGTCTCTGCCTTTGTCTCTTTCTTTATATGAGCCTTCCCTCTCTCTCTCTCTCTCTCTCGTATTCTCGCAAGGTTATGGACGCTGCCTAACACCTATAGCTTAGCGATTTATTTTGCGTATTACACCTAGCCGTCCTCTTCCCTGCTACTTAAATCATTCTAATAACACCATACTCAGCATATGTTATAACTTTCACAACGACTTTAACACCAATAAACAAAAATAAATCGCTAAGGAAGAGGTGTTGGGGAGCTTTCATACCCAACAAAAATAATCATAGTAATCATCAATAATCATAGTAATCATCAATAGTAATCTTAATAATCATCAATAGTAATCATAATCATCAATAGTAATCTTAATCATCAATAGTAATCATCAATCATCAATTTCTCGGCTACCATCAATTTTCAGATTTTCACATAAATTCATCAATAATATCATCCAATGTTGAAAGATTGAAATTTAAAAACATCCTTGTACCGAATGGGTTAAAATAAAAACAAAAAAGGCTTGTTAGTGTACGAAAGACTGGGGTAACTAATGAGGACTTGGGGGCAGGGTGTGTGTGTGTGTGTGTGTGTGTGTGTGTGTGTGTGTGTGTGAGAGAGAGAGAGAGAGAGAGAGAGAGACAATGTGTGCCTGTGTTTTTGTTCATTTGTTTGTGTATGTGATTGTATAGGTATGCATGTATTGTGTTTGTGTGCGAGTGGGTAGGTGTGTGTTCGTGTGTGTGTGGGTAGTGTGTGTGTGTGTGTGTGTGTGTGTGTGTGTGTGTGTGTGTGTGTGTGTGTGTGTGTGTGTGTGTGTGTGTGTGTGTAGGAGAGGAGGGTGAGTAAGGACGAGACCCTTAGCTTGTTTTTTTGAGAGATACATGATAGGCGATGAATACCAAGTAGATGGCTGTATGGGATATGGGGAGGGGAAGAGGAGGGGGAAGGAGGAAGTAAAGAGGGATGAGGAGAATGTGGAAACTGAGGAGGAGGAGGAAGGAGGAAGTAGACTGGAAAGATGTGTAGGAAGAATATAAATGACTCCCTGTAATTGATAGGGTTGATAAGACGTCATTGAACTGAAGGGGTTTGAGAAGTTATGAACACACACACACACACACACACACACACACACACACACACACACACACACTGTAGTCATAAGAGGAAGACTTGTACCTATCGGAGTCAGTGATTAAACGAAGGGGAATGAGGGGCGATGAGGAGACTTGGAGAGAGAGAGAGAGAGAGAGAGAGAGAGAGAGAAAGATATTGCCCTCCGATGAATATGCAGATGGTGTAAGACTGGCCGTGTTCTTCCTTCTCTCTCTCTCTCTCTCTCTCTCTCTCTCTCTGGGTTAAGATGCTAGTGACCTAGGGGAAGGGAAGGATTAGGTGGTCTGTTTGGTCTATAATATTTTTCTTGGTCCATTTAATGTAGTTAGAAGTTCACACAGGAAAGAATATTGCTTTAAAGGTATATTGATGATGCACGGAGAAGAAAAGGTGAGAAGATAGGTAAAGTTTTTAATAATTTTGCTGCGTTTAGTGGAGTGATTTCATGCAGAGCAGAGTATGATGATGATGATGATGATGATGATATTGATGATTGATTGTAGAAAATGATTGTTGATTATTGGTGGCTGATAATTGATGATTTGTGACTGATAACTGATTTATGATGACTGATGATGACGATGATGATATTAGCGCGCCGGAACAAAGGGAGTTTTTATTTTTTTTCAATCACAGACGTAATTTGTTGCAATTATAAAGTTTTGGTGCATCAGAATGAGCATAGAATCTGTGAAGTAAGGGAGAAGCTGAATCACGAATATATTGAAGATGAGAGTGAATCGGGGTCAAGGAAGTGTAGGTCGTCTTGGAAGGTGTATGATATTTATTTCGTGTCATTGAGTTACGACTAATTTTCCTCGATATTAGACCAGGCATTGATTTACGAATTTATTTACCATGTTAGTGAGCAGGAAGGGTACGTCGCTTTAGTGGGCTTGTAAATTGAGGTGTATATAATTAGGTGAGGACTAATTACTCACCTAATTACGAATAAATTGGCGATTTTAGAGAGGCGAGGCAGGAAAATGCACGTCGTTTTTATTGTATTTTCATATTTGTTGTATTAAAAAGACTTAAGATATCTGTTGCATTGAAGAGACTTAATTTGCATTGTTTTAAGAATGTAGGGAAAATATTAGCGAGCCAGGGTAAGGTAGAGGTAGTGTTTTTAATGCAAGGAAGAAGGAACCAAAGCCCAGAAGCCCGCAATATTTTTCCTTCCAAGAAAAAAATAAAAACAAAATAACAGAGCGCCAAATTCAACATCCGTTCATTTCGAGATATCTGGACACACTGCGTAAGACTGGAGATCAAAGACAGTAGGGAATACAGACAGAGGGAGACAGTTCCAGAGTTGACCTGTTGCATTAGGGAGTTGGAGAGAAAAGTTTGTTCTGTTTGACTTATGATTTCTGAGTGATAAGGTAAAGAAATTATTTGCGAGGACATTAACTGGTGGATGGGAGGTGGATGTGTGTGTGTGTGTGTATGTGTGTGTGTGTGTGTGTGTGTGTGTGTGTGTGTGTGTGTGTGTGTGTGTGTGAGAGAGAGAGAGAGAGAGAGAGAGAGTACTGATTTACATTCATCATCCGTTTCTTCCTATTACTTCTAAATAATTCTCTTCTACTTGGGAGAGGAATGGCGTATCGAGGTAAATAGCCTTATAGTATTATTTTTTATGCTTTCCTGAGAAGCAACCATTTTTTTTTTTTTCTAATTATGGATAGACAGGAATTATTATTGGACTGGGGGAAGTGAAAAGTGCGTTCGTTTCGTTGGGTTTATTAAATTTTTGAGTTTTAGTTTTGAGTTTTATTTTTGAGTTTTATTGAGTGATGTCTTAGGTTTTTATTAATGCAACTGCAATTTAGGAATATGGAAAAAATGTTAGGGGTCACGCAAGGGAAGAAAAGATGTTGGTATGTAAAGATTGTGGTGAAGAAAGAATGTGGATCAAGGAGGGAACAGGATGTGGTATTAAGCTGTAGGTGTAGGCAGAGGCAGGCAGGGTGGTGAGGGATAGGCAAGGTGGTGAGGGGTAGGCAGGGTGGTGACTGGTAGGTAAGGGGTAGGCAGGATGTTGAGGGGTAGGCAGGGTGGTGAGGGGTACGCAGGGTGGTGAGGGGTAGCCAGGGTGGTGACTGGTAGGTAAGGGGTAGGCAGGATGTTGAGGGGTAGGCAGGGTGGTGAGGGGTAGGCAGGGTGGTGACTAGTAGGTAAGGGGTAGGCAAGTTAGTGAGGAGTAGGCAGGGTGGTGCGGGGTAGGCAGGGTAGGCAGGGATGACACATGAGATGAGGCAGCCACCACTATTCACGTCACACCTTGTCATCACCACTCTCACGGGAACAGTGTGTGTGTGTGTGTGTGTGTGTGTGTGTGTGTGTTGTGTGTGTATACCTTGCTATCAGAGTGTGAATGAGCACCTGTGTGTGTATGCAACTGTTTGAGCGTGTGTATGTTTACCTGTGCGTGCCTTTGTGTGGATGACTGTGTACACATAAGCATACATCAACCACAATGAGGCAGGAAGGAGAGATGGGAGGAAAGAGAGGAGGAGATCGATAAAGAGAGAAAGGTAAAAAAGTGAGAAGTGTGAGAGAAGAAAAATGAAAGAGAAGTAAGTGAAAGTGAGAAAGACAGTCATGGAAGTCTAGTGTGAGAGTAAGTGTGAGAGAGATCTAGAGGTGAATGATGTTAAGTGTGTCTGTGAGAGCTGATGAGAGAAGAAGTGAATGAGGAAGGAATTAAAGATCAGAGGAACACAAACAACGAATAGAAATAGAGACGTGGAAAGACAGAAGGAAAATGAATGAGAGATAATGTGAGGATGGGCGAGAGTGTGAGCTTGAGAGAATGAGAGTGAGTGAGGCTGAGAAAGAATGATAATAAGAGTGAGTATTAGCATGGGAGGGAGACGGGAGCTAGGAATGCAAGGAGAGAGAGAGAGAGAGAGAGAGAGAGAGAGAGAGAGAAGTGGATGCTCATTGTTGGAGGGATGAAAGAAGAAAGCTGAAGGAAGCAAAAACCGATGAAAGAGGAGGTTGATGTGGAGAGGAGGAGGAGGAGGAGGTGGAGGAGGAGTGGGAGGAAGAAATGCTGAGCTAGGGAGGAAAGAGAGAGAGAGAGAGAGGGGAGGGAGGGAGAAGCGAGGATGAAGAGATGGAGGAGAATGAGAGAGAAAGAGAGGGGAGGAGATACAAGGAGAGAGGGAAAGAAGAAAAAGGAAGACGAGGGAAGAAGACAAAGGAGGGATGAAAAAAAGATAAGAAATGGAGGAAAAAGTGTGAGGAAAGGAAGAAAGTGAAAACTGGAGGAAGGAATGAAGGAGAGAGAGGAGGAGAGGGAGGAAAATAGCTGAAGAGAGGAAGGAGAGGAGGAGGTAAGAAAAAAGAGTTATTAAGAAAGAGGTGAGAGGTTTGAAAGAAGAAGTGAGGGGAAGAGAGTGAGAGAAGATAAAGGAAAATTGATGAAAAGAAGAAAGATGAGTGGACGATAATGGGAGAGAAGAGAGAGGGATAAAGCAGAGGAAGGGAGAAGAAGAGAAAGTCTGATGAGAGAGAGAGAGAGAGAGAGAGAGAGAGAGAGAGAGAAAGAGAGAGAGAGAAATTATAACTGAGAGGATGAAAGTAACTGTAAATGAATAAACTGGTCACTTAGGACGTAAAGCATATTATTCTCTCCAAAAGCATAGTTTACCATAATTGTGATAAAGCGTCCTAATAACTTAATAAATATGATTATGTAAATTATGATACGCATTGTTTCCTCTTCCGTTTTTGTAGCGAACTAACGAAGGGAATGAAATAAATTGGTGTTGTTAATAAAATAAGGAATAGGTTGGCTCGGTGGTGGTGTTTGTGGAGAGTTTTATGCACAAGGTCATTGGTGTGTGTGTGTGTGTGTGTGTGTGTGTGTGTGTGTGTGTGTGTGTGTGTGTGGTAAACTTGAGCCCCAGAAAGAAGAAAATTCTTCCCTTCTTACACAACAAAGACGTAAAGTAGGATGAGAAGGAAAGTGGGTGGGAGTGCTGTCGAATCTAACCTTATCCCTGGGCCTTGTGTTGGACAGGGAGGGTAATTTTGGAAAGTGATGTGTGTGTGTGTGTGTGTGTGTGTGTGTGTGTGTGTGTGTGTGTGTGGAGAGTGAATGTGAGTATGGCTGTGTGTGGAGGGGGAGGTGTAAGTGTGTGTGTGTAGGGGGAAGGTGTGGAAGGGTGAGTGTATGGGTGTGTGGGTTGGTTTAGTGGAGAGGGGGATGTGTGAACCTGGGTGTTGGGGAGCAAGGTGTTATAATCTAAAACCCTTTCCTTAATTGCAAATAATCCAGGTGTTCAAGAGTAAGAAGAAAAACACAGTGGAAATTACAAAGACATTACAAACAGCTGCCAAGATGCTGTTTAAACCTTGAGGCCATTACCGTATCGACCCCATATAGTTACCACCCTCATTATCGGTAATTGTAAACCCTCAGGTAGTTTGGCTAATTAGGCTCAAAGTTTACCTCCTTAGGCCTAGATTAATTAACACCTTCAGACCAATGACAGGCTCTGTATCTTGTCTTTGATTATTGTCAAGAATCATTTTGTTTTGTCCAATTTTTTTTTTTTTTACTTTACTGATCACTGTAGTTTCGTAGTAAAATTCTTGTTACCTGTATAAGTGAAAATAAAGTACAGACAAATCATCTTATAAATATCATAGGATCATAACTTATGAATTTTATGAATAGGGCCCTAAAACTACTGATTAACCCCTTCACTGCCATATCGCCTTCTTACTTTTTATTCTTGTTTGTATCAGACTTTATTATTTAACTTAAGAACGATTCCTAGTGAAGACGCGGTTACTGAAGGCTTTATGTAACCCCTTCAGCTCGAAATGGCTCTCTTAAGCTGAGTAAAATTGTCTGGGAATAAAGATGTCATCGTACTGAAGGGATGACGAATAAAGCCCAGTCATGCTATCTTATAAATAAAGCAAAATAAATCGCTTAGGAAAAGGTGTTAGGGCGCTTCTTTACTGGTCGAGAATATGGGATTAATACGACTGATTAATACAAGACCCTTATTTTCGTCGGTTGAAGGAGCTCCCTAACACCTTTTCCTAAGCGATTTATTTTTCTTATTACACCTTACTGTCCTCTTTTGTGTTACATAAATCCTTCCAGTATCGCCATACTCTGCATAAATAACGTACAAACGGATATTAACCAACCATATCCAAAAGTAAATCGCTAAAGAAGAGGTGTTTGTAACCTTCCTAACCGCAACGAATACTGTCCATATGCTCTTTGATGCCTATGGAGGTGACGTGTTTTTCTCTCTTAAATAAACGCATCTTCGCTCACTTCTTCCTTATATTTCAAAGTCCGTGTCTTCCTCTCAACTTAGCTTCTTACCTGCGATATTCCTCTCTTCTTAACACTTTACCTGAGAAAAACCTTTGCATTTATTTCGGCAAACATCAGAGGATTTTTAACGCTCCTGAAAAAGTTATGGCTCCCAGATCATAAAAATATCATGATCAATATAGCAAAGAGAGAGAGAGAGAGAGAGAGAGAGAGAGAGAGAATTTTATTCAGCTCACATGAACTCACAAAAGATGTAGGGTTAACTCACACACCATCCCTGATTCTGTAAAGGGCAGGTGATTCCCCCTTTATCTTCAGGGAGTACATACTCCTCCACTCACCCCAGCCTCATCTATATTTCAGGGGGTTTATCAGTAAGCGTCTCCCCCTATTAACCTCGAGGGAAGGACTGTGACCTTACATAAACCCTAGTATTCCACATCCGAGGACGCCAGACGATTTTATTCAGCTGAGAGGGAGTCATATGAGCCTGAGAGTGTTAATAGAGCCACCGTTAACCATCCCTTCATCGAATCAACTCATACTCTATTCCAGTTAATATTAGACTTTTTTTTTTTAGGTGAGTCATAGGAGCCTGAGAGTGTTAATAGTCACCGTTAACCATCCCTTCATCGAATCAACTCATACTCTATTCCAGCTGATATCAAACTTTTTTTTTTTTAGGTGAGTCATAGGAGCCTGAAAATGGTAAAACTGAGAAGCCGAAAATTTATATAAACTCCAAAATTCTCATGGTTATTGGCAGAAGTTGTTGTGATAAGAGATGTTGCTATAGTGTGCTTACCCTAACTTGACAAATATCCCTAACCATTTCCTGCTCACTTCATGGCCAGGCATAGTCAGGCTGGAGGATGGATATGACTAGTAACCACGGAGACTCATCCCTAGCTCATAGTTTGGTGTTTGACATGTAGGAATGGCCCCGTTCTCTCAGATGAATACAGTATGATACAGTATGCAAGCCATGTTACAGAGCACTTACAGCATCGATGGAATACAGCCACATACACCTAACTTTCACCATGCGTTAAAAAATGACCGTCGGAAATGAAAGTCTTGTCTGTCCATTCAAGCTCGCAGTTTTGATAATAGGGCTAATAGTTCTACTCGTCCTCTGCCTCATCACTGACTGAGAAGAGGTCCTAGCCAGGGTCTCACACCGAAGGGAGACACGCTGTTGGTAATTTGAACCCTCTTTATACTGCATGAGTAACAGCGTCGTGGCAAACTGTTCCTGGCGCAGTGTAGCAATTACCATCTCAGCTCTTGACAGTAGGTCTTGGTTTGGCGTGATTCCGTGCCTGCTCTCTCTCTCCAGCCAGTAGTTGGAGTAGAAGGTTAGCAGAAAATTTGGCTCGTGAGTGTACAGCCAAAATTATCGCCTATCGTAGTTACATTTTAAAACTTGGACGAAACCATATGATTGACTGGCCATCCTGCAATAAAAAGGCACAGAGTAACCGAGTATTTTTTTAGTATTCGAGATAATAATAATAATAATAATAATAATAATAATAATAATAATAATAGTACGGGGTTTAATTTCGTCCGAAGTACAGTTAGGGAACCAAGTGACTTCCCTGTTTTGTCTTAAAATTGTTTAAAAGTTGTAAAATATTTCCATCATAACTAGATTAATGTTTGTCTCGTGGCTGTTTGACTCTTCGGCGATGGATTCAAAAAAGAAAAAATCTCTAAAAATACTTAAAGAAATGGATCTGTGTTTGAGAATTTTCATCACCATCTTATCCATCGAATCTTAGCGACGCAATGTTTTTCTTAAGTATATTTCCTTAAGGTCAATGCGTCCTTTACACCGTCTCGAAAAAGTGTCAGAACCTAATGAGATCTTGCTGTGTTCATCATCATCATCATCATCATCATCATCATCATCATCATCAGCCATTATAAGTCCATTGCTGACCAAAGGCCTCCCCCAACCTTCTCCACGAGTTCCTTGACTGCGCCAATCTTTGTCACGTTTTCCCTGTAAATTTCTCTGTCTCATCTCTCCACCTCCTCCTCCTTACTGTGTTAATAAGCTAATCAAATGGCTTTCCTTGCATCATTAATCCGCATCCCCAAGAACGGGAAGGGGATACTGGCTGTCTGTACCTTGAGTGGCTTGCTATTCCTCCCGTACCCGAGCGTCTTTCATACTTCAATAGGTATAAATGTCGCTCTCGTGTAGTTCAGGAAGTTAGGCGGTCCTCTTATGCCTTAGGGAGTTACTGTCTGTCTGTCAGCTGTCGTCTCCTCCTCGTCTCCCCCTTCCTTCAGTCCTCTCCCCTCTCAATACACCTTAGGACATGGTACAAGTTTGCCCCTCTTTGACCTTTCCTCTCCCCTCCCCCTATCCCCTTCTCCCCAGTCCCCCCTCCCCTTGTATCCTCCTTCACTCCTTCCCTTCACTCAGTATACCTTAGGACATATTCTCTCTCTCTCTCTCTCTCTCTCTCTCTCTCTCTCTCTCTCTCTCTCTCTCTCTGTCTCGTGGCAAGCATCATATTTTATTGTTAATCTCTCTGAATCCTTCCCAGTAGCACTTCTTCGTGACTAGCATCATATTTTAGCGTTAATCTCTTGTCGGGGCTTAGCATTTCTGATGGAGAGATGACAATTTTAAGCCAAGTGAGAGTGACCAGAGTATAGGTAATATGGAGAAGAGGAATATTATGGACTTCCTCGATATTGCTCTTCTCTCTTTGTATTCCTCGTCACTCATCTCTCTGTGGCCGGCATCCTCGAGGGGTAAGGAGGCTCCCCAACGCTGTTTTCTGAGCGATTTATTTTTATTACACCTCACTGTCCTCCTCGATGTTACGTAAATCCTCCCAATATCGCCTCACTTGAAATACATTACATACAAATCGATGTTAGCCAACCATATTCAAAAAATAAATCGCAAAGGAAGAGGTGCTAGGGAGCGTTCTTAACCGACGAAAATGCGGACTTGTGTCTCTGTGAGTAAGTTCAAGGGTGTATGTGTCTCTTTGATATTCTGTGTCTGTCTCACTCTTTCATTCTCTGCTTCTCTCGGTATTAATCAATCTTCTGTATATTCTCTCTCTCTCTCTCTCTCTCTCTCTCTCTCTCTCTCTCTCTCTCTCTCTCTCTCTCTCACACACACACACACACACACACACACACACACACACACACACACACACACACACACACACACACACACACACACACACACACCATATCTCTCAACACTTACATCTTTGTTTACATTTCAGTGCCTCTCCCGTTCCTATAGCACTCTCCTCCACTCCACTTCACCAGCCCCTTCTCCTCCTCTTCTCTCCCCACTTCTTTCCCTCCCCCCTCCTCTACTCCACTCAAAACTTTCCCTCCACTCCTCCTCACACTTCCCTCCACTCGTTTCCTCCACGCTTCAATTCGCCTTGGACCCCTAAAGTCTTTTCACGTCCTCTTTTCTTCATACTTGTCTTCTCTTTTCTTCTGTAGCAACTTTGGCACTTCAGTTTGTAATTTTCTAGCGCTCCCAGTTCCTTCTTCCCACACAACACACACACACACACACACACACACACACACACACACACACACACACATATTCAAACTCGCACCCGTAATAATATACTCTGACTCACTCACTCACTCACTCACTCACTCACTCACTCACTCACCCACCCCTCGATCTCAGTAATATTAAATTCTTCCTCATTTCAATCACCCTTCTCGCACATGCTTCACAATTTCACTCCTTCTTCTTTATCCTCCACTGCTAAACACACAGTTCCACCTCACCACTCCACATGCCTTCCACTTCCCAAACCGCATCTCTCCACTCTCCCTCCACTCTCCACTAAGCCTCCTGTCCCTTTACTCCTCCACCTCTCCTTCCCCAGCACTCCTCTCTCCACCTAATTCCTCCAAATCCTTCCTTCCTCCCCATCACTCAGCTCCACCCTTCCATCTGACTCCACCCAGCCAAGTTCCATTTCCGCCCGATATTTCAGGCCAAGTTCTTTGCCCCGTGTGTGTGTGTGTGTGTGTGTGTGTGTGTGTGTGTGTGTGTGTGTGTGTGTGTGTGTGTGTGTGTGTGTGTTTACCTAACTAGTTGTTGGTATCTAG
>NC_136979.1:3570000-3587500 GCF_032717465.1 Coenobita brevimanus | reverse complement strand
ACAAAAGGTGAGTACAAGGCGGTCTTCTTCCTTCTTCCCTTTAATTACCTCTCACGCCCTCCCCTCTAATTAACGTACGTGTGTGTGTGTGTGTGTGTGTGTGTGTGTGTGTCCCTCAGTGGACACCTTTTCATGGCCACACTCATTAATGACATCACCACACACGTTCGATTCTGTTGTAGCTCCATAATCTCTCTCTCTCTCTCTCTCTCTCTCTCTCTCTCTCTCTCTCTCTCTCTCTCTCCACAGGAAGCTGTTTCGTTGTTGTTAAATCCCTCTCACTCTATACTCAATTTAATCCGCCTACTCTCTCTCTCTCTCTCTCATCATAATACCTAGAGAAGCCATATAAAACCACCTCTCCTCTGTTCCATATCTAAGTACAATTAATTTTTCTAACCCTTCTCTGATCACTCTTTCACTTCTTTCTTTCCTTCCTCCCCACTCATTTCCCTCTCATCCCTTCTCCCCTCCCACGTCACCCATCCCTCTCCAGCACACTCACCTCCCCACTCAGTTTACCAGTGCATTTATTCTCCCACTAGTTTCTCCCCAATCCATTTCTCTCTCTCCCCCCTTTCGCCGTTCAGTCCTCTCCATTCACTCACTTTCCACTCCATTAACTTCCTCCACTTTCGCCACTTCGTCCACTCCACTCACCCCTCTCACTCCACCAGCTTTCCATTCTTCCTTCTCACCTCCTTCTCCTCTACCTCTGCTATACTTCTCATCTCCTCCGTCTTCCTCTTCTCCTTCTTTCACCTCATTTCCTTTCCTCCCATCCATTTTTTGTCTTTCATCGCTGCCTTCATACTGTCCTGCTCGCTCCCTCACTTCCATTCTCCCTCCTTACACCCTCCTTTCCTTTTCACACTTTTTTTCATATTTTCATCCTATTATTTCCCTCTCGATTATCCAAACTCCTTATCCATACTGTCTTCCATCTTTTCTTTCAATTTTTCATACTCTTTCATCATGTGTATCATCCCTTGACCCTCCTCTTAAACTTACCTATTTCTCAATTTTTTTTTCTTACTCTCCATCCCAGCCACCCCATTTTACATGTTCAGCCCGAGGACGTCTTTTTGTTTTGTTCCTAATATTGCCATACGATTTTTTTCAGTTCTTAAGGGATTTTTTTCTTCGAGCTCAAAGGATTTATTTTAGCCTTCATGAAACCTTTTATTATTATCTCTTCCTCTCCTCTCCCTATCTCCATTTCCTCCTCCTCCTCCTCCTCCTCCTGACCCTCTCTCTTCCCCACATGCCTCCCATTTCCCCACCAAACTCCCTTTCCCTTTCACCACATTTTCACCCCATTGCTCTCTCTCTTTCTCTCCTTACCCCCCCCACCACCTCCTCTCCCTATCTCCTCTCCTCCTCACTTCGATCTCTCTCCCCTTACCCTCGACTCCCCACTCTTCCAGTGCTCTGTCTAATTTTCTTCCTCCTCCCCCTCTTTCTCCTCTCCCCTTTTCCACTCCTTTACCATTTCTCCTCCCCCTCCCACTTCCACTCTCCATTCCCCCATTGCTCCCTCCATCTCTCCGCCCCTCTCCCCCTCTTTCTCCTCCTCCCCTCCGTCTTCTCCCGAGCATTACCGGGAGCAAAATACGTCTTGAAGGTAATGTGTCCTCCTTTACCTCCCTCCCTCCTGCTGTTAAATTGCCTCACCTCACACATTCCTCTCTCTCTCTCTCTCTCTCTCTCTCTCTCTCTCTCTCCACATATATATTTCATGCCATATCAAGTAGTAATGTAATTAGTTAAACCACAGTACACTCACATAACATACATATAACGCAGCATATTATTACCAGATTTGTAAAGGGAGCTAAAAATGGTTTATTAAAGATATACTGAGGCTTTGAATACAGCGACCAAGATAAGGGTTTCAATTCTCAGATCAAGGTAGTGTGTGTGTGTGTGTGTGTGTGTGTGTGGTGTGTGTGTGTGTGTGTGTGTGTGTGTGTGTTTGTGTGTGTGTGTGTGTGTGTGTGTGTGTGTGTGTACCTTTTTACTGGCTAATCTTGTTATATTGTGACTTTTGCGTTCGACCTTTTAACCGCATTTCCGATCACCGAGAGAGAGAGAGAGAGAGAGAGAGAGAGAGAGAGAATTGAAGAGACAGAGACACAGGCACAGACACAGAGACAGACACGCATAGACAGAGAAAAGACAGGGACAAAGGGACAAAGATACGGTACTAAAACAGAGACTAAGGGACTGACACACTGAAAGAGGGACACTTAAACACACACACACACACACACACACTTATGGAGAGAGAGAGAGAGAGAGAGAGAGAGAGAGAGAGAGAGAGTTGGTCACACTTTGAGATACAGACGCGAGAGCTCCTGTAACAACAAAAATATGCAAGAGGGAGTTGGCAGGGGGTGATATAGACGTACCAAAGAGGGTGGTATGTGAAAGCGAAAAAGGGTGGGGTGGGGAGGGGAAAGAGGGTGGGGTGGAGCAGCTAAAGAGGGTGAGATGGGGAGGGGAAAGAGAGTGGGATGGGTAGGCTATTGAGGATGGGATGGGGAGGGGAAAGAGGGTGGGAAGGAGGGGAAAGAGGGTGAGATGGGGAGACAAAAGAGGATGGGATGGTCAGGCGAAAGAGGGTGGGAAGGAGGGGAGCGAACGAGACATGGTGGAGTGGCGAAACTAATGATAATAAACTGTGAGACGAAAGAAGGTGGAATGGAAAGGTGAAAGAGAACATGTAAAAAGTTAGTATAAATGGAGGTGGAAATGAGTTTTGAGAGAGTGAAAAGGGAAAACAAAATAATTCATAAAACAGGTACAACGAACATGGATTAAAAAAATGTTAGAAGAAAAAATGAGTGAAATTTATGTTAGAACTGCGTATCCAAATTTAACAACAAGGAAGAACACGATGATAGAAAAAAAATGGCGAAAAACCTATCTAGAGGACGATTAGATGTCACAAAATGGGACGATACGATAACAACACCGAATACGACGAGAGATAACAGGAGATAACGCTAGATAAGAGGTCGACTTGGCTATTGGATGGACGAATTGGCAGTCAGTGGAGAAAAAGACTCATTGACCTTAGCACAACAAATTAGAAGGTTATATTTTACTCTTGAAACTACCAGACTATTTTATCGAAAGAAGAACCTTGAGGCGAAGAGATTTAGCCAACCCCACCAGATACAAAGTATATTAAGCTGAGGGAAATCGTCTGCAGGTAACAAGCTTCAAGATGCAAAGGGCGTCATCGTACAAAAGGGGTTCAGAGGGTTAACAGGGGATGATATGAACAATAAATACATAAATAAATAAATAAATAAAATAACTGAATAAAATAAGAAAAATAACTGAAAGGTGTTATGTATGAAATGAGAATTATTAAATACGAGAGAAAAGTAAGTTTTTGAGGAAGAATTAATGTCATCACCCTATTTTTCCATATAGGGTGGAAAGAAAATAGAGGTGTTAGCAGGTCTTCGTGGTATGGTGAGGCAGATGGTAGGCAGAGATGGTGACGCAGGGTGGCAGGCAAAGAAGGTAAGGCAGGGTGGAAGGTAGGGATGACGAGGCAAAGATGATTGAGGGAAGATGGTAAGCAGAGATGTTGAGACAGAGAGAAGTGAGGCAGGATGATAGGCACTGATGGTGAAGCAGGTTGGTAGGCAGAGATGATGAGGCAGGATGATAGGCAGAGATGGTGAAGCAGGGTGGTAGGCAAGGTAGGGTTTTAGGAAAGGCAGGATGGTAGGCAGGACGGTAGGTAAGGCAGTGGTAGACAAAATGAGCCGCCTGCCTCCCTCCCTCCCTTCTTCCTTCATTTCCTCTCTGCCTCGCCTTTTCTCTCATCATTCCTCCCATAAATGTATCCCTCCATTATTTCCTTATCTCTCCGTTTTCTCTCACTTTCTTTCCCTCCTTTCTCGACCTTATCTCTCTCTCTCCTTCATCCTCTGTTCCATTCATGCTCTGTACCTTCATTTCCTCCTTCCCTGTTCTCTCTCTCTCTCTCTCTCTCTCATTCCTCCACGTTTCCTACATCTCCTTTCCCTCCTCGCTCCTTCCCCCAATCCATCCTTTCATTTTTCTTGTCATGCTCTCTCTCTCTCTCTCTCTCTCTCTCTCTCTCTCTCTCTCTCTCTCTCTCTCTCCCTTCCTCCCTTCTTCTCTCCCTCAGTCCTCTCTCCATTTTTCCCCTGTCTATCCCTTCCCTCCCTCCCACCATCCCGCCTTCATTTTTCCTCTACGTTCCATCCCTCCTCCCTCCTGCTCTCCCTCCCTCCCTCTCTGTCTCCCTCCCTCCCTCCATTTTTCCTCTATCTCTCCGTTTCCTCCCTCCTTCACCAGCTGTCGTTCTGTCGGATCTCTATCGAAGCTATTTTGCATCAATAAATTTTCACTGTCGCTTCTCTTTAAGCCGTGTTCTCGTGGGCATAGGAGTCTCCGTAACGCCTCTTCCGTAGCGATTTATTTTAACTACGAAACATTTATATTTTCTTGTAAGTTAGTTGTATCATTCTAACTCCTAAGGTATAGAGTTAATAGAATAGTTAAGCGTTAATTAGATTTTTCTTATCTCTTCCTCTCCCCTTGTCTTCGTATTCCTGTGTTTTCTTTCCCTTTCATTAATTTCTTTTGTCTTTTTCTTCCTCTTTCCCTTCCATTCGTCTGCTTAACTCTATCCTAATTTTTCCGTCCATTTTCCTCTTCTTGTCTTCTGTTTCTCTATTTCTTCATCTTCGTCCCTATCTTTTTTTTTTTCGTCTGTTCTCCCTCCTTTTTCGTTCTATTTTTTTCCCCCTTTCCCACCCTATCCCATGTAACCTTCATTCTTTTTCCTCTTCCATATTTTATCTCCCTTACTCTCTATGTATTTCGTTTTGCCCTGTTTTGCTTTTCATTTCCTTCATATTTTTTTCTCCTCCGTCTGGTCCTCAATATCCTTCGTGTTTCTTCTCTAACCTGTTCCTGTTCCTTCACTCTTTCCTTCCTTGCCTCACCATCTCTCATTTCTCTTGTCCCTTTCTCCTTCACTTTCCCTTCATTTCTCTCTCTCTCTTTTTCTTTACTTTCTTTAATTCAGTTTTCCCTCGCTTCTCCCTCCCTCTCCCATTTATTCTTTTACTTTCCTCCTTTCCCTTTTCCTTCGTACTTTGTCATTTTCTTTCGTCTGTTTCTTTCTTCACTTTCATCTTTATTTCCCATTTTTCTTCCATTTCTTTTCTCCTATTTTTCCTTTCTTCCATCCTCTTTTTTTCCCTAATTCTCTTTGTCTCTCTTTTCCTCTTTTTTCCTTTCTCTTTCCTCCTTGTTCACTTTCTTTTCCATCCATTTCACTCTTCACTCTCTATCTCTCTTCCATCTTCAGCCAACACCTCTTCCAATAACTCTTTCCTTTGGTCTTCTCCCCTCTCTTTATCCAGGCTCTCTCTCTCTCTCTCTCTCTCTCTCTCTCTCTCTCTCTCTCTCTCTCTCTCTCTCTCTCACACACACACACACACACACACACACACACACACACATCCTCCATCTACATCTCTTCCACTATGTTTGCCCTTCCACTTCCCTCTCGCCCTTCTTCACTCCTTTCCCCTTTTTTCCCCTTCTCTATTCTCTTTCCTCACAGTCGCTCCCTTTCCCTTCCCTCTCCCCTCCTCTTCTCTCACCTTCCCCTCACCCTTCCCTCCCATTCCCTTCCCTTCTCATCATATTCCCTTCCCTTCCCTTCCCTCTCACCTCCCATACCCTCCCCTTTTCCCATCCTTCTCTCCTCTTCCCCTCCATTCCCCTTTCCCTTTCCCCTCTTCTCCCCGTCCCTTCTTCCTCCTCTCCCCTCCTCCCCACTACAGTTCCGTAATTATACCTCTTTATTTCATTATTATTACCTGTTACATCGATACACGGAACAATTCTTTTATCGCCCCTGTTATAAAACCTTCAATCTAATTAATTTTGGGTTTCGTTTTAGATATTTTTAGACCATATTAATTTAGTTTGAGAGATTTTTATTATTTATTATTTATTTATTTTATTTATTTTTACTGGAGGATTCCCCTTCCAAGCAAGTAAAATATCTGGTCCCATCTGTTAAGGAAGCTCCCTAACATCTTTTCCTAGGGGATTTATTTTCTTTATTACACCTTCCTGTCCTCCCATGTTATGTAAATCCTTCTAATATCACCTCAGCATAAATAGCGTACAAAAACAATATCAACCAACCGTAACCTAAAATAAATCGCTAAAGAAGAGGTGTTTAGTAAGTTTCCTAACAGCACAAGAATACCTCCCCTACTAACAGCAAGAATGAAATATAGACAATGTTACTGAAGGGGTTAGGGTATCTGCTACAAACGCACTTCAGGACTTGTCTGAAGGTGAGCCACAGGAGCCTGAGAGTGTTAATGAGTAATCAGAGGAGAGTAGCATATATTCTTTTTTATCCTTCCAATATCGCTGATGTGAAGATAAAAAGTGACTGTGATTTAGTGGAATAGTAATAAGCGTGTAGAAGCCTTTGTTATATGAGCGTTCTTTCTTTCCTGGCGTCCTCATCAGTACCCCTTACGCCCGCACGTGAACTCTCTCTCTCTCTCTCTCTCTCTCTCACACACACACACACACACACACACACACACACACACACACACACACACACACACACACACACACACACACACACACACACACACACACACACACACACACACACACACACACACAATCTTGTAGGCCAGAAGTAAACAAAAGCCAGACGCGTTGTTAATACGAGTAAAAGGTGAGAATATTATTGCAAGAGAAAAAAAAAATCATTCCCACGTGAAGCTTGGTTGAATTATTTATGTTACTGAGATTGATGCTTCTTTTTAGAATTATTCCTGCCACTATTTTTTTAAGAAATGGTATAAACTCTAATTAAAAGGCCTTAAAAATGCATAAACCACAGGAATAAATAGGACTCTGATTTAGTTAATTCCAGTTTTGTGGATATGGTGAGTGTGAGTGACAGTGAGCTTTGGGAAATTGATGACTCTTGGGAATTGACTGGAGATTGAGCTGGCTGGATGAAATATTTGGAAGACGTGGGTTTGGTGATTGTTTTATATCTTGATAGTCGAGGGATTGGAAGGTGTATATGAAGCCGATCTGTGAGGAAGAATTTAAACAAATGTGGACTTAGGTTTGTGAGATGACGACAGGATTCCGTGGGCTTTCATAATGTGTATAATGACTGTGTGGCCCATTTCAGTGGACATGATGCGGATAGTTCTCTCATTTCCCTGCTTGCTCATTGTTCTTGGATCCTGCTTCATCTCAGTTATAGATCTAAAAAAGGTGATGATGATGATGAGATGATGATGTGATATCCGTCTTCTTATGTCACCCTCATATTCTCTCTCTCTCTCTCTCTCTCTCTCTCTCTCTCTCTCTCTCTCTCTCTCTCTCACACATCAATAGCGCCACCTACCACAATAAGCTCTCATTCCAAGTACTGCCCTTATCCCCACAATAACCTCACCGTCATTAATATTACTCACGTCACTACCTCCCCCACCACCACCACCACTGCTACTGCTACCATTATCACTCCACCATCCCTACCACTACTATAGTCGAGGCGCGCGACTCTGCGATTGTTAATATCGTGCCCTGGCAACCAACCCCTCAAAAGTGCGTCTGATTTCGTGTATAATATGAGACGCATGTGATTTGTGTATAATATGTTCGTGTATAATAATATTCGTGTATAATATATATATATATGCATAATAATATGATTCGTGTATAATGTTATACGAAATCGGACGCACTTTTGAATGGTAGGTTGCCAGGGTACGATAATGAAAACCTCAGAGTCGTGCGCCGCGACTATACTACTACTACCATTTTTACTCCACCATCACCACCATTACCACTATTACCATTATCACTCCACCATCACCACCATTGCCACTACTACCACAATCACTCCACCATCATCACCACTACTACTGCAGTCACTTCACCATCCCTTTCTCCACCACAATCACTCCTCATTCAGTACCTCAATCACTGCCGCCACAATCATTCCACATCCACCACCACCACCACCACCATTAACCCTTTCACTCTGATGGCACACTTACTCTTCAATTCCCACTACCAGACGATTTCCTGAGTGTAGGGGGAGCTTTTTTGAACTGGAGGGGTTAGATGCAGCCTTCATTAACGCCTTCATTACCCGAGATCATTCTTGAAGCTGAGGAAAATCGTCTGATGTAGGAAAGAAACTGAAAATAACTCTCTCTCTCTCTCTCTCTCTCTCTCTCTCTCTCTCTCTCTCTCTCTCTCTCTCTCTCTCTCTCTCTCAAAGGGGATTAATGCCACCTACACCACGAGCTCTTTCAGCCCGAGGACGTCTTTATCTTTTTGGTTTTGTCACCACCTAGCGATTTATTGATTCATCTATCCATCTATCTGTCTATCTATCTCTCTATCTGTCCATTCATTCATTCACTCATTTTCTTATATTTATTTTTTAGTTTCATTTATTCATTTTTCTTATTTTATGTTCCTCGATCCTTCCCTCTGACATAATTCCACAAAGTTTAATTATATCGCCAGGTGAGAGCAACGATGAACAGGTTAATTACACCTGCCCCTTTAACATCATCTGTTCTATTATTACCTGCCTAAGCCATCCGTAACTAATCCATGTTTAATCCTACCTGCCCTTTGCCACTCCAAATCCACTTGAACAGAAGCTGAAATATAATACTGTTTGAGATTGTACGTGACTCTGTGTGTGTGTGTGTGTGTGTGTGTGTGTGTGTGTGTGTGTGTGTGTGTGGTGTCTCTGATATTCTATTCATGTGTCGGCGTTTGTGTTGAACGACGCTGCTTCCTGTGAGGGATGTCCTTGACAAAATATTCCCGGGTATTGTGTGTGTGTGTGTGTGTGTGTGTGTGTGTGTGTGTGTGTGTGTGTGTTTATGTATGTATGTATGTATGTATGTAAAGCTTTCCCGACATCTATCCTTTTGTTGACTGACGCGGCATCCTGTGAGGGGTGGTCTTGACTGAATTCTCTCCATGGATTATTCTCCCACTCTCCAGCGACCACTTTCCCTCAATCCCTTCATCCAGACACTGATTCAGTTGCATATTTTTCTTAACAGTTTTTCGGTGGTGAATTATTTTTAGCTTTAATTTATCACTGTTCATTTTACTTCAATTTAAGGGAGACTTATTGTGGTGAAAGGGTTAAGTCTTAAGATTTCGGTAAGATCCGTATTGTAAGCGGTTATGGAAGCCTAACACCTCTTCCTTAACGATTTATTTTGCTTATTACACCAGTCTGTCCTCTTCTGTGTTACTTAAATCATTCTAATATCACCATACTCTTCATGAATAACGTTTAAAATTACGAGTATATTAAACCGGCCTTATCCAAAAATAAATCGCTAAGGAAGAGGTGCTAGGGAGCCTCCTTAACCGATGAGAATACGAGCCAAAGTATATCAGGTCATCCATCGCCCCCATTGTGCAAGATTAGGTCTGTGACCTCGTATTGCTTCATTCAGTTTTCATACAAAGACCTCTTGTGTACGCCTCTATGTCATGCCTGGAATATTTCGCTCCCAGTTCACTCATCTTTCCTCTGCCGCCCACCCTCACCGACCCTCCAAACTTCGTGGGTGATTTTGGTGTGTGTGTGAGAGAGAGAGAGAGAGAGAGAGGGGGGGGGGAGTACAATAAATATAAAAGTGTCAAATGTGGCTGAAAATAAAAACACTGCTATCACAGCAAACTGCAGCTGAGTAAATTTTGAGGCACGGTTACTTCTAGAAACGGGTTACCTTAAAAAATGTTGTGGCCAAAAATTGTACCAGAGGAAGCATCAAGACCAATTTTCCTTTAAAACTGTGACTAGATAGATATACCACAGCCACCACTAGGAGCAGGTCGTCTCAAAAAGTGTAACTACAGATAAAAAGTGGACGGAGACACCCATGTTGAAAAAATGTACACCCCTCAGCTCCCTGCAATCACTGAAAAAAAATACGGAAAGGAAAATGGGAAATGGTCACTGGATGAATGGATTATAGGCATATTTGTAAGACCCATCTGGTTTTATGGAAGATTCACCAAGCAATCTCCCAGTCTTGGCTTTTTTGGTGGGCTTGTGAAAAGATTGGTTCATGCACGCTATCCACACACCGCCCCGTCTCAGGCCTCCAGGATCAATTATTTACCTGTCTTCCGCTGTTCGGCTTTATCGATACTCATGTTTGTCTTCCTGTCTTCCATCTCTCTCTCTCTCTCTCTGTTTTACTCAGGATTTTTAGGTCTTTCCATGTTGCTTTTCTTTAGATTACATTGTCTTCCAAGTCTTCTCCTATTCCATGTAACTACTGTCTCTGCCTCTTTTCTAGTCCTCAGTATCTCTTCCTTTTCTTCTTTATCGCTTCTCTTCTCACCTCTTTGTCCTCAGTCCTTCATCCTCAATTATTCAGGTGCCTTTTGTACCCAGATACGTTCCTGGGTAGTTTATGGGTCTCTCTTTTGTTCATTTATTTATTTATTTTTACTTTTATCACATGCTTTTGCTATTTCTCTCTTTTGTCCTTCTTATTCTCAGGCTGTGACTTACGCCTGTCTGCTTTCTTTATCTTTATCTGTAATTATATCTATATCTACATGTATATTTATATCCATAATTATATCTTTATCTGAATCTATATATTTTTTTTTTACTTTTGTCGCGTAGTTATCCTGTTTTTCACTTTTCTTCCTTAGTCTAATTCCTTTGATTCTTCCATCCGTTGATCTCTCTCTCTCTCTCTCTCTCTCTCTCTCTCTCTCTCTCTCTCTCTCGCTCTCTCTCACTTGTATTGCTTAGTTTTACGCTGCGTCGTCCCGACTTAGGCAACCTTGATTTATTCAGGTACCCTTTGTCTCACGTAGTTTGATCTCTCTCTCTCTCTCTCTCTCTCTCTCTCTCTCTCTCTCTCTCTCTCTCTCTCTCTCTCTCTCTCTCTCTCTCTCTCTCATGCGTCACTCCTGTTGTTACCAGCTGCAATGGCGAAGCTGGTATTGTTTTCAGTTTGTCTGTCCGTGTTTGTGTCTGTTAGCACGATAACCTCTCATCCGCTCAAGATATCATCACAAAATTTTACAGGTATGTAGTAGAGAAGAAAATCTATCACGAGTTCGAAATTGGCGAAAGTAGGTCAAGGCCAAGGTCATATTCCGAGCCCCGCCAGATGTGTATCGGCTCGTCGCGCCAGATGTGTATCGGCTCGTGGCTGGTGTGATTTCCGCCTTGGGGAGGCCTCTAGCTTCTTTTTTCTGTAATTTTTATCTCTTATTTTCGCTTCCTCTTCGTCGATTCGCATCCTCAATCTTTCGTTCTTGCATTCATCGATCTTTCTTGTCTTCTTTTCATTTTTATTTTTTTTAGTGCAAGGAAGAAGGAACCAAAGGACAGGAGCCCGCAAAATTGTAACAGTATCTTGTAATATTAGTACTCTATCGCTACTACCCTTAACACCATTCATAATAATAATAATAATAATAATAATAATAATAATAGCAGTAACAATCATCATCATCATCATCATCATCATTATCCGGACCTCCATTCCCGCCATTAATCGATCCTATTTTCCACCCTTTTCACTCTGATTGTTCGCATCTTCATTTTTCCTTTCCTTTTCGTGTCTGCCTTTTTTTCTTTCTCTATCTCTCTCTGTCATTCTGCCCTCGCCCCTTTTTTCCCTTCATTTTCCTCCAGCCTCTTCCTCTTTCCTGTTTTTATTTACCGATCAATCTTGTTTCACCTTTCTCTCCAGTCTTATGTTTCATTTTTATTCAGTTTTCTTCAGCTATTTGCTCTCAGTCATGTCTTTTGCTGTCTTTTTTTTATGGCTAGATTGCCCCATTTTCTTCGTTCATTTTTTCACCTTTTCCTTCACAACATTGCTTTTTTTTTTTTTCACATATTGTCATAACTCTTTCCTTTCTTTTATCGACTTTTTTAACTTATACTTTTATCACATTTTTCTTCTCCCTCCTTTTCTTTTTCTGCTCCGGTTCGCCCATCCATTTTTTTTTTCTTTTTTTTTTGCGATTTTATTATTTTGCCATTTTTTTTTTCTTTTTCGCCTACTTTCTTCCTCTCTGTTCTTCTTCCCATCCATTATCTTCAATCTTTCTACTCCAGTTCTGTTTATTTTTTTCCCTGCTACTTCTCCCCTGTTGATTATGATTTTCCTTTTGCTTCTTACATTTAATCTGTTGTTAATTTTTCCTAAAGGGAGGTTGTTACTGAGTAGGAGCAGAAACGCCTTGAGGTTCTTTGGTCGAGATACCCTTCCAAAGCAACAGAGAGAGAGAGAGAGAGAGAGAGAGAGACCCGTTAATTTAGTTTCCTTCAGTTGTACCTTTTCCCTTTTTTTTTTTTTTTTTTTTTTTTCTCTTCCCTATCCTCTCTTTTGCCTCCTCCCTCACCCTTTTTCTTTTTTTCGTTCCTATAGTTTATTTTGGAAATTGGCCTCTCTCTCTCTCTCTGTATCTATTTATCTATGTGTATCTGTCTTTATCTCTGTATATCTGTCTATCCGTCCATCTATCTAGCTGTCCATCTATCGGTCTGTATATCTGTCTATCTATCTATCTATCTGTCTGTCTCCCCCTGTACACCCTCTTTCCTCCCCTTTCTTCAGGTCTCTAATTCTTTTTTCTCTCACTTTTTTCTCTTATCTTTCCTATCACACCCACACTCCTTTTTTTGCATTCCCTCTTTCTCACCCTCTCTGACTTTCATAGCTCCTTTTATTCCTTTCCCTCCTGTCTTTTATTGCATTTTCAATATTTTTTTTTTTTACGTATTCCATGGTTCTCCCCTTTTTCCTATTCATGGATTTTTTTTTTCTGTCATTCACTGTCTTCCTTTCTTCCCCCTTTTTCTTTTTTTGCTCCGTTTTTTTTAATTTGATTTTTCGAAGTAATGTTTCTTCTGTTTTATCTCTGGATTTTTTTTTATTAGTTTCGCTGCCTTATAAATAATATTAATACTTTGAGATTTACTTTGAAGCTGTTCCTCTAAACCAAAAAATCATAAGAGCAGAACTGAAGTGTGTGTCGGTCATTAAGTAAAAAAAATCAGAATCATACTGTAATTAACCTAAAGAAGAAAAATAAAGAAATATTTTATCACCTCTCTGAGCTATGATTGAGTTTGTTTTGGTTATTCAGGTTGCATTCATTTCTCATTCACTTTTTCATCACTGACATTTTATTTTTTTCCACCAACAATAATGCAGTTCTGTACCAAGCTTTTTTTTTTTAAGTCGTGTTATGCCCTATTTCTTGAGACGGATTTCTCTCTCTCTCTCTCTCTCTCTCTCTCTCTCTCTCTCTCTCTCTCTCTCTCATTTTTATCACGTTTTCCACTGCCAATATCTTTCTTTTCCATTCTCCATTCTCACTACACTAACCTTTCACTCTTCCTCCCCCCCTATTCAGTTTATTGGACCTTTTCTCTTACCCTTTTTTATTGGCCTTTTCCGTTCTCTCTCCAGCTCACGCCTATTCTCTCTTTTCCTCTTTTTCATTTTTATTTCCCTCTCTATTTTCCTTCCTTCCGTCGAATGCTTTACTCTTTTTTTGTTTACTTCCTCTATTGCTTATTGCATTTCCTTCGACGGTCTTTGTTTATTGACCCTCTCTCTCTCTCTCTCTCTCTCTCTCTCTCTCTCTCTCTCTCTCTCTCTCTCTCTCTCTCTCTCTCTCTCATGTTCCTTCCACTTTATCACCTCATGTCTCCGCCCATCACATCTCTTCCAACCTATTGACCTTTCTCCCTTCCTCCCTCTCTCCCTCCCTCCCTCACCCTTTCTTCCTACTTCTCTCCATTCACCTCCCTTCTTCCTCCATTCCTCCCGTCCTTCGTTTTCCTCCCTCCCTCCCCTCCTCTCTCCTTTCCTCCTACTCATCGTCTCTCTTCTTTCTCACTTCCTTCTCAATTTTGTCTCCTTACCTCTCTCTCTCTCTCTCTCTCTCTCTCGCCACTACTCCAATTAGTCGTACTCTCCCTCTGGCTGACTTATCTGTGTTCTCATGTGTTATTTGGTGTTCTGGTGTTTCGGTGTTTCTCTCTCTCTCTCTCTCTCTCTCTCTCTCTCTCTCTCCCCATAACTTTCTGCCTCCTTTATTTTCCTCTCTATATCAGTCTTTTTCCTCCCCCCCCCCTCTCTCTCTCTCTCTCTCTCTCACCCATTACATTTTTCTCTCACTTCCCTTCTGTCTCATTTCCTCCCTCCTTCTCCCATTACTTCTGCACCATTTCCGTCTCTCTTCCCTCTTTTAATTCCCTCTCTCTCTCTCTCTCTCTCTCTCTCTCTCTCTCTCTCTCTCTCTCTCTCTCTCTCTCTCATTCTTATCTTCCCTTCTTATCTCCCTGACTTCTCCCTCCCTTCGTCTTCACCACCTCCTCCCTTCATCTTAACTCTCCCTCACGCCTGTGCTGTTTGTCTACCTGTCTGTTTATATTCTGCTCCGTTGAATGACAGACTGAGCTGTTTTGATGCTGCCTTTCTGCCTGTGTTTGTGTTTTTCTGTCTATTATCTATACAAAGTGTGTGTTTTAATCTGTTTTCCTTGATTTATCTCCTCGTTTTTCTGCCTCTCTTCTTTTGTGTCTGCCTAGTAATTTGTCAGAACCATGAAATTACAAGCCTAGTAGCTTTGTCTTCCTGCTTGTCTATCCTTGTCTTTAACTGATAGAATAGTCATAATCTTCCGTCTACTAAACAGCCACGAAAGGACCAAGAGACCTGTTGCTGTTTGCTTTCCTTTGTACTCCTTTCTTTCCACTTCTTTCACCACTACCCCTCCCGCTTCTCTCAGTCCTTCCTTCCCTCCCCCTTCCCCCCTTCCTCTCTCCTTTCCCCCTCCCTCCCTTCCTATCCCTTTTCCCCCTTCCTCCCTTTCTCACCCTTCTCTCCCTCCCTCCCTTCCCTTGCAATCCTGGTTCTCATCTGGTTGAAAGTAAAGTGTTTCCTTCCTTCCATTTCCCTCTTCTTTCCTCTTGCTTCTCTCTCTCTCTCTCTCTCTCTCTCTCTCTCTCTCTCTCTCTCTCTCTCTCTCTCTCTCTCTCTCTCTCCCTAGGTAGATAGATAGATAGTTAAATAAATAGACAAACAGACTGATAGATATAATTACTCATTGTAGTCATCATCATCATCGTCATTAACAGAAGTAGTAATTTTCATCTTCCTTTCTACCTCTTGTCCTCCTCTTCTCTACCTCTCCTCCTCCTCCTCCTCCTCCTCTCCACTACCCAATTTCCTAATTTCTTTGTGCAGTTTCTTTAGATTTCATTTCCTCACAGTTGCTTTCTCACGCTTCACTTCCTCTAGCCTTCGCTCACCTTCAACCTTTTCTCTAGTCTTTCTTCCACCCCTCCCTCCCTCCTTCTCTCCCTCCCTCCCTCCCTTCCTTGGCTCGTTTTTTCCAGCTTTTTCTTCCTCCATTCCTAACTCCCTACCTGCTCATTTTTCTTCTCTACTTCTTTCCCTACTTTTCTATCTATCCCCACTCTTCCCTCCATCCTTCTGTTTTTCACTCCTTCCCTCCCTTCCTTCTCTGTCTCCCCTGTCTCCTTCCCTCCTTTCCTTCCTTACGCCCTTCCTCACTCCCTCCCCACTTCTCTGTCCTTTACTCTCCCTTCCTCTCTGCCTCCTTGCCTCCCTAATTCCTTGCCTCCCTACTTTCGTCACGTTCTTCATTCTTTCTCACCTCCTCCCTATATTTTTTACTCCCTCCCTCTCTCCCTTTCACCCGTCTGCATTCTTCTTCATTCTCTACTTACATATCCATACTCTCTCCCTTCCTTCCATCCTTCCTTCCTACTTACCTACCTACCTACCTACCTACCTTCTTACCTACCTTCCGACCTACCTACCTACCTACCTACCTGAGTACCTTCCATCTTCCATCCTTATCTTTATCCCTCCCTCTCTCTCCCAAACTATCTACCTTTTTTCCTACCTACCTGCATACCTACCTACCTGCCTGTCTGATTTCTTTCCTTTCTGCATCCCTGCCTTCATCCCTCTTTCTTTCCCTTCTTTCCCTATTACCTCCCTTTCTCCATCCATATCACTATCATCCCCTCCCTCCCCTCTCTCCCTCCCCTTTCCCTGACTCCCTATTTTTAACCATTCCTCCCACACATCTCTTTTTACCTCTCTCTCTTCCTCCCCCTCCCTTCTCTTCTCTCTACCGCTCTCCCTCCCTCCATCTCTGCCCCTTCCCTCCCATTTCCCTCTACAACCCTCCCTATTTGTATCCCTTCTTCCCTTCCCTCTCCCTTTCCTCCCTCCTTCCTCCTTCCCTTCACCTCTGCCCACTTCCTTGATTCTCTTCCCCATCCCCATCTTTGCTTTTTATTTTTCGATATTCTTATGCTCTCTCTCTCTCTCTCTCTCTCTCTCTCTCTCTCTCTCTCTCTCTCTCTCTCTCTCTCTCTCTCTCTCTCTCTCTCTATCTCTCTCTCTCTCTCTCCTGGATTTTTTTTCTACTGATTCTTTTATTTTTCGTGTCCTCGTGGTCTCGTGCTATGGGTCTCTCGTCAAGAGAACAGCCGTGCCTTACGTGCAACGGGTTTGAATTGGGAATTGAACTATTGTAAGCCCTTATTCTCCCTAACACTTTTTCCTAAGCGATTTATTTTACTTATTACACCTTACTGTCTTCCTCTGCGTTATATAAATCCATCTAACATTGCCATACTCTGCATAAATAGCGTACAAATGGATGTTAACCAGTCACATCCAAATATAAATCGCCAAGGAAAAGGTGTTTGGGAGCCTTTCACTCCTACGTCCCATAGAAAGTTCTAATTTTGTTGTTATGGGTCTTTTTTATCTATATTTTAATGCATTGAGTTTATATTTTTGCTATTATTATTATTATTATTATTATTATTATTATTATTGTTGTTTTTGTTGTTACTGTTGTTATTGGTACTAGTATTTTTTGTTATTTTTTATTGTTCTATTATTATTATTATTATTATTATTGTTGTTAATTATTATTATTATTCTCCCGCAGGATTTTATTTACCTTGCAAGACACTGTTCATACTTAAGACTTCATTAATTGCTTCATTATTATGGACGCTTAGCTGAGGAAAATTAACTGTCTGTATCATATATAAAATTAATGATGATGATGATGATGATGATGAGGAGGAGGAGGAGGAGGAAGAGGAGGAGGAGGAGGATTATGGCGATGATGGTGATGATGATGATGATGATGATGATGAGGAGGAGGAGGATTATGGTGATGATGATGCTTTTCCATTTTCTCAGGACTTGTTACCCCTCTCACGCATCTCTCACCATTTTCTTTACTTTCTGTATTTTCTTTATTCCTCCTTCCCCTTCTCCAATGTCTTTTCTTCAGTTCTCCCTTTTTTCTTTTTTTTTCTTCTCGGTGATCGGTTTCCCTCCTCCTC
>NC_136979.1:3522500-3565000 GCF_032717465.1 Coenobita brevimanus | reverse complement strand
AGTAAAATTATGATGACAGTAAAACGATATAATTAACATCCAAAAAAATGTTAAGATGTAAGAGGCTAAATAAATCACTAAGGGCAATGTGCAAAGGAGCTTCTAATGCCTCCAAGATATAAGGCTCTAAATTTCACGTAAGCGTCCATCATCCCTGTCTCAGAATTTAGCTAGTAATTTTAGTGGGGAAAATATCTCGTCCTCAGTCACTTCTCCAATTTATTTCCACTTCTTGCCCTATCTTTGTAACGGCACAGAACAGAGGCCCACAGATGAGCTAACAGACAGCAGAAGTAACAGACAAGCCAACAGACAGCAGAGATAACAGACCAGCCACCAGACAAGGGATAACAGACGAGCTAGCAGATAACAGAGATAAAGGGAGTTATTACCGCCACCTTTTGAACATCTCTGGAGGGCGATCTCTTGTGCGTGTTGAATATGGATGTGTGTTATGTGCCTGTGTGTTCTTGCTCTTTGTGTATGCGGAATATGGATATTGGTGTGTGTGTGTGGGTGGTGTGGGAGAGTGTGTGTGCGTGGGTGTGGAGGGGTAGACTTGTGAGAGGGGTGGAGTTGTGTGAGGAGGGTGTCGTGTGTGTGTGTGTGTGTGTGTGTGTGTGTGTGTGTGTGAGAGAGAGAGAGAGGGGGGGGAGGGAGAGAAAATAAGAAAGATACTGCGTGCGTGCATGCGTGCATCCATGTGTTCACAGATCAACAATAGGGTGAGGTAGGATAGCAAAATGAGAGAGGGGAAGCGTGGGGGCAGGGGTGGGGCAGGGGTGGGGCTGGGGTAGGGGAGGGGCTGGGGAGGTGACAGGGGCTAAGTTGAGTGACCCCTAACCAGCCCAAGTCTCAAACTTTACGAAGAAAGTTGTGTCGTGAGGCGGGCGAGGTGCAGGAAGCGATCACGAAGTCTTAAACTGCATCATTACTTGCTACGGGGGTTGAAGAGGAGGGGAGCCTGAAAGAGAGAGGGGTTAGAGAGAGAGAGAGAGAGAGAGAGAGGTGGGAGGATGGGAACCTGGGAGAGGGAAGAGTGGGGGAAGAGGGCTTAAGAATGTGGAGGGGAAGTGAGGTTGAGGAAGGGAGTAGAGCTGTGGGAGAGCGGAGGAGAGAGGGAAAGGGAGGGGAGAGGGGAGTGGAGTCTAGGAGAGGGGAGAGGGAAGCGAGAGATGTTAGGATCTAGGAGGGGAGAGAGGTGGGGAAGAAATTGGAACGGATAAGAGGGGACGAGAGGAAGAGGAAGCTGAGAGGGGAGAGGATGATGAGGAGAAGAGAGAGGGGAAAAAAAGAGGAGTTAAGACAGGTGAGAGGGGATTAAAATCTTAGAGGGGAGAAAAGTAGGGGAGGGAAGTGGGATTGAAGGGGGAGGAGGACGAAGGGGGGGGGAGAGGGAGAGGGGTGGACAGGGATCACGGGGCGAAGGACGTTAGAATCTGGGAGGGGAGAGAAACAGGAGAAAGAACCGTAACCTGAGGGGAGGGAGGAGACAATGGAGAAAGGAGATAGACGGAAAGAGGGGAGAGAGAACGCGGGGAGCCAGAGGGAGAGGGAAGGGGAGACAAGGGAATTGTTATTTGGAAGTGGAGCAAGAAAGGGGAAAGAAGTGGAACCTGAGGAGGAATGAGGAGGAAAGGAAGGGGAGGGGGTGGAAGTAGGGGACGAGAGGAGGAAGGGGGACGAGAGTGGATTTGAATCTAGGAAGGGAGCGAGGTAGATGAAGGAAGTAGAACATGAAGGGCGGGGTTGATGTGAGGAAGAGGAGGGCGAGGGGAAGAAACGAGCTAAAGAGGATTAAACTCTAGAGGGGAAAAGAGGAAGAGGAAGGACCTGGATCTGAGAGAGGGGAGACGAAAGAGGAATGCAGAAGAGGGGAGGATGGGTCAGGGAATGTTGGAAGAGGAAGACGAGAGGGAAGAGGGAGACTAAAGCCTTGGAATGGGTAGAGGGAGAATTGCAGCAGATGGAGAGATAGGTAGACTGCAAAATATAGGAAGGGAAACGAGAACCAGTATCTAAATGGGGTGAAAGAGGGATGAGAGGACTGGGGGAGTTTGGATACTGAGAATAGATGCAGGAGCGAGGGATCGAGAGGGAGCGAGTTGGAGTTATAGGGAGAGGGGGGAAGCTGAGGGAGGGGTATTGGGAGGGGGGAGAGTGAGGGAGGGGTATTAAAACGAGAGGAGGGGTGGGGGTGAGTGTTAGTGTGTGTGTAAGTACCGTCATGTGTAGGAAAGTACCACGCCTTCTCCCCGTCTTCTTCGCAAGTTTCCTCCTCTCTCTCTCACTTTGGCTTTTCCCCTCTCCCTCTCCATAGATTTTTTTTCTCTTCATTCTCCCTCCCCTTCCCTCCTGCCTCACCCCACCCCTCCCTACCCCATCCCCAGCCCACCTTTTCCCTCCCCCTTCCCTCACTCTACTTCTCTCTCTTTCCTACTTCTTCCTTTCTTACCTCGCTCCTTTTATACCACTCATTTCCTCCCTTTCTACCTTTCTCTTCTCTCCACACCCCCTCTTATTTCCACCCATTTCATCTCTCTTCTACCTCTCCCCTACCTATTTAATCCTTTCCTACCTCCCCTTCCTCTTACCTCTCCTCTCTCCTACCTCCCCCCCCCTCCCTCTTGCCTTGCTTCCCCTCCCTCTGCCACATCCTTTAGCTTTATGTGTCGGTGAGTTAGCTGTCCACCACCTGTTAGCTGAGGTAGGGCGGCGGGGTTGGTTGTAATAGCCTCCTAGAAGTGGTGCAAGCTTACCTGCCTTATAGCCAATTAAAAGTTGATGGTAGGGGATGGAAGAGGGAGACCGAGAACGAGAGGTGGAACGGTGAAGTACAGGGGAAGTGGAAGAAACAGGGCAAGGTGGAGGAGTGGAGTAGAGAAGGGAAGCTCGAGAAGGGGTATGTGAGGGAGAAGGTACGTATCTTCTTTAAAACCGATTAGTAAGAGATGGCAAAGGGAGGAGAGGGATACCAAGAATGGGGTGAAGGGGTAAACTAGAGGAGCACTTGAGGAAAGGACGAGAAAGTGGAGAAACACGTACATTAAGACTGGCAGTAGAGAGGAGAGGAAAAGACAGAGGGGAGAAAAGGAAAACAGGAGAGGTCGGAAGAAGAGACGAGAGGAGAGGAAAGAGAGGAAAGGACGACCAAAAGGAGGTGAAAGAGGAGAGGAAGACCAAAAGGAGGTGAAAGAGGAGAGGAAGACCAAAAGGAGGTGAAAGAGGAGAGGAAGACCAAAAGGAGGTGAAAGGATAAAGTGGAGAGGTACATGGATAGAGGAGAAAGAGCTGGGAGGATGAAGTGGAGCAGTATGTGGAAAGTGGGCGACCAACAACGATGTGGTTGAACAAAGTGGAGGGGTACTGAACACTAAGATTGAAAGATCTGAACAGTAATGGGAAGGAGTACATGGAGAGTGGAAGATGACCGAGAAAGAGGTGGAAGGATGGAGATGAGGAATATATAAGCAGAGAAAAAGGCATATTCAGAAAGATGATCATACTCAAAAGCAGAAATTCACGTCAAATTTCCCTCTTCGATTTGGGCTTAGGATTGGTAACACTGTATGGCAAAGAGTTGACGGATGTGCTTTAAATAATAAAGTATATTTAGTATTTATTGTTTGTCTAAAAAATATAAATGAAATGGAGTTCTCTGGTTAAAGGTGAATATGCCATGATTGATTAATACACCTGTTTTGTTCGCACCTGCCCACCTGCGTGATTAGAGGGCAGGTAAATAAGTTAATCTAGGAAATATAATGTCATCGGTCGTTCACCCATGACACTGGTGGTATTTATTTAGTTATTTTTATTTGTTCCACTTCCTGTCTATTGTGATGTGAGGGATGGTGGCATTTGTCAATAGATGTCTATGATTTTTGTTATATGGAGATACATATGCTGTGAAATGGTGAAAACAGTATTACACACTGCCTCGTTACTGTTATCGTCATGGTCATCAGTACACTCATCATCATCATCAACATCATCGTCATCATCATCATCATCATCATCATCATCATCATCATCATTCTAGGTCTGTTTTATACTCATGTGTTGTAATGGACCAAGAAAAAGGAATCGGTAAACACAAAATCAGGAGAATTACTATTATCAAATGCACTTCACACTCATTCACTGATCACCCAATCTTACGAAATCTCGGCTCCACATCATGAGCAAATAATCAGTCTAGTAATGTGCTTCAACAACGCCAGTAAAAGAGACCATTTCGTTATATTGAAAAATGTGCGCATCACAACACACACTTTATCCAATTGTTCAGTGCTTTCCCACATTATTTTTCTGTCTTCAACTTGCACATCTCACATTCACTTCCATATAAAGCTATTCTTAAGCAGATAGAAACGAGGAGGCCAGTTAAATCCATTAGACTGTAGGGTGAGGAATTTTACTAACACCTCTTCCTTAGCGATTTATGTTGTCTTTTACACCTTGCCATCCTTTTCTGTGTATTACCTAAATCATTCTACTATCGCCATACTCTGCATAAATAGCGTATAAAAGGATATATGCCAAACGTATCCAGAAATGAATCGCTAAGGAAGAGGTGCCAGGGAGCTTCCTTACCCGACGAGAAGACGAGCCTTAGACTAATAAAATTCAAAACATATGATAGGTTTTCTTACGAGAGGTTAATTAGGAAGGTGCAAGAACACGGTAAAGGTGGGAATGAGTGGAAGAAGTTACCTAGAGATATATTTGTGTTATTTCAATGAGAATTGAAAGAATGAGGTAGACCGGCATATGCCTGAAAACGACTGCACATAAATCTCGTTCCAAAAAATGTTCAAGACAAAGTTCTAATTTTCAAGACAAAGTTATTACTATTAATCTTCACTGGAGGTTTCATTACATAGAGAAACGTTTCCCTTTCGTCCTTTCCTATTAAATTTCCGTCCCAGCTTTTTTTATTTGATGTGATGTTCCTTCTCAGTTTTCCTGGTCATTTTCCTTCCTAGGGTTTAGTAGAAGATGACAATTTTCTTCCTTGTCCTCCTTTTCATATTCATGTAGTTTTCTCGCACCTTTTGTTTCCTTTATTTCTTGCTTGCTTTCTTTTATTCTTTGCTAGTTTTTTTTTCATTTATATTTGCATATTTTCTTTTATTTTTTTGCTTTTCCTCTGTTTTTTGCTTGTGTTCGTTTATTTTTTGCTTGTTTTCCTGTGTTTTTTGCTTGTGTTCTTTTATTTTTTGCTTGTTTCCTTTTCTTTTTGCTTGTTTTAGTTAATTTTTTCAATGTTCTTTTATTTTTTGTTTTCTTTAGTTTTGCTTGTTTTATTTTTGCATGTCTTCTTTTTTTGTGTGTGTTTTATTTCTGTATATTAAACGTAGATTTGATTTAGACTTATGATTCTTGGGTGTCTTTAAAAATTCTCTTCCTCTTTAGTGCTTTTCTCCGCCTCCTCTTCTTTGCTACTCTTCCTCCTCTTCACCACTCTTCTTCCTCTTCCATCTCTTCACCACTCATCCATCTCTTCACCACTCATTCTCCTCTTAACCACTCATCTTCTTCTTTACCACTTTCTCCCCTCTGCCATTCTTCCTCCTCTTCACCACTCTTCATCCTCTTCACCACTCTTCCATCTCTTTACCACTTTTCCTCCTCATTACCACTCTTCCTCCTCTTCACCACACTTCCCTCTCATCACTCTTCTCTTTACCACTTATCCTCCTTTTCACCACTCTTCCACTTTACTCTCTTTCCTCTTTATACCCCTTCCTCCTCTTTACCACTCCTCTTCCTCTCTATCCCTGGACTCCATGAACCCTCACCTGATTACGCACTAGGTCGCTTCAGACTCTTCCACTCTGACCTTCTCCTAATCATTAATTTGGCCACTAAAGAGAAGGCTGGTGAATGGTGAGGTCTTAGGTAATGACTCGCTTTTATCTCTACCTTTCTATGGCTTGCCGTACCTCGTCCTCTCTCTCTCTCTCTCTCTCTCTCTCTCTCCTCTTCATTCCTTCTTTTCTTTTTTTTTTCCCTTACAGTCCATTATTCCATCCCAGAATAACATAACACTCAACGCCTTTCCTTACACATGCGTTTCTTCACACTCCATTCCACCCACACTGTCCACTCCATCCCTCATGCCCCTCCTTCCACCTCCACACTCCAGCTTAAGCCAAATACTACTCACATAGCATTTTGATGACCACGGTGGTAGTGATGGGCCCCACTAGATGACTATTCTCGGCTTTGCATGTGAGGGAGGTATTATGGTAGCTCCTTGTCAGTCTCTCCACCACAAGCGTATTTTCCACCAGCCCTGCTCCACCCTCCACCTCCTCCCACGTCTCGTCAAGCATCCTGTCTCCCTGCCACCAGGTCACGTTGGGGGGCGGCGACCCTGATGGGGAAAAAAAAAGGAAAAAAAGATGAGTAAAGGGAGCCTGATGAGATAGTAGGAGAGTGGCATTGAATTTTCAGTGGATAGGGGTGGATAGGAGATACGTGGATAGGTTAGTACTACGTGGATAGGGGAAGGATTAGGAGATATATGGATAGGTGGATACAAAGAGAAAGGTGGAAGCAAGATTAATCAGGAAAACGTCATCATACTGAAGTGGTTTAGTGATTGGGTGAACATGTGACTGGGAAGTCTAGTGATGTTTACTTAAGTATTGTGTACATATAGATAGATAGACAGATAGATAGATGGATAGATAGAAATATTGATAGATAGACAGATAGATTGATAGATAGACAGATATTATTTATTTATTTATATATTTATAGCCTAGTCTTGCTGCCTGGTACGTAGGGGTTAATGAAGGCTAAACCCAGATAGACAGACAGATAGATAGATATATAGAAATATTGATAGATAGACAGATAGATAGATAGACATTATTTATTTATTTATGTAATTATAGCCCATTCTTACTGCCTGGTACGTAGGGATTAATAAAGGCTAAACCCCTCCTGTCTAAAAATCTCTCCCCAGCTGAACAAAATCGTCTGGCGGTTCTGGAAATATACCAACCAGACGGCTTCGTAGTAAAAGCTATAACAATGGCTAGCTGCTCTTGGTCAGCTAATAACTCCAGCACAAGAACATCCACTAAATTTGCTCCAGCTTATCTCTCACTTTAATTCCATTCAGACCTAGCTCCTCGTAGTGAAGGGGTTACTGAAGTGTATATATAACTCCTGTTGTTCTAAAAATCTCCCTGATGCTTAATGAAATCGTCTGAAGATCATAAAATATATATTACGAGGTATTGTTGTGGTGAACTTTGTGGCAAAATGGAAACTAAATTATTTGTTCAAAAGCTGAAATGGTTATATGTTACGTAGTTTATATTGAGAGAGAGAGAGAGAGAGAGAGAGAGAGAGAGAGAGAGAGAGAGAGAGAGAGACAAAGAGAGAGAGGGGGGGTTGTATAGTAGAGCGGTATAATTATTTTCATTATTAATTCTCTCTCTCTCTCTCTCTCTCACACACACACACACACACACACACACACACACACACACACACACACACACACACACACACACACACACACACACACACACACACACACACACACACACACACATCAATAACAAACTCAACTATTAAGCTTTTATGCACGTGGGATATTTTCACTTCCTCCAAATATTTCCAAAATACTTCGATTTATTTGCAGATTTTAGCTCTCAGTTTATCATGCCTCGTCCTTGGGATTTATTCTCGAGAGTTTGGCTGGATTTATTGAACCTTTGCTTTACGGATTTATTTTCATTATTGGATTTATTACTATTATGTTTATTATTTCTGTTATTATTATTATTATTATTATTATTATTATTATTATTATTATTATTATCATTATTATTCTTCCCTTAGTACACCTGCCTCAGTACACCTTTTAGCACACTCTTACAGGTAAACGCTATTTCCTTCACTCTCATTCCGTCACTCAAATGAACGCCTCTTCTCTTCAGTAATTCATTCCCCTGACGTCACTCCGGTCTATTCCTGGTCTCACTCGCTTGTCAGACCTCAAAGCTCATGGATGTCAGACCAGGAGGCTAAAAACAGGCTCAAAACAAGGCTCTTTATCATGAAACAGGCTCAAAACAAGGCTCTTTACCATGAAACAGGCTCAAAATAGGCTCAAAACAAGGCTCCTTATCATGAAACAGGTTCAAAACAGGCTCAAGACAAGGCTCTTTGTCATGAAACAGGCTCAAAACAAGCTCAAAACAAGGCTCTTTATCATGAAAATCGTAGCTGGATCCGGAATTATCAAGACCTACGATTCGAACAAGCAGTGGATTTCAATGTTTATACATCTCGAAATTTAGGTCTTTTATTTAGAGTGTCAGAAAAAGAGGCTGAAAACAAGGCCCTTTTATCAAGAAAATCGTAGCTAGATCCGAAATTATCAAGACATACAGATCCAATAAAAGACTGATTTTAAAATTTATCCTCAGAATGGTGATGTCTATCTTACTTATTCACACTTCTTTTTTAATCCTTCTCGAAAATGGTAGTGTCAGTTTTATTCTTTCACACTTATTTTGAAAGATTGTAAATAGCTTGGAAACAGCCTCCTTCACGCACGGTAGCAGAAACTGTTAAAAGAAGGCTATCTGCTTATCCTTACCTGCTTATACTACTGTCTCTTTGGTACACGGGAGGTCCCAATGCGAGAGTCGAGAGATCTTGGGCTAGACTACCATTCCTCGGATCATTTTTACCTATAAAAGACCATTCTATATCTCTAGAATAATTTTGTTCAGGAGTGGACGGATCTCTCGTAGTGGAAGTGTTTACAACCAAGAAAGGATGTGTAAGATTTTTTTAGATTTTGATTTTTTAGATGGATTTTTAGAGTGGCTGTATTTTTTTTTTTTTTCAAAGATTCTTTTGTGTTCCTCTTCTGTCAGGGATTTACGTAAAAGATGCGGATAAAGTAGCTTCCACGTTTTTTGTGTGTGGTGTGTGTGTGTGTGTGTGTGTGTGTGTGTGTGTGTGTGTGTGTGTGTGTGTGTGTGTGTGTGTGTGTGTGTGTGTGTGTGTGCGCGTGTGTGTGTCTGTCTGTGTCTGTGTGTGTGTGCGTGTGCGTGTGCGTGTGCGTGGGTGTGTGTGGGTGCGTTTCCGTGTAAATTGAATTTATAAAAGCAAAGCAATAATGAATTTTGTGGTCATGGTTGCTTTAAGGTATGATTGCTCTTTTATATCGTTTGCGTGTTTTTTCTTCCCATTTTATTATTCCCTGAGGCGATAAGTTGTTTTTATTTTTCCTGTTCTCTTTTTTTCTTTTCCTGACTCATGGAATTTCGAGTCTTTTTCTATTTTCTTTTCTCTTTTTCTTTTTTCGTTTTTATTTCTTTGTTGTGGTTATAAGCAAAACATCAGCTCAAACTCTGATTCCCGTCATATTTTGCTCGATTATGTGATTAGCATGTCACTGATTTGACGTGGGATTTGATTGACTGAGAGAGAGAGAGAGAGAGAGAGAGAGAGAGAGAGAGAGAGAGAGAGAGAGAGCGGTTGATCTGGTTTCTATAGCGTGATTTATTTGTGATTTTATGGTTTTTATAAATGATTCTGTGACCCATTTTTCCTGCCATGATGTTGATGTTACTCCCTCTGTCTTGGCTTCTCCCTTTTGGTTTCTGAATCATACCTGTCCCCTTCTTTTGGTGGGAAAAGGTGTAGGGGAGATGATGATGATGATGATGATAATGGTGATGATGATATTGGTGGTGATGGTGACGGGTACGGTGATGATGCTGATGATGATGGTAGTAGTGGTAGTGATGGTGATGATTATGACGTTGATGATAATGATGATGGTAAAGGTGATGGTGATGATGATGATGATGATGAAAATGATGGTAAGAGTGATTATGAGATTTACACATTTTAAGCTTATGAACTCGAGTGATGCAAAAACCCACACAAATTTTCCTAACCAAAAAGAAAAGAGAGAGAGAGAGAGAGATTTCCGACTTTTTATCACCATCTCTTCAATTCGCTCCATCAGGTCCAGCAAAATCAAAGCTAAATTTCCACGTGATATTCATTGATGCAGGAATAATCGCTGGAATAATTAAAATATGTTCTCTTCTCAGTTAAATTTCGGACGAGCTTTTCCACTCGGCTACCGCAGGGACGATGGCGTTACCTGATAGTAAATGCAACTGGATTTTACCGCGATTAATAACGATAGCGAGGATTTGTGAATTTTAGGCAGGCAGGATTTGTGATATGGCTTTTCAGTTATACAGGGAACGAATGACACTTTTTCCGCTATGGAGAAAAGGCGGACCCAAGTAAAAAAAAAATAATAATAAAAGGATACAATTTTTCTTTCTTTTTTGTATATTTCTGTGTTGAAATTTCACTTTTTTGGCATATGTTCATTTGCTTTCCTTGGCTTCTGACCACTTCATTTGTAGTTATGGATTCCAGTGTACCAACAGAAGAATCAGACTACAAGTGAATAGGATTGATAAAAAATACGTGGAGTTGATGTACTCATTAAAGACAGGTTAGGTTATAGTTAATGGTGCCGGTGTCATCAAGTTATTTTAGGCACTACTAAATCTTACCTACAGAAGATAATAGATATAAATGTACTGTTTCCGACATGCATTGGTCTAAGTAGGACTGGTACATATTCTTTTTAAATAGGATGAGCGAGCCCTTCGTAGATCCTGTAATAATTTCCGCAGGGTTTTATCAGAACAACATTAATGAAAACTTAAAACTGGTTCCGTCCATTGCTGTTAGGACCTTTCAGTAAGTTGTCTGTCATATGCAGTGTAATGTATATTCAACGTTGGTAAATTCATATACTCCTTTCTGTCCTTGTTCATCTTTTTCAATAGACATGCAATATTTATACCGTATAAAAGAGAGGACATAGATAGACAGGTGGTTTGATAGATATTTCATTGCTATTTACAACTTGCAGGACACATTTCCTAAAAATTTTCTTTAGGACAGTTTCAGGCTTCAAGATGTACAATTCTATTTTCTTGGCAGAGTGTTGCTGGATGGTTTAGAGTAGGTGCCCAAACTGGGGGCCGGTACCCCCCTGGAGGGTGATAAAATTTAATAATAATTTTCCAGAGGCAGTGTGTGTGTGTGTGTGTGTGTGTGTGTGTGTGTGTGTGTGTGTGTGTGTGTGTGTGTGTGTGTGTGTGTGTGTGTGTGTGTGTGTGTGTGTGTGTGTGTGTTCGTCTATCTTTATCAACTGCGTCTATGTTTTTAATCAATCGACTTGTTATAGTCTCATACGCAATAGACTCATTCGAATTCAGTCACCTAGTTTTCGTCTTGAAATAGGGGATAGAGATGTTATTGCCTTTAGTCTCGGGGGAACTACTGATTTTAAAAATGTTGCAATATCTTTTTCTTTAACTTTTAGATGTAGTGAATAAAGATGTTTGTAAATATAGTCCTGAACTTCTTCGTTTGGACCGAAAAGTCTGTGTGATCCGCCTATAGCTGTAATTCGGTTTATATAATTCTCTCTCTCTCTCTCTCTCTCTCTCTCTCTCTCACATATAGGTTAACAGACAGCCCTTCAGTGATAAAAGTAATGGCTGATCTATTTATGCCCGACGATCAGAGATACAGCTGTGTGTGTGTGTGTGTGTGTGTGTGTGTGTGTGTGTGTGTGTGAGAGAGAGAGAGAGAGAGAGAGAGAGAGAGAGAGAGTCGTAGTTTTTGCACCCATTGAGTGGCAAAAATAATTAGGAACGAGCTGTTAACAGGGAGCGTTATTATTACTCTACTATTATTAGAAATGCTTTTTTAGAGGAAGAATGAGAGAGAGAGAGAGAGAGAGAGAGAGAGAGAGAGAGAGAGAGAGAGAGAATTCCTTTTGTTTGGAATTTTTTCGTCTTTTTTCACTCAAGCTATTTCGGTCAGCGCATTACGGTTTCCCTATATCATCGAGTAATTTCATTTTAAAATTATTAGATCATCAGTGAGTTAGTGTAAAAATATGGCAACTGAATTCTTACGGTGAAATTAAAAGCTTCATATTATTTTTCGTCTACGAAGCTGGTCAGTCTACTAAGAGTGAGGGAAAGGACTTGCTATACCCATTTTACTTTAACTTGGCCTAATATTGCCATCTCTACATTTTCATCACTGACTTCTAACTGTAGATTGACGCTAAAATGGTGCTAGACACGAAGAAGTGCTATGGAAAGAATGTAGAGCCATAGTACTGTCTTATTCAGCCATTGAACTTCGAAAAATGCACTACAAAAAGACGAAAATCTGAGCCAAGTTAAGATGAAAGACGTATAGTTGACATGGATTTTTAGAACATCTTTTCCTACAAAATATCTGCATCCTTTTTCCTCGGTGTTGTTAATTCGTCATAAAAAATAGTTAAGCTGTGTTTTTTAATATCTAATAGTTTCCCATTCTGTACTCCAGCCTTTTCAGTTATTCTCATTGTCTTAATTAGTTTCCTCAGTCACCCATAATTAAGTGGCTTGTTGATCATTTGTCACCTACGTTTCTCTCTCTCTCTCTCTCTCTCTCTCTCTCTCTCTCTCTCTCTCTCAGTCAGCATACTATTCCTTCGCCTCTTTCCACTTTTCGTTTGCTCACCTTCCCCATTTTCATTTTTCCCTCTTGTTTCTTCATTTCCTTTCGTTTCTTGGCCATTTATTGTTCAGATTAACTTTTATTTAATGATACATGATGTCAATATTCGTTCCCTGTTCACTTCTTCCTGCTTCCTCATTTTCCAGCCTTTTTTTTTTCCTTCCTCTTCTTCCTCCTCCTCCTCTCCATTCCTGTAATTTTTCCCCTTTGCTTTTTTTTCACTGTCCCTATTTCCTCATTCCTCTTTATTTTCTTATTTCTACTCTCCCACACCTATTCCTTTATTCCTCCTTATTATCGTATTTTTCCTTCATCGTCTCTCTCCTCCTACATTTTTTATTTTCGTTTGTTATTCATATCTTTTTATCTCTTTTCTAATTTTCCTGCATCATCTCACTCATCTCCACATGTCATCATTTTATTCTCCTCTCCACTCCACTTACCTACCCGTCCTCAGTATACGTATTGGTCAAGTAGTTGAAGAAGTGGTATGTTGTGTGAAAGGACGTGAGTTCAATCGGGGGCTTTGTCAGGAAACAGTTTATCATTTCTTTAAAATTTCTGATCTTCCACAAAATACCCTGATATGTCATAAAAAATACATCTGCTAATACTATCATGCCAGTCATGAATGAGAGAGCCCTAGCATGTATTCAGTATGGACGGTGGGAATTAGTGCCCAAGGGGTGACATGAAAAGGTGTGCGATACATAGGAGGATTAGTTATATTTATGTCCAGAGTCGAATATAGGTACACTCAAACACACACACACACACACACACACACACACACACACACACACACACACACACACACACACACACACACAAACAAATCCACGACTCACCTCTTCTGGACACACAGGTGAGGATGATTTTCTGTTTCTCGTGGTAGGGGCCCACTTCTCCTCCTTTGGCTAACCCCGTCTGGCTGTCTCGTATCTCCACACTCCTTGGGGGCTCTGGCAGGGGAGAGAGAGAAAGAAGAGGGATTTAGCGTGTGGGATTAAGGGAGAGAAAAGAGGGATTTAGTTTGTGGTATTATGTGGGTGAGATAGGATGATACTATTTGATGTGGGAATAGGGCTAGGAGATCACACACACACACACACACACACACACACACACACACACACACACACACACACACACACACACAGACGGAGGGGAACTGTGAGAATCTTTGTTATGCTGAGGGGATAATGATGTACTGCTATACTCCTTTTACTCTAACTTGGCCTAAAAATGACATCTTTCCATCTTGAATGGTGGGTTGTAGCAATAGATTAACACTGGAATATGATGCTAGTCACGAAGAAGGGCTATGGAAAGAATGTAGAGCCATAGTACTGTCTTTTTCTGCAATTAAACCATGTGAAATAAGCTACAAAAGGACGAAAATCTGGGCAGAGTCAAGATGAAAGAACTATAGTAAGGAAAAGAGTATGTGAAACCGATAGAAAGTTCAGAAGATTATGGAAGGCTAGAAGAAACATATAAAAGAATGGTAAATGACGTGTGCGAAAGGCGGAGGACTGGAAAATGTAAATGGTGGATAGCTGAATCGTATGAGTGGATGGTCATAAAGGTAGCGGGGCCTGAGCATTCCTATGGGTTCTGTTGATGGAAAGGGAGAATGAAATTTAGAGTATGGAGGGACCAGACTGTAGGGAGGACAAAAAGGGGAAAAATTATAAATCCTTTGTGTATATAATAATTGAGAGGTAAACCGAGAATGAGATAAATGAGATGTGAGGGAGGGTGATGTAAGGTCGTGGGAAGAGGGTGGTCCTTCCTGAGTAGGGGCAGAGACGCTTGGAGGCCCTTTTTCCGCGCTCCCTTCCCCCCTCACATGATCCAGTGTCAGACCAGAGAGAGAGAGAGAGAGAGAGAGAGAGAGAGAGAATGAAGATTAAATAACCGAGAGAAAAGCAGTACGCAGAAAAAAAAACTCAGCCGTAAAAAATAAAATAAAATTAGTCACACACACACACACACACACACACACACACACACACACACACACACACACACACACACACACACACACACATGGCTGGTTAATATCCATTTATGCGATATTTATGCAGAGTATGGCGATGTTTGAATGATTTATATAACACAGAATAGGACAGTAAGGTGTAATCAGCAAACTAAATCACTTAGGAAAAGATGTTAGGGAGCTTCCTTAACCGACGAAAATACGGGCCATTACGTGGCAGTAGACCCCAACCATCGTTTATTGGCTTCCCATCTGTTGGTTATATGGTTACCACCCAGCGTAGTAAATGCTTTTCCGGAGTAGAGAAAACAATTTCATATGTTTCTCAGTGTAGAATCACCTGAAAATAGAACTACATTGAGTGAGTGGATGGCAGGCGATCACACTTTCACCAAGAAATAAGAAAATAAGAGAAAGCAGTCAGTGAGATAAAATAAGGACCCAGTTCACAGACAGATATTAAAACAAAAATCTTTAAATATATAATAAAGCTGTAAAATAAGTCACTCAGAAAAATGCCTTAGGACCCAGACAGAGACATCAAAACATAGACACACAGAAATAAAAATATAAAATATTGGTTGCAATTGAGACAGACCAACAAATTAAAACCACACACCTGTACATGACACCTGCTTGAAGGCATAGACACGGGGGAAGTAATTAATTCTCAGGTGCATCTGTCTGTCTCCCTGTCTCTCTGTCTATACTGGGAGTTGGAACAGCCGCGTATCTTTATTTTTTACCCTAGTTTCCCCTGTCTCTTTCATTACCCCGTTTTCTTTCCTCTTCCCTTCTCTGTTTTTTATATTCTTTTTTTTTTCCTCTCTCTATTCCCGTCTTTATCGGTTTTCCTACTCCCTTTCCCTCTCTCTCTCTCTCTCTCTCTCTCTCTCCCTCTCATTCCCTTAACCTTCCTCATCTCTATCCTCCACGTCCCCTTTCTTCATCTACTTCGACTCCTCTTCCTCCAATTTCTATCCTCACTCTCCTTCCTTCACTCCTCATTACTCCTTTTTTTCCGTCCTTCTCCTCACTTCTCTTCTCCCTACTCTCCCCCTCCTCTCCTTCCTCACCTCCTCCTCTCCCTCTTCTCTCCCTCTCTCCCTCCTCCTCGACAGTTCGTTCCCTTTGAGATAATCCTGACGAAGGTGATGGCGTGTCTATGAATTTTACTGCTTCAGGAGAGAGTTCGTGAAGCCTATCCCTGGGCTGAAGAAAATCGTCTGGTTGTGGCAAGAATAGACTAGAAGGAGGTCATGGTAGTAGTAGTAGTAGTAGTAGTAGTAGTAGTGGCAGCAGTAGTAGTAGTAGTAGTAGAAGTGGTGGTGGTGATGGTGGTGGTCGTAATAGCAGTAGTTGTAGCAGTGGTAGAGTGGTAGTAGTTGTTGTTGTTGTAGTAGCAGTAACAATGGTAGTAGTAGTTGTTACAAACCTGGGCTCATTTGAATGTGAACTCAGTGGACTGCAGGCTGAAGTTTGCCCTCCTTCAGTACACCATCTTCCTTTCGGGGAATAAAGAGGGAGATGAGGGATATTTGTATGACCAGGCAGTGAATTCAGCCTGTCATATCAGTGCCACCACGTGAAGGCGCCCCTCTGTAGCACTGAGGTCATCGTAGTGCAGTATTTAACCCCTTCAGTCCTGTGATATATTCTTTAGTGTATTTTTTATTCCTTCAGACGATTTTATTTACATTCATGGGAAATTTTCGGGGTGGAGAAGATACCTCCATTCATCATTAACATTTTCGCAACAAAAGATCATTTCTAACCTGCAAAAAATCGTCTCTAGATGAAGCAAAAATAAAGAGAAAATAATAAACAGAAGAGTCTAATCTCCTTTGTGAATAAATCCTCTGGTTCCAACACGACGGAACCAACATATCATTTTATTTATGTATTTTTATAACTTCTTTTTTCGCTGGCTACTTATTCAGATTCAATAATGACGCGATCCGAAAAAAAAAATCTTCTGTTTATTTATCACATTTTACTTATCATAGCACTGAATACGAACATTCTTTAATTCGTATTTTTTATTTGATTACTACGAACATTTTATTTATTTTATTTTTTTCAGACGCGTAATATATGTGCAACAGAAATTTCGATTAAGTCTGTTAAAAAAAAGAGGAAAAACTATGCCAATTCGTTAATGAAAAAAGAGTGAATCACTTTTCAAGGTTTTGCTACACTTCAGCTAAAATTTGCCGAGGTTATTTGAACACCAGTGACCATGAATTTTTGTGCGTAAATAATTCCAGCTTCAGTAAATAACTAGAGAGAGAGAGAGAGAGAGAGAGAGAGAGAGAGAGAGGAGGAGAGGAGGAGGAGTAAGAGGAAGAAGGTAATAATGATAAAAATAATAATGATAATAATAATAATAATAATAATAATAATAATAATGATGATAATAATAATAATGAGGAAGAAGAAGTGAAAGAGGACGAAGAAGAAATTGGCCCTCAATAACAGTAAGGCAGTAAAATAAATAAATAAATAAATAAAAGAAATCCTCCTCGTAAAGTCTGAAATGGTTATAATCCGCAGTAGTGTGTGTGAGTGAGTGAGCGAGTGAGCGAGTGAGTGAGCAAGCGTGTCCGGGGCAGTAATGGAGAGGGGTGGGGGGGGGAGATCGGGTTACCTGGGGCGCGTAATGAGGTAACTCCCACCTGTGTTTACCTCTCTTGATTGGCCCAGCCCCATTAGCGCCCTCACCCCGTCTTCGGTTACCAGGGGGCAGGAGGGGAGGGGGAAGGGGGAAGTGTGATGGGGAGGGGGAAGGGGGAAGTATGATGGGGAGGAGTGTGCGAGAAGGAAGAGATGTGGAGATGGGGAGGATGAGGGGAAGTGCGAAAGAGTACCCGGCAAACAGCAACAGAATGATCCTTTCGAGGCAATATGTTTCAGAGAAGACGATGACCATAATAACTAATTTTGTGAGCTGAAGATGAAGATAGCCTGTGTACACTTTACGAGTCAAAGGTTCTGTGAAGTAACCGATGCTAATAATCGAATGTGTCCGTCAAATGCTAGCTTCTGGAAAAATATGGTGCCAAGAATTTCCAAGTCAATAGATTTTACAAGGGAGGTGCCGTCTAGAGAAAGAGTACCTTGCAAAAGAGAATCAGTACCAGAGCGAGTAAACGATTTGGTCTCTGTTGGAGTAAAGTGCATATCCCACTCTCTTCACCACATCGTTAGGTTGGATAAGATTAAGTTCAAGGACTGACAGACTGAAGACCGGGAACGAGAAGAGGGAATGACTGAAACTAGACCTGCATCACCTGCATGGGAGTAGCGATTATTTGTGGATACAGTGAAAATGTCGTAAATGATGAATAACAGTAAATCCAGTACAGTGCCTTATGGATCGCCAGGAAGAATTTAATACGACCTGACGTAACTTTCATCACATACACTACCATTTGCAACAGTATCATTTGCAGCCTCATCCCCATACACCGCGTCCAGTATCTTAGAAGCAGACCAGTGAATGAACAGATCTATCCCCCAACACCAGTAGTAAGCAATTTATGCAGTAAGCCACCTCTACTTACTCGGTCAAAGGCTGTGGAAATGTTAAGTTGAAACATTTTGACTCTTCTGCATAACCAGACGCACATACATGCATACCAACACACCTGCATACATACATACATACATTTACTTAAGAGAATGGAAGAGATACCGGGAACTGCTAAATATTCATAATACTTCTTTAATAATCCTTATAGTCCTGTAAAATTTGTAAATACAGGTACAGTAGTTGTATGAAAGATGTTTGTATGTCCGCCAGTCCCTCAAAAACCAGCAAAATAATCAGAGAGAGAGAGAGAGAGAGAGAGAGAGAGAGAGCAAATGAGAAGAAACGAGAAGAGGGTAAGAACAAGGGAAGAATTAGGACAGGGATGTATAGAAATAAGGGGAGAATGTTTTATGAGTAAAGAGGGAGGAACGCAATGGGAGAGAGAGAGACGGATTAAAGAGGGATGGATACAGACTGGAAGAGGGGAAAAAGCAGGAGTATATTTTAACGTCTGGAGGGGAAAGAGGGGAAAGGGAAATTATAGTAGTTAAACAGATCCGTGGACGGTAACGAATGGATAAATAAGGGGTGAGAGAGAGAGAGAGAGAGGAGGGTGCGCCTGGAAGGGTGTCAATTAGGAGTGCCGGAAGAAAGAGGAAATGAGAAGGTAAAATGGAGAGGTTGATTGATTGATCGAAGGAGAGAGAAAATTTGCAGTATCTTGAGAACGGCGAAGTAAAGACGATGTTGATATAGTTAAAGTCAACCCTAGTATTTATTGACGAATATATAAAGTGTATTAATCGACAGTTCAGTTACATAGAGGGAAATGACACACACACACATGTTCTGGTGTCAACATCTTTTTCCATATGAAGTTGTAGTATCACACATTTTACATAATAATTTTTAAAGCTGTTTAGTCATAATTAACAGTGTGTAATGAAGTGTGGATGATGAACAACCAAATATCATTTCGCTGTTAGCTGTGGTATAAGGAGGAGGTGGATGGCAGACCACAAGGGCCACCATGTTTCAATTATAAAATGAAGGTTAGGAGAAGTGATAAGATATCTGAATTGTGCGTAAGTGTAAAGTCCTGGGGAACCATTTATTATGTTGGTATATGTGAATGTACTTAATACCATTTTATAGAGGTGTATAATGTGCTAGTAGAGTTGTCATTTATCTCTACTTTTTGCATAAGCCCAGAGTATATGTAATGCTCGGCACCTCACTTTTTAGCTGACCTAAGCACCGCGCCCTTGTCCGGCTCGGTGAGTGTACAGCATCAGAGAGGCCGTTTTACAGTTTTAAAGGGAGGTGGTGTCGCTCCTACATATCTCTCGGGTTGCAGTTATATTATTCTGTACCCAATAAAGAGAGATTTAATCTGCTCATTTCTATCACCTTACGCTACCACTTAATAACAGACCAGCTTCCATCTTCTCGTGGCAGAGGACCTTTGGTGGGAAGTGTCGGGCAGTGACGGCGAGTAGCTGACGTGTACTACAGACAGTGTCGTCGATCCAACACGGTGGTCTAGTTATATACAGCAGAACACTTAATATGTAGTCAACTGCTACTCCATAACGGCTACATTATTAAATTGTTTGGCCAGCAGTGCGACGATACATTTTATTGGTGTTAGCGGTGGCACGATATTTAGTGCTAGCCGTGAACCGACACACACACACACACACACACACACACACACACACACACAATAAAATGTCATCGGGTTATATTTCAAGTAGTCTGCGCTCACTTACGAATAATTTTATTCTCATATCAGTAATAGTATACCGAAATATAATGTTCTCTCTCGCATCATCAGTTCTTCCTACCGTCAGCCGTACAGGAAAACAGGGAGAAGCAACTCCAAGCAGGACATTAATGAGAGAAATTTTAAAGGATGATATTGAATTACCACTAAAAGTTACATATTAATCCTAAGCAATGTTTTGAGAATGAAATGGGTATTTATAAAGTGAAAGGTTGTTGTTTCCTGTGAGTTAAATTGGTGTTTTGCCGTATTTTATGCCCTATTTTATGCCTTTTTTGTGCTATTTTTATGTCCAATTTTTGTGCCCTATTTTATGCCATCTTTATGTCCAATTTTTAAGCATTATTTTGTCTTTCTTATGCCCTTTTCATGCCCCATTTAATGCCCTTTTATGCCCTATTTAATGCCCTTTTTAATGCCTCTTGTTTTGCTCTTTTAATATCCTTTTTTCCTTAGCGATTTATTTTACGTGTTACACCATACTGGCCCTTGTATCATATTTATTCCTTTCTAGTATCAGCATAGATTGAATAAGATAAATGTAACTATCAGACTGGCACATGCAGAAATAAACTGGTAAGGAAATGGTGTTAGAGAACTTCCTCAAACCTCATCATTAACAAGTACTCACAAAAATCCAAAATAGAAATGGGGAAGAGGCATAAACAGAAAGGGGATTGAACGAGGGAAAGAAAACGGGTAAGGTTGAGAATACAGTGGAGGGGTGACTGAGGAAAATTGCAGTGTTGGTGACAAAGGTGGACCAGGGGAATGAGGGGGGGTGTCAGTGAAAGGTCAGGTGGAGATTTCCCTGTCCACCACACCAGCACCCTTGATCCTGTACTAAATAAACAAACAGGTGGGAGTTCTTTTGCGAGTGTTTGTTTGGTGTGTGTGTTTGTTTTTTGTGTGTTTGCTTGAGTGTACAAGTGGGCAGTTTCACTCCTTAGTTTGATGGCATTTCATTGTGTGTGTGTGTGTGTGTGTGTGTGTGTGTGTGTGTGTGTGTGTGTGTGTGTGTGTGTGTGTGTGATAATCCCCTTTTCCTTTCCTCCCCGCCTCGCTTTCTCCTCTCCCCCAACTTCCTCACCTTTTCCTTCCCTACAACCCTTCATTCTCTTTCCATCCACCTTCCCACCAACTCCCCCTTTTCTTCTTGTTTCCCCTCCTCCTCATTACCCTCATTACTCCCCTCTCTTCATCCCTCTCCCCTCTCCCCTTCCTGCTCCTCTTTCTCTCCTTCCACTCCTTCCTCTCCCTCTCTCTTCTATCTCTCTTTCTCTATTTTTCTTCACTCCCCTCTCTTTCTTCTTCCCCTTTCTCCCCTTTCTTCCCCTCCCTTACACTTCCTTCCCTCCCTCTCCCTTCATTCCCTCCCTCTCCCTTTTTTCCTTCCCCCTCCCTTCTTCCATCCTCTCCCTTCTTTCCCTCCCCCTCCCTTCTTCCTCCCTCTCCCTTCTTTCCCTCCCCCTCCCTTTTTTCCTTCCCCCTCCCTTCTTCCTCCCTCTCCCCCGTTACCACATATCCACTCCCTCGCTCCTGCATCTCACTCCCCTTCTCTCCTTTATTCCCCTCGTTAGGGAGCTTTATTACCAAGGGGAGGGAGTGGAGGGAGAAGGGGAGGAAGGGAGAGAAAGAGAGACAAGCAAGAAAGGAAAGGGAGGGGGAGGAGGGGAGAGAGCAGGAAGGGAGAGAGAGAAAACAGGGAAAAGAAGACTGAGAGAGAGAGAGAGAGAGAAAGAAATTTAACACGAACTGAGACAACACATAAACCACACACACACACACACACACACACACACACACACACACACACACACACACACACACACACACACACACACACACACACACACACACACACACACACACACACACACACACACGCCACCCCATAACCTACACATTAAGATAAAAACGAATAGGAAAACACGGTCCATCCCAAACCAGAAAGACAATAATGGCGAGAAAAACGACGAAGGGAGACGACGACAAAGAGAGGAGAGGCGATAAAGCGACAGGGGAGGGATGGGAGTGATGACGAGGGAGAGGAAAAAAGGGAATGAGGGAGAGATGAGGAGGAATGAGGGAGGAAATGACAGGGAAGGGAGCTATCACCAGGATGAGGGAAAAGGGGCAGGGTAGGAGGAAGTATAACGCAGGTAAGGTTGTAACACATTGACGAGTTTACCTAGAGTTGCAATCAATATTCTGCCTATGGGTTTAGACTTCTAGGCGAAAGTTTATCCCCCTTGAATACTAATGACTCCTAATTTACCACAGAATTGCCCTCAGGTATCAATTTACAGGTGAGGGATTCAGAACTAAGTCAGTTTCCAACCCGCTTGATCGTCACAAATTAATTTTCAAGGTTTCATTAGCCTATGGTACTTTTTTTTAGACAATGTAGAGAGCTCCTGACGACAGCTGTAGGCTATTTAAACGGCAGAGAAATAATTATGTAACCTTTCTAGCGGTGCATATCCATAAAAGCTTCTAAAATACACATAAATGGAAATGGAAGGAATGAGACGAGCCAAGAAGGAACTAGATACAGAAGGAGAGCAAGATGAGAGAGAGAGAGAGAGAGAGAGAGAGAGAGAAAGAGAGAGAGAAACAGGGAATAGAGATAGGGACAAAGACAGACACATACACAGACACATACAAGAATAAGCAGCAATCAAACATACCTTAGCCAAAAATACCCAATCAGTCCCACAGAAAATACACACACACACACACACACACACACACACACACACACACACACACACACACACACACACACACACACACACACCGATACTCAGAAAAGTGATCAAGGAAAAAGAAAGAAGAAAAACAGCCTGCATTATAGAAGACCACTCAGAGACAGAGACAAGGAGAGACAGAAGAGGAGACAGCCAGATGGGAGAAATAAAAAAAAAATGAGAGAGAGAGAGAGAGGGGGGGAAAGAAAAGAGAAGAGGAAACATACTGATACGTGAAATGACAATCATATCAAAATCCCAAACTGTCCCTTAATAATAATAATAATAATAACAATATATGCCCGCAAATGCGACCAAGGAAAAAGGAAAAAGAAAACGAGAGAAGGGGAGTACAGGGGACACTGCTCCATCCACCCCACACTACCTGTTAATTCGGACCCCTCTCTATTTGCCTTTACAGCCCCTCTCTCCTCGCCGCCTCATTACCTACACAAATGTTTCCCTGCCTACCTGACCCTTTGACTACAGGCTCGCTCGCTCGCGTCTCAGTACGGGAAACCCGCTAGGGGAAAAAGAAATGTGTGGAATCTCAGTTTTGTTGTCTGTGTATGTGTTGGGGTGGGTAGACGGAGGAGGAAGAGTATATAATTGTGTGTGTGTGTGTGCAGGGGGGACAGGAAAGGCGAATGCATATACTGTACTTGTTTGTGTACTTGTGCATAACCTCGTTTGAACCTCGTTTGTGTGAGGAGGAAGGGGGAAGGACATGTGTTTGTGTAGAATCTCGATTTTTGTGAATGTGAGAGGAAGTGGTGGGAAATGGAGGGCAGGTATGTGCAGCTATGGAGTGTTTGTACCTATTAAAATCCACCTTCAGCCCGAGATCGTCTTTTTATACTTCATTCTGGTAAACTGCAAGACTGTGGTTACGAGAGATGCCCTAGAGCTAAAGGGATCATAAACACCTTCCATTTGTTTACAAGAGAATCAAGAAGCACTTAAATCGCCTTTATGATCTTAAGTGTCTTAGAGAAATGGTGGCCAAGATTATAACCGTGAATTTCGTATCAGTAGTCAAAATGTAAATCACACCTGTTGCAGCCAGAAGTTTGATGGTTTTTTTCCCCTTTAAAGAAGCAGATTTCATTGCTCACCCATAAGGCACATCTGCATAACTTACATACACACCCTATTTTCAGTACACTATTCTTTGATGTAATATTCCTAGCATATCAAGAGCGATTTGTATTGTAGCATAGGGAAGAAGTATCCCAAATACTGCAGCTCTGTATTTTGTGAACATACAGTAATTTCGACATGGCTTCGACCCATCTTTATGTACCAAAATTATCCATGTCGGGCGTAAATTATTGCAGTTTCTTCACAGTAAATTAAATTTCAGCATAGGGATAATTCTGACTATACAGCGAATTCATTGCGCTGTAAAATTCAGCACAATGGTACAGAGGCTGTATCGAGTGAGGTTGTGGGGCGCGTGAGTGAACTAATATACAATCGAGACATTTTCAGAATCCAATATATAAAAGAGAAGAATATAGTAAGTTACCTTTTCTCTTTACCTCCTTTTTCTCGTATCATCTCTCCTATTTTTACCTGTCTCATCCTATCACTCAGACTTTGTTTTGCTGTGATTCTCTTTCTCCATTTCCCACACTAATTGCCACTCCTGTCCATCTTCTTGGAAATCACCTCCACAGTCCACGCTTCTACAGCCTCATTCCACCACACTACAACCACATTACCACCACACTACCACCATTCTCTAGTATCAATATTTTCTTAGTTCACTCCCAAACACCTTACCCCAGAATCACCTCAGTTCACCTCATCAACACACCACTAATAGTACACACCTCATTTCACCATCACATCACAGCACACTATCACCACATTCCAGCACATGACCATCCCAACTATCCACCACTGCACCGTTAGCACCCTATTCCGCCACATCATCACACCACTTTACCACAGTCCACCACCACAAAGCACCACACTACCACCACAGCACAACAGCAGTAAATCCACAGTCCATCACCACAACATAATACCATCACCACAATCAAAATGCAATATCACCTTTATCACATTCCGCCACCACACCACACCAACACCACTACAAAGGCCTACCACCACAATTCATCACTACACACACACACACACACACACACACAGTCCACCACACCACTCTACCACCACCACCAACCACCACGACACAACCTCGTCAAGAGCGTGGTGTCACAAGCCTTGGAATGAGCTTCTTGTGGGTCCTCAGGGGGCCTTGGTACTCTATCCTGTTTGTGTCATGCTGGGGTGTCAAGTATGGGGTTTGTTTATATATGTCTGACTTATGTTTTATTTCTTATGCTGTACAGGGAATAATAGTTTTGATTTGGTGTGTAGTTCTGAGGTTTCGTTTTCTCTCTCTCTCTCTCTCTCTCTCTCTCTCTCACGCCCGAGGAGAGAGAGAGTGAGGTAATTATCATTCTACTACCACTGGGACGCCTCGACCCTGGTTTATGTCCACCCTACGAGGAAGAAGGAGAAGAGCAGTTAGGAGCAGAGAGGAGGAGGAGGAAGAAGGCGGAAGAGGAAGAGGAGCAGGAGAGGGAGAGAGTCAGTGAAGCATAAGAAGGAGAGGGATGAAAATTGGACTGAATGGGCGAGGAAGAAAATGAGAGGAGGAAGAGAAGAAGGAATTGGAATTAGATGAGTGGAATTAGAGGAGAGTGGGAAGGAGAAGACGAGGAGGAAGAGCAGAAGGGGAAAGAGATGAACTGAACTGAGAGCAGGAAGTAGGTGAAGGAAGAGGAGAGTAAGGAAAAGGAACATGGAAATGAGGAGGAGGAGGAGGAGAAGGAAAGGAAGGCAAAGAAGAGAAGCAGGAGGACAAATGCAATTGGAATGAGGCAGAAAGTAGGAGGAAAAGACGTTGCATGACGACAAGAAGTTAAAATTAAGGAGGGGAAAAGATGAGTAAAAGAAAAGAAGAACAGAAAGAGAAAAAGGGGGAGGAAAAACAGAGAGAGAGAAAATGATATGAACAGTAACAGAGACAGAGAGTAGAAGAAGAAACAAGAGAGAGAAGGAAGGGAAGGAGAAGAAGAAGGAGGAGGAGAAGATGGAGGAGAAGGAGAAGTAGGAGGAAGAGAAAGAGAAGGAGATAGGAGACTCAGAGTAATGCGAATGGGCTGCGACAACTTCCCCATTGTTGAGTTGTTTTTATTTTGCTTCTCTCTCTTTACGTTTTTACTATATTAAATTTAAAAAAAAATCCTGTCACCTCTCTCTCTGTCTTTGTGGACTTCGAAGATCATGTCCGTAGACTTAATCCTCTTTTACTCTTCCTTCTCTTTTTACTCTCTTTACTCTTAATTTTTTTATTCTCTTTACTCTCTATTTAGCATGGGAGTGACATTAAATCTGGAAATATAACGTTAATTTCACGAGACTCTACCTTGAATGACGGGCCAGTGGTTTCCTGTAGTCAAAAAAATTACATGTTACGCTGGGAAGTAACCATATAACCAGAATTCTTTTGATCTAGTGAATTAATGTGATCTAGCCAAAGGTGATCCATTAAGGCTTCAAGTCCAAGGGTAGGTTGGGTTGTTTACATGATGCTGATTAGAAGTTGCTGTTCCTTCTCACACAATACTTACGATTGAGTTTAAGTGTCTAAATCCTTGCTCACTGTGCTCTTTATGAGTCTTTAATTGATTGGGTGATGGATGCGTGAATAAATGACCTTGTTATTGTTGTATTTCTTTCTATATCTTCTTTTAAATCTTCATTAAGCATATTGAGGGAAATAACACTGAAATATACGTTTTTCGGCCCAGTTGTTCCTGCTTCCCCCTTTCATCTCGTTAGTTTCATTTTTACCATTTTGTTTTTATTGTTGTTGATTTTCTCTGGATCATTGGGCTTTCTTGTGCTTTATTATTTGGTTTTATTTACATCTTCAGAGGTAGACGGATCTTTTGCATTCGTGCCTGTCTGTTTGTGTCTGTGGTATTACTAGATGAACTGATGGTTCGTGATGAAAATATATGGTTGATATTCACAGTCAGCTAATGATAAGATTATTATGGTTAGTGAAACAGTGGAAGTAATGTTATATCGTTTGTATAAAAAAATAATCATAATTAACACTGGAAATATATAGATGAGTAAAACGCCCTTGTAGAGGTATAACTGTGTTAAATTAAGCAATGCGCAATATACTAGAGAGAGAAAGGGGGGGGGGTTGATAGACAGACAGATAGTTAGATAGATTATAAAGCAATTCCCTACACTTTCACTCACCCAATTGCTTCTTCCTTTTTAATATCAGATCCTCTACTACTGTGCTCTTGAGATTTCGTTCTTTTTTCAGTGTTTAATGCTGCAAAGTATTTCTCAAAATTTCACTTTCTTAAGCTGAAAATTCGTCCATACAATTGTTTATTAAGATTACATTTACTGTAGCCTGGGATACTCTTCAAAAAAAACCTTATCATTATTTTTAGAAGGCACATCAATGCAACCCATTTCATTGTAATTTTCATGAAACTAAGTTGCATAGGAAACCAGGAATATTATTGCAAACACCGATGTTCCATTTAGCACCCTGGAAATTTGCATGAGATCGCTTGCATTTCGGAGGAGAATTATAAGTTGGCATTTCTTCTTATCATTAATTCTCTCTCTCTCTCTCTCTCTCTCTCTCTCTCTCTCGTAATTGCTCCCGGGTACAGCGTAAGATTCTCACTTTCTCTCTTCCTCCTTCCCTTCCCCTCTCTCATTAACTTTCATGATTTTCTTTTCTCCAGGACCACCTCAGTCTTATTCATTACTCTCTCTCTCTCTCTCTCTCTCTCTCTCAGCAAATTTCGCCCTAATGATCTTTCTGTTTACAGACCACCTAGGAATTGAGGTACGAACTTTCGGTCTTTGTAACTCTTGTATCTCACTCGTAAAAGAGAGAGAGAGAGAGAGAGAGAGAGAGAGAGAGAGAGAGAGAGAAATAAAAATGCTCATCTTTTGAAACTTGGCATGAATGACCCGTAGATTTTTTTCACAATAAATGACAATTATAAAGAATCTAATTTTCATGATGAACAGTTTTCATTATCTATTGGTTATCACGAATCATTTATATTTACCGTATTATTTTCCCCTTATTACTCCCTCACGCTTTTTTCCGAAATTTTGGTAGCTGTATAGGTATAAAAAAAAAAAAAAAAAAAAAGTTATTTATAACCAGTCTCAAACTCAAATGTGGTTTAAGAAATTTTGTGAATAGTCTCAACCTTGACTTTTTCTGGCTATCAGTATTTTGTGCGTGTGTGTGTGTGTGTGTGTGTGTGTGTGTGTGTGTGTGTGTGTTTATCGTCTACTTTTAGAAACTCCCTCTTTCTCCCTCTTTCGTTCCCTCTTCCCTAGCTTTTGTTTTCCTTTACCTCACATCTTCTCGGCTTTTTCCTTCTTCCTCATGCTTACTGTCCTTCAAAATTTCCTTTCTTCTTCCGCATGATTTCTCCGGTTCTCCTTTGTCTCGCATTTTTTCTCCTTCCTCAGTGTTTCCCCTCTTCATTTTTCTACTTCACTCTTTCCTTTTTTCTTCCTTTTAACACTGAATGCTAAAAACTCTCCCTCTTCCTCCTTTTTTCCTCTCGCTTCCCCCCTTTCCTCCTCTGCGTCACACTGTCTTTCTTTTCTTCATCTTTTTCATGCTTTCTCTCCTTCCTGTCTTACACTTTCTTTCATTTACTCTTTTATCTTCACATTTTCTCTCATCTTTCTTACACTTTGTCCTTTGCTCATTATTTTCACTTTCTCTCCTTTCATTCTATCTCGTACTTTCTCTTCTCTCCCCTCCTCCCCTCTCCTCTTCTTTTCATTCCTCTCCTTTCCTTTCCTCTCCTCTCCTCTCCTCTCCTCTCCTCACCTCTTCTCTCCTCTCCTCTCCTCACCTCTTCTCTCCTCTCCTCTCCTCACCTCTCCTCTCCTCTCCTCTCCTCTCCTCTCCTCTCCTCTCCTCCACTTTTCATCATCATAGTTTTCTCCTTCTCCCCTCTTCCTCACACTTTATCTACCTCTCTCTTCTACCCTCACACTGTCTACTTCTTTCTTGTACCTCACACTTCATCTCCTCTCCTCTGCCTCACACTTTATCTCCTTCCATATCAGTTATCCACATCTTCCATCCTTCGCCATCCTGAGGCCATCCTTCAAGCTCTCTCTCGGTCCATTTTATTTGTCTTTCTTCTTTCCCCTTCTCCTTCATCTTCCATCCTTCTCTTATCCTTTCATCCATCCCTCTTCCTTTCCCTTCCTTTCTCCTCCCTTCTCCTTTCCCTCTCTTTTTCTCTCTACTCCCCTCTCCTCGCCACTCCCCCTCCATCTCCCCTCTCTGATCCTCGCTTCCCTCCCCAGTTCCCTCTTCTTTCTCGTCCTTTGTCCTACCCTTCCTCCCCCATCCCTTGTATCAACCCCGTCTTCTTCCCCTACCCCCAGCCTCACCTCCATCCCCACTACTCCCTCCATCCCCATCCTCTCTCCCTTCTTCTTCCTCTCCCTTGACCCTGTTCCTCGGCTTATCCAAACCTCCCCCTTTTCTCGCCATCCCTTTTCTCACTGTCCTCTCTCTCTCATCTCCACCTCTCCCTCCCTCCCCTTCACCTTCCTCGTCTCCCCCTCCATCTGTTTCTCCCTCCCTTCCTCCAATGCCCCTCCCTCCCATCTCCCCTTCACTCCCTTGCCCGACCCTCCCTCCTATTCTTTAATCTGGTCCCCGCCTGATTATCATCACCTTCTTCCCACCCGCGGAATTCCACACCTTTGTATGTAAGTGTGTGTGTGTGTGTGTGTGTGTGTGTGTGTGTGTGTGTGTGTGTGTGTGTCTGTGTGTAGGGGGGAGGGAGGAGTAAGTGGCTGTGCCGTGTCTTTGTGTCTTTGTCTTTGTTTTCTTCTCTGTCAGCCTTGTCTTTGCTTCTCTGTGTTTTTTTTGTCCTGTGTCTGAGTTTTTGTCTGTGTCTCTTTGTATTTGTCTTTATTTTTGTCTCTGCCTTTGCCGTACACCTTTGTCCTTGCCTTTATCTGCCTTTGTCTTTATCTCTGTCTGTCCCTGAGTCTGTGTCTGTCTATCGCTGTCTTTCCACGACTGTCAGCTTTCGTGTCTGTATTTTTGTCACTGTGTTTGGCCTCTGCCTTTGAGAATATCTGTTTACTGATTCTTTTTTTTTTATTATATCAAGAAAAAAGAACCAAAAACGGAAACTAAGAATATTCGCTCTCCTTCTCCTCCTCCCAAAAGCTAATCTAGAGAGCCACAGTCAAAATTAAGTCCTTACAAGATGTCTCAGCTCACCTCTGTTCATAGACTGGAGGTTGTAGGAAGAGGGATAATAGGTTAAGATTGTTCTAAAGTTTCTCTCTCTCTGTCTGTCTGTCTGTCTCTCTCTCTCTCTCTCTCTCTCTCTCTCTCTAACCTTCCCTTTCTTCCACCTCTCCCAGCATCTCCTCCCCCTTTCTCTCACACTCTCTCCACCCAACTTTCTCTCCAACTCTTCCTCCTCCCACACACCTGGAGGTAATTTTCTCACCTTTCCTCCCTCCTTTCCTCCGGCAATAAGCAAGGTGGGGCTGAGTGAGGGGGGCAATGGTGCTAATAAGGAGGGACCGGGTGAGCTCAATGAGAGAGAGAGAGAGAGAGAGAGAGAGGATGAAAAACTAGAGGAAAGAAGATTTACACCTTTCCCCAGCAGAGGTGTCGCCAATTTCCCTAGTCAGAACCAAAGTGTTTGTAGTGCCTCTCTGTGTCTTTTACAACATCCTCCTTGTGCCCATTTCCCTGGGGACTTAATGGGCCTATTCCTACCATGGACCTATTTCCCCACTACCCACCCACCCACCAACCCTGCCCACCCACCCCAACAATCCATCCACCCATCCCACCCATTATAGCTAATAATAATTGTACCCCCAAAAAAAACTCTACGGTAATTGGCTACCACGTTTCCATCATGCTGACTTGATTATTTCTGTTTAGTTCTAATCTTAACTACTGTACTGTACACATTTATGTCTGTTGATAAATAGTACACCTTTTAGAGCTGTTTAGAGAGCTCTGTATGCACCCTCTTCCTCGATTTTCATAGTAGACAGACAGATAGACAGAGAGACAAACTTTCTCTTTTACATATATAGGGATACATATGGATTTTATTTATTTGCTTTCTTTAGTATATGATAATCCTATTCTTTAAAAAATTTATCACAGTCAGATAAGTATGACCTGGAAAAGAAGATGCTTAGAAGGTACTTGTGTGTGTGTGTGTGTGTGTGTGTGTGTGTGTGTGTGTGTGTGTGTGTGTGTGTGTGTATGTGTGTGTGTGTGTGTGTGTGTGTGTAAGTGTAAGTGTAAATGTAAGTGTATTTTCTGCGACCAAAGTTAAAGTGGCAGGAAACACCAGCGTCCACTTTGGTCCGCACGGGAATACACCTGTCACCTGTCCAATTACAGCTCCGAGAAAGAGTATACCTGCCAAACACATAATTTATACTTACCTTTTCCTTCCGTCAGACGCTTTTTATTCAACTTAGGAAAGAACTGTCGAGCTGAAAGGGTTAATGAGGGTTCCATCTAAATCCCCTCCACCCCCCGTTTTCAAAATTTTCTCCTGTGGTGAGTAAAATCGTCTGAAGGAAGTAAAATTAAGTGAAAATACGTCGTGGGGTTGAAGAGGTTAATTATCACGATGTGTCAGAGTAATCATGATCATTTTTACTTAAGTCCATTATCTCTCTCTCTCTCTCTCTCTCTCTCATAATTTTTACTAAAGTTTTGAAAGGGAAAGCATTTTTTTTTTCTGCTTCTGTGTCTACTTATCTGTCTTTCTTTATCTGCGTTCCGACCTCTCTCTCTCTCTCTCTCTCTCTCTCTCTCTCTCTCTCTCTCTCTCTCTCAATATACACTGTCAAGAGGACTGAGGAGAAAAGGAAAGAAAGGAGGAGGGGGGATGGAGGAGGAGCGATGGAGGGAGGAAGAGGGGGAAAACGAAGGACTGAGGAGCAAAGGAAAGGAAGGAGGAGGAGGGATGGAGGAGGAGGAGGGATGGGGAAGGAGGAGGAGGAATACTTGATAGTTGATCCATGTGCCGCGATAGGATAGTAGAGAAGGAGAGGAGGGAGGGAGAGGGAGAAGAAGAGGGGAGGGGAGAGAGAGAAGGAGGGAGGGGGAGGGAAGGGAAAAAGAAGAAGAAGAAGAAGACGAGGACGAAGAAGAAGAAGAAGAAGAAGAAGAAGAAGAGAGAGAGAGAGAGAGAGAGAGAGTTAGCAGACAAAAATAAGGACGATAATTATAGTGAGTGGGAAGGATGATGGGAAGAGGAGAGGGCAAAGGAAGAGGTAAATAATGTTAAGATAAAGGAAGGGAGAAAGAAGGAAGAGGAAAGTGAGTGAATTGAGGAAGGAGGGGAGGAGGAGAGGAAGAGAAAAGGGAAGGTGAGAGGAGGAGGGGAGGAAGGGAGGAAGAGAAAGGGAAGGCGAGAGGAGGAGGGGATGGGGAAGAAATTAGGGGACTGTAAACTGAAAATAGGAAGGATGGGGAGATAAAAAGGGAGTGGAGGGGGGAGGAGAGTAGCTGGTAAGGGTGCAGGGGTTAAACCAGGAGGAAAAAAGGGAGGAAAAGTTAAAGGGAGAGAGGAGGGAGGGGGAGAATGAGGCTAGGGAGTGGGATTGGAGAGTGAGAAGAGGAGAGGAGGACGAAGGGGAAGATGGCGGAAAAAGGGGAGAAAGAGGGAAGGAGGGTAGATAAGGAGGAAGGAGGAAGGAAGGTGAGGTAAGGAGAAAGGACAGAGAGGAGAAGAGGGAGAATAGAGGAACAGAGGAAGTGAGGTTAAAGAAGGGAAAAGAAGAGAGTACAGACGAAAGGGAGGTAAATAAATAGATGCACTGTGAAAGGTTAAGGAAGATAGATAGAGAAACACACGAAGCAGGGAGGAGGAGACTGAGAAAGTGTAGAGTGGAGGTAGAGGAAAAGAGAAGGAAGGCGTAGAGGAGATGAGGAACGAAGAGTGGTATAAGCAAAAAGAAAGGATAGACAAAGCAGGGAGTAGGTCTTTGAGAAAGTGTATAGACTGGAGGAGGAGGAAACACAGGAGGAAAGAAGGAAGGGGTAGAAGAGAGGAGGAAGAAGGAAGGGGCAGAAGAGAGGAGGAAGAAGGAAGGGGTAGAAGAGAGGAGGAAGAAGGAAGGGGCAGAAGAGAGGAGGAAGAAGGAAGGGGTAGAAGAGAGGAGGAAGAAGGAAGGGGTAAAAGAGAGGAGGAAGAAGGAGAGGTATAAGAAGAAAAAAGGACCGAGGAGTTAAGAAGGGGTAGAAGAGAGAAGGAAGAAGGAAGGGGCAGAAGAGAGGAGGAAGAAGGAAGGGGTAGAAGAGAGGAGGAAGAAGGAAGGGGTAGAAGAGAGGAAGAAGAAGGAAGGGGTAGAAGAGAGGAGGAAGAAGGAGAGGTATAAGCAAAAGAAATGATGGAGGAGTTAAGAAAGTAGGTAGAGATGAAAGACAGACGAAGGAGTTCCGTGGTGTGCGCGGGAGAGTGTATGAGAGGGGGGGAAAAGACAGGTAAAGAAGGTGAGATAATGATATTTAGGAAAGATGGAGAGGGTTAGGGAGGTGGGTAGAGGAAGAGAGGAAAAATTAATGTGGGGAGATGGGGACTGAAGGAGGTGAGAAGAAAAGTGAAGAAGGAAGGGGAAAGAAGAGAGAAGGAAGGAGACGAGGAAGTACAGACGAGGGAGAAGGGGTAAAGAAGGTAGTTAGAGGAAGCCAGGAATGAAATAAGGTGAGGGTGGAAAGGTGAGGGAGGAGGAAAGTAAAGAGAAGGAAGAGTGGAGAGGAAAGGAGGGAGGAGGAGAGGAAGAAAAGAGGAGGGAAATGGGGGGACAGACAAAAGGAAGTACAAGGAAAGGAGAAGGGTTAAAAGAAGACAGGTAAAGGAAGACAGGAAGTAAAGAAAGACAGTAAGTAGAGAGGGAGGACGGTAGGAGTGTGGGATCAGATAGTGCCAGGTTACAAAGCACACCGACTGACACCAACAAAGCTTGCCTTAGTGCCATCCCTCTCATCCCCCTCTCACCAAACCTGCACTCTTTCCTTTCCTTGAACTAGGTCAGGTTAAAGTATGTCAGGTAACGGCGTCGGTGGGTAGTTTATTGACCTTAATTGACTCCTATTGATATTTTACTTTTATCTGTCCATTACCTGAGTTTTAATTTAGTCTGTCTACTTGTCATTTTGCTTTCTTTATTTACCTAGTTAGCTTTCTCTGTCTGTCTCTTGTCGTTTAGCTTTCTTTCTCCGCATCTCACTCACCTAGTCGTCAAACTTACACCCTCCCCTTCCCGTTGGTTAGGTCAAATGAAGTCAGGTCACCGTCCTTTAGTCCTTTAGTGTGTGTGTGTGTGTGTGTGTGTGTGTGTGTGTGTGTGTGTGTGTGTGTGTGTGTGTGTGTGTGCGTGAGTGGGTGCTTTTTTCTTACCTGTATTTACCTTTAATCCTATGTGCTTCTTACCCTCGTGCCAGACCTCCTCCTTATCTTATCTTAGAGACAGGTCAGTTCAAATCAGGTCATCATTCTAAACTTTATTAATCCTTTTTATTATTTTGTTTTTTTCTGTGTAACTTCTTATCTCTAGTTTATTTCTTCACTTCATTTTTTATCTATTTTGACCTCATAACTATCTCTGCCTATCTTTTTTGCATCTTTGTGTCCATCTCTTCCCTATAATTTTCTTTTCTTTTGTGTTGCATATATACATCGACCCCTTACCATTCATTATCAACTTTTATATTCTCTACACAGAAAAAGATAGCAGATTGGGTTTCTCGAGTCACATTTCCACTACATTCGTAAATCATTGCTTCGAAAGGTCCTATTGTCCTCTGATTTTCCTGGAGTTTTTCCCTCATTTAATCCACGAATTTGTTTTTCCCCTCACAATCTGGTTCTGTCATCAAACCAGCATTTATAAATTTATCAGTGGACGTAGATATGCCAAGCTGATAACAAGATAATAAGATACCGTAACTTAACTCTTCCCCATATAAACATACAGACGGTCCCAATCCCCAAATTCCTCTTCCATTTGATATCATTTCCACATTTATTTTTATCGTCTTTATTTACGACACAGCGGCTTATATTTGTCTTCATGATACTCACGTTTTATTCTGGGTAATTGAAGACTTTATTATTTTTAGTAAAGTAATGCATGTTAATTGCCTTTCTTATAAGCACGTTTGACGACTTCGTATTAACAGGAAGAATGAAGTAACTGCATAAACTCACACACACACACACACACACACACACACACACACACACACACACACACACACACACACACACACACACACACACACACACACACACACACACACACACACACACGACGGAAATCATACAGCTTCACAGTATTCGTTTTTTGGGGTCATGTTTTTTTTTCCCCCCTTCCACGACCTATATTTCCTGTTTCTCTATTTCTAACCATTTTTCTGGTTTGTTTTCGCGGGTGCAGGGAAACTTAGCCTCTCTAGTGGGTAGGCATGGAAGTTGTGGAAAAAGTTTTGATGCGTTAGTGAGATACCTGCTTAACCTGGCTCTTTGAATACCCGTGATTTTCTACGACCCTCATTTGATTGCATTCACCACCTGTTTTAACCCCTTCAGCCCAAGAATATCTACTTATCTAGTTATTTGGTTAGTTAATTAGGAAGTTAGTTATTTTTTATTCTCTTCCCTTAGGTGATTTTATTTGACTCTGGGGAAAATTCTTAGTGAGGTCGACGTGGCTTGTTGTGTGTTGTCTCTTCTTGATGTTTTGTGGTTTGTTTTCCGTGTGTGTGTGTGTGTGTGTGTGTGTGTGTGTGTGTGTGTGTGTGTGTGTGTGTGTGTGTGTGTGTGTGTGCTGGCGTGAGTGGGTGCTTTGATGTGTGATTCGATTGCGTGGCGTGTTGATCTGGCTTCCTGTATGCATTTCCCGTTGGAGTTTGTCTGTTTTATGATGCGAGGTTCTGTGGTGTGGAGGGATAGGTTTTACGCTCTGTATTTTGAAGTTTGTCCCTCGTATGCTGTCTGATGTGTGGCTGGACTGGATGGAGTGTTGATTTCAATGTCTCTGGTTATTTTGTGTACTCTCTGTGTTTTCCGACGGAGTGTTTATTTCTTGATGGAGTTCTCGCCTGTATATGAGTCATGTTCCTGGAGGTATAAGGAGCTTCGTAATATCTTTTCCTTGGCGATTTATTTTGCATATTATATCTAAGCATCTTCCTTTTTTTTTTTTTTTTTTTTTTTTTTTTTTGGGGGGGAGGCTTTAATATTGACAGACTTGAATTACTAACATACTCGTACAAGAGGATACTGAGATGCAATGCCCGGAATAAATCACCAAGGAAGAGGTGTTAGGGAGCTTCAGAACTACTAAGAATAAGACAGCGAACCGTCCACGAAGAACTCAAGAACGTGGGAGGCACAATCTACGGACAACCCTTCTATTTTCCGCGGAGTCCCCGTCTATATATGTGTTTTGGCGTGTGGTTGGGTGGCGTGGAGGGCTTGGTTTTTTACTTTGGCCCTTATTTTTGCCTTCCCGAGTTCCCCCGCCTGTATGTTATGTATTCTGGGTGCCCGGGAAGCGTGAGGTCCAATCTAAACTCAGGCCAACAGCTGTATAGAACAAATTCCATCGAATCCTGAATATGCTTCCCTCTCCCAACTCGCTTACCCTCCACCTCCCCTTTCTCTCCTCCCCACCGCACCACCTTCCCCTGCCTTCTTCCCTACCTTTCCCTCCCCTCCTCCCTATCGTCATTTACCTGCCCTTACTCTCCTCCCCATTCTGTCTTACCTTCTTCTCCCTACATACCTCTCCCTACCTTCCCACTACCATTAACTTACCCCTCCTCCTCTACACCACCTTCCCCTTGCCTTCTTGCCCCCCACCACCTTCCCCTCCCCATCCCCACCACCAGCCATCACATCACCTCCATCATCCTCTCCCCTTCCCTCCCATTACCCCCCCTCTCTCTCTGCACCATCCCTTCCAATCCCCTTCCATTTACTCCCCTTACCTGCCCTTCTCTCTCTACCATCCCTTCCCCTCCCCTCCCCTTCCCTTCCCCCATACCTCCACCTCTCTCTCCACCATCCCTTCCCTTCCCCTCCCCTTCCCTCCCCTTACCTCCTCTCTCTCTCTACCATCCCTTCTCCTCCCCTCCCCTTCCCCTCCCCTTACCTCCACCTCTCTCTCCACCATCCCTTCCCCTCCCCTTACCCCCTCTCTCTCTACCATCCATTCTCCTCCCCTCCCATTCCCTCCCCTTACCTCCCTTTCTCTCTACCATGCCTTCCCCTCCCTTCCCCTCCTCTCCCCTCACTTCGGTTATGAGGGGAACTTCTTCGGGTGTCGGAATTTCCCGTTTTTCCCCACCACCATACTTACCATCGACCGAGGGAAATACCAAGTTCGTCTCGGCTCCCGTAAACGAATATGCAATTGCCCAAGTTTCCCTAAGTACAGCATCCCTCCCCTCCCCCCGCCTCTCCAATTTTGTTTTTTCACTCTCCATCCTCATCCCCCCCCCTCTCTCTCTCTCTCTCTCTCTCTCTCTCTCTCTCGATATGTGTTTTACCTCCACTCCTCATCCCATCTGTGTGTGTGTGTGTGTGTGTGTGTGTAGAAAGCTTTAACCCCTTCAAGAGTATTTTTTTTTTATTCCTCCCCCCTCCCCCCCTCTCCTCCGCCGCCACTCCAATCTTGGTTTTTCTCTCCATCCTCGCCCTTCCTCCATCTCCTTCTCCTCAGCAGTTGGGCCAGTCCCTTCAGGTGATATATTTTATTTTTGGTACCTGAGTCAAAATTAATTAACTTTTCGAAATGGATGGTTCAGATAGAGAACTGATTAACTTTTTTTCATATAGGCCTTGTTTACCTGTTTTATATATATGCCTCATTAATGTATTTTATATCACAGGTCAAAATCCAGCTTGAATGAAATCGGGTTAAAAAATAAGAGGAAAAATAAGGCATCGTATTTAAAGCCTTGCCTTGTACATTTTGGTTGACGTATTTAGTGTTTATTATATATATTTTTTTTTTTAATTTCGGTCTTTCGTTTTTGTCTTATCCTTACTTTTTTTTTTATTTCACCTCGGAGGCATTAGCTTTAGTCTTAATTCCTCCTCCTTCTCCTCTTCATGTTCTTCCTCCTCCTCCTCCTCCTCCTCCTCTTCCTTCTCCTCCTTCTCCTTCATCAGCCCAGGAGGCTTCTTACAATAACACCTTCCCAACTTAATTCAGTAGCCTTAGTACTTTCAACCCTGGCTCATTTGAACGTGAACCCAGTGGACTGCAGGCTGATGTTACCCCTCTCCTGAACCCCACCATCCTCCATTCGCGGGGATAGGGAGGATAGAAGGATAGAAAGAATCGTTTGAATGGAGAACACGTGTAATCTGGTGGATGGATTTTTTTTTTTTTTTTATCCTTCGTCTCTTTATCTTGTGTCAAAAAAAGAAAAAGGTGAAAAGGCAGTTCCATCACCCAGTTGTATCAGTGTCACCACGTGAAGGCGTCCCCCTCCATCACCCAACTACTGTACTCTCTCTCTCTCTCTCTCTCTCACACACACACACACACACACACACACACACACACACACACACACACACACACACACACACACACACACACACACACACACGATCCAAGCCGTCAAAACACACACGAGACACTCCATTTCTCGCGTGCCTCACCATCGCTACCCTACTTCAAGACGCGTGCCAATAGCGTCTGGACCGCGAAGACAGCGTGCAAAGACCTAATAAGCGGTCTGGCGCGGTCACTTCCCCTGGGACACTGCGGTAGAGGGACCTGTTTCACTGTCCTGCTTAATTTACTGCTCAGTCACTGTTTTTTTTTATCATTCACTACATTTATGGGGAATTTCAGGTGTCATACCTTAATTTCCTGCTTTTTTTCCTTCTTCTACGTAATTCACTGCTCTATCTGTTTTTATTCTCTAGGCTCTGGTCAGTTCAGGTATCATATTTTAATTCATTGCTCTGTCATGGCGTTTATTTATCAGTCTCTGTGCTGTCATTGTAAGTATAAATGTCCTGTCTTTAGTCACTGCCCTGTCATTATTTTTTACCCGTCGCTGTGGGCTTTCTGTCACTACAATCATGGCTTTTTATTTCAGTGCCCTCTCATTGTTTTTTTAATATTCTTAGCGGGTTTTCCTTAATGCAGACATAACTCGTCTTCATTCAGTGCTCTATAATTGTCTTTACCATTCCCTTCGTGGCTGTTGTCATTAGAGATATTGCTTTCTAATTCATCGTCCTAGTATTGTTTTTTTTTTTTTCCTATTTTCAGCGGGGATTTTGGCAATGCGGATATCACGATTCTTATCCACTTCCTTATCATTGTGTTTTAATCTTTTTTTTTATCCTTATAGATATCATGATCCATATTCACTGGCCTGTCATTATTTTTTTTCGAAATCCCCGCGGTGTTTTTGCCAATATACGTATCATGTCCTAATTCACTGCCCTGTTTTTTTTTTTAATTTTTTTTTATATGTTTTCGTGATGTTTTTGTCGATACGGATGTTAGTTAATTGATGGAACCTGCCAGGAAGGAAGGTCATTCGCCTTGACCTAAATTCGCAAAGTGGAAAGCAAATCCCTAATTTTTTTTACTGTTCTTTGTGGTACGACTATGGTTATTACGTATGGTTAGCCTGCATCCCATATTAAGGAATGCAGTCAGCAGCCATATGAGAGGGCCAGACGCTTCCCATCCTCGTCATCTATCTCAGAATTAATTGAAAAAACTGAGAGTGTGCAGTTCAATTTACGATCCGAGGTTCACGCATACAGGCATAAGACTCAAGTTTCGTGGTGTTTCGTGACCCTGCAGCCTAACACGAATATGTGAAGAGCCTCTGAAGTAGGAGTAGGCTGTTTCGTCAGTTTTCGAGACCTGTGGCAGACACGGTACCCACAAAGCTTTTATTTTCAGATCACAAGTTAGTTATCTTTCTACATGGAGAGGAGAAACACTCTCTCTCTCTCTCTCTCTCTCTCTCTCTCTCTCTCTCTCTCTCTCTCCTGGGATGGTGTGAAAGGTGTGGGTGCTCAGGTTGTCAAGGTTGTCCAGGTGTGGGCGAGACAGCTTTATAGAGTCAATTAGCGCCACAGTAACCGGGTTAATTAGATGAACCGGATTTAGCCACTGCCGGCAACACAACCTGGACTTATCACACTGCATCCCGCCCCATAATCTGACGTCGGGATATTTATGTACAGGAGACGAAGGGTGTAGATAGATAGATAGATAGATAGATAAGTAGATGCATAGACAGTCGGATATGTACATACCTATACATACATAATTACATACACACATACATGGTAGATAGATAGACGGGTGGATTTATAAGTATAGCTAGAGAGAAATTTACAGACGTCGATGGTTAAATAGATAGATAGATAGATAGACTGATAGATAGGTAGGTAGGTAGGTAGGTAGGCAGGTAGGTAGGTACATGTATTGACAGTTCGGCAGGTGGGTTTATCTCCCTGTGCTAGTCTACTGAAGGACAATACTCTTTTCCTAATACCAGCATTTCCTACGCATCAACTGTTGGCGTGTCAGTCAGTGGAAAGAGGTCATGACTATACCACTGTGCATAGATACAGAGCTTTTTAATGTGTTTGTGTGTTTCCTTTATATATATACTGTTTGGTGCTGGACAGGGACGCCTTCATGCAGTGGCACTTACATAGTCGAGCTGCTCTACTGTCTGGTTATACAGACGTCCCTCAGCTCCCCCCTCTATCCCCCAAAAGGAGGATGGTGAGCTGCAGGAGATGAGTAACTTCAGCCTGCAACACATCGTTTTTACATTCTGATGAGTCCCGGTTGCCATCACCACCACCACAGCACCCCAACCATCACCACACCACCACGACACTACCACCACCCCCACCACTACCGCCACTACCCACCACTGCCACCACCACAACATACCACCACCACCACCACATTGCTGTCTAGTTTATCAAGCTATCCCCTAGAGAAACACTCATTCCTCTTAAAAATAAAGGACAAAGAGCAATCTACGTTAATAACACTGCCAGACCGAGACAGACAGACTGTGAGTGTGATAAGTTATGTTGTGTCGTGACCTGAGTTAAGCCTACTGTGACCTATGACCTACAACACTTACGTTTCAATGTATTCTAATTGCACAATTCGCCTAGGGTAATGTCTGCTTCTGTTCCTCTTCTAGTAATATGTCATTAAATTGTGTCTCGTTTCAATCCGTGTCTAGACTACATTATATTTCCCTTCTGTAACATCTACTCCTCTATTTTGTTTATTCTTTTTCCTTCACGTAATTCACAGCCAGATCTTCAATTTTTTTTATTCACATTCTTCATTTGTCCCAACATTCACACCCTTCGCTTTTCTCTGTACTGACAACCTTTCATTTTCCTCGTCTCCCCCATCACGAAGGTCCTCAAAAAAATAAATAAATAAATAAATAAGAAAATAAAAAAATAAAAAGCCACACGCACATTCACTTGTCCTTAATACCGTAACACCTGTATTAAAAGTCATTCAAGATTTGGTATGACATTACAATATTTCTTTCACTTTAACTTGGCCCAGATTTTCGTCCTTTTGCGGCTCAGTTTCACGCAGATCAGTGGCAGAATACAGTAAGCCAATACTACAGCGCTACTTAATTTCCATAGCACTTCTTCGTGACTGGCATTATATTCCATTTTAATCTAGAGTCACAGATGGGTATTCCAGATGGAGTGATGGCAGTTTGAAGTGAGGAGAGTGTAGGTAATTTGTTTATATTCCTTGAGGCTCGTAAAAAAAAAAAAAAAAACCAGTGAAGACTTCTGAATTTAAAATCTCCATATTACCTGTATTACCTGCTCCACCTGAGTCATTTTCGCAATCTTACGGTCAGCAGTCCACGAATGTGCCACTGAGCCACTGTCTCCCAGTACCTCCACCAAGTCAGCCTCTCCTTTCTAATATTCTGTTTTTCTTTTACCAAACTTTTCCTTCCCTACAAATGCTTTCTTCTCCTGCTCCTACCCTCACTTGTCTCATGTTTCCCATCCTTTCTCCCTACCTCAGTCGTGTTTCCCTTCCCCCCACCCAGTTTCTCCTCTTCTTTTCCCCTCCAAATGTTTTCTTCCCTTGCCCCTACCCAGGATTTTCCGCCCAAATATTTTCTTCCCCTGCCCATTACCCAAAATTCCCATTCCAAATTTTCTCCTTCCCTTTTCATTCTTGTCTCCACCAGGTTACTCTTCACCTTCAATTCTCTCATGTTTCTTGTCACCATCTTGGGCCCCTTCCCTTTTTCCTTGCAGACATCCCCCCCCCCACTCTTCTCCCATCACATCCCTTCACAAGTTTCCCCTTCCTTTCTGCTGTCCTTTCTTCTTTTCTGTCTTTTCTTCGTACACATTGGCTAAACCTTTATAGAAATTAGTTTTACCCCCCCAAAAAAGCCCCCACCCCATGAACTGCTGAATATGTCTCTTTCACCTCCCCTCACTCCAACTGATTCCTTTTTACCCTCTCTACCTTTTCCAAATTTCCCCTCTCTTCTGTCTCATCTTTCGCTCTCTACCTCCACCAAATTTCCCCTCTCTTCTTTCTCCTCTTCACCAAGTTTCTCGTTCTCTTTTCCTCCTCCAGAGAGCCCGCTCCTCCCCTCTCCCTGTCTTCCACTGTCCTGTTTCCCTCCATTGAGCTCTACTT
>NC_136979.1:3490000-3517500 GCF_032717465.1 Coenobita brevimanus | reverse complement strand
AGTTTTCCTTAAGTTGATCTACCTATCCTTAATCTTTTTCACTTCTTGCATCCCTTCTAATCTTCCCCTTCACCCTTCTTCTCCCTTATCTTTTATCTGTATCTATTTATTTCATTCCCAGTCCTCCCCAATTTTATCTATTGCTTAATCTGTCTTCCCTATACCTCACACTACTTCTACCTTACCATTTACCTACTTCCCTTAATCCTACTTTCATTCAGCCTGCCCCAGCATCCCTACCTATCCACCTTAAGTCTGTCTTCCTCAATTCTTACACCATTTCTTCCCTACTTTGTTCCTCCTCTTAAATCTATCTTCCTTCAACTTTCTCCAACTTCCCTACCTCTTCTCCCCTTTCTCCCTCCCCCCTCCCCTACGTAGCCCTTACCTGCCTCCCCCTGCCTAACCCTTGCTTCCCTCCCCCTACCTAACCCTTGTCTCCCTTCCCCTGCCTAACCCTAGCCTCCCTTCCCTCAACTTTGCACCATTCTCCTCCATTCCTCATCATCAGAATGCCATTACCTCCCTTCCTCCTCCACCAGATACCAGTTCCAGTGAGACGCTCGCTCCTTCCCCTCTCACCTTCTCCCTCACTCTCTCTCTCTCTCTCTCCCCTCTCTCCCTCCACCAACACTGTAGAGTAGGTGGAGCGAGAGAGAGGAGCGAGGAGGTGAGGTGGAAGGAAAGAATAGAGAAAGGAGTGAAGGAGAGATGGAGAAAAGAGGAAAACAAAACGTAGAAGAGGGAGTGAGGGAGAGATAAAGAAAAGGAAGAAGTGATGTAAGTAGTGAAGAAAAGAGAGGAAGTTACAGTAGTAAGGGAAAGGGTAGCAGGGAAGAAGGAACAATAGATAATAAGAAGGAAGAAATGATAATATTAATGAGTAATGGAGGACGAGGAGCAAGTGAAAAAAGAGAAGGGGAGTGAGGTAGAGGGAGAGGATGGGTGGAGGGAGTAAGTGGAGTCTAAAGGTAGAGAAAAGTTTGTGAAAATAAAGGAGAAAGGAGAGGAAGACAGGGGAAGGGAACAAGAGAAGAGGGGGAGGGGAAGCAAAAACGTGGAGAGAGGGGGGGGAGGGAAAGGGGGGAGAGTGAGAGAGAAGGGGGAGGAGGTAAGGCAGAAAAAAGGGAAGGAGAGAGGGATGGAAAGGATGGAGGATAGTCAGTGGTTGGGACGTTGTTTGTGTTGCATCACTACACCTCTCCTGAGTCAACACTTCCACACCCCGCCTTCCGCCTTGTCAGAGGAAACACACAAATTTGACTTCGTATTTAATTTTGGGCGATGTTATATTTACGAAGGGCGGTGGTGCGAGACTGACGTGGCCATGTTTATTTTACAAATTCTAAATAGTTTTTAATTTTTACCAATTGACAAATACTGAAGTTTGAAGATATGGATTAACACGCTTTCCCTTATTTGTTATACTTGCTCTCTGTCTATGTATTTATCTATCTGTGTACCTATCTATCTGTTTATATCTATGCCTAAATAGATAGATAGATGGATAGATAAATAGATAGATCGTCTGACGCCTTAATCCAGTATAGGGTGACGTATTCTCTCACTCACAAAATTGCCCTTCCAACAAAGCACATTTCCACATGAACCTCTACACTTCAAGAGCCTTACACACCTCTCCCCTTGCGTGTAACGGTGGGTGGGGGCGGGTTACTCCCCCTGTGACGTAAAGCGCTGTTCTTCTGCCCCTCAGGGATAGAAAATAGAATGTTTGTCTAGTCTTCCTCTATCCATACACCCTATTCCCATCACCTCACCCCATCAACACATCCCCATCCACATCCCACTCCCTGTGCATCCCCTCCACTCTCCTTGTTGGTGCTGGCGCCTTCACGTGGTGGCACAGATATAGCTGGGTGGCTCCACTACCGGGTCATACAAACGTCCTTTCCTCCCTATCCCCCAAAAGGATGATGGTGGATTGCAGGAGGATAGTTTCAGCCTTCATTCCACTGGGTTCACATTTCAGAAAAACACGGGGACACAACTACTGCTACTACTGCTACTACTACTACTACTACTACTACTACTACTACTACTACTATTAGTACTACTGCCCTGCATGTTCTTCCTCTCTCTCTTTTACCTATTAATATTTCTCTACCAATCCTTCTCTAAATTGGTCACTCTAAACCACATTTCCCCTCCCCTCATCACATTCCTCCCTCCCTCCCTCCTCCCTCATCCTTCATCACATTCACCACACCCTCTCCCTCACCACCTTCCACTTCCCTTTCCACCATTTCCTTTCCCATTTCCTCACCCTTCTCCACATTCCCCATTTCCCCTGTCTAAACCCTTTCCCACATCATCTCTCTCTCTCTCTCTCTCTCTCTCTCTCACACACACACACACACACACACACACACACACACACACACACACACACACACACACACACACACACACACACACACACACACACACGGATCTCTTAAAATTTCATACTTCTAAATTTCAGAGTAGGCTCCTGAAAAACACATGGAGTACAATTATATACATGAAAATCCTCCAGTCACCTCTGGGAGACTCAAACCCTTACGCAAAAAAAAAGAAAAAGAAAAAAAAAAGATTACTCATATATGCCTTTTAACTCAAACAAAAACCAAAATACTCTTATACCGCAAAACTTAAAAAAAAAATCATTTAATTTCATATTTTATTTTATTATTTTCTACTCTTCCTATAAAATTTCCTTCACGTTTATAAATCGTATAATGTGTTTCTTCTATTTTCTTTTTTTTCCAGTACGGTCGATGTCTATTGGATCTGGAACTAAGAGGAGCGCCTTATGCTTGACTGTCCTGTTTTTTGCATTGGGTGAGTAGAAGCTAAGTTTTGTTAATGTTATGGTTTGGCAGCCTAGGATCAGTGTGTAGTCTGTATATCTGTGTGACTCTCTCTCTCTCTCTCTCTCTCTCTCTCTCTCTCTCTCTCTCTCTCTCTCTCTCTCTCTCTCTCATTATAAAACACTTGATTTGCCTTCCACGCTTTTCGGTCTTCGTCACGTGGTTTATTTGGTCCTCTGGTCTCTGTTGAAATTTGCCCAGACCTCATTACGACCTGGCACTAATTTGTCTGTTAACGGGAAGGCCGACTGTTCTCCTTATGATGATGTTGATGATGATGATAATGATGATGGTGGTGGTGGTGGTGATGGTGGTGGTCGGGATGAGGAGGAGGAGGAGGAAGATAGTGGTGGTGGTGGTAGTAATGGTGATAGTGATTATGATGATGATGATGATGATGATGTTGATAATGATGGTGGGGAGGAGGAGGAGGAGGAGGAGGGTTGTGGTGATGGTAGTAGTAATGGTGATAGTACTGATGATGATGATGATGGTGGTGGTAATGATGATGATGGTGAGAATGAGGAGTAGGAGGAGGAGGAGGAGGAGGAGGAGGATGGTAGTGGCAGTGGTGGTAGTAGTGATGGTGATAGTGATGATGAGGATGATGGTGGTGGTGGTGATGATGGTAATGATGATGGATGGTGGTGGTAGTGATGAGAATGGTGATGGAGTCTTTGAGAACTTAATAATGCAAAGTTACAGGGAGGAGGAGATGGGGCCCGAGAAAGGGGTGGGAGTAATTTGGCTTAACTCGAAAGCTGACTGTTGTCTTAGCTTCTGGTGGTGATGATGATGATGAGGAGGAGGAGGGGAAGGAGGAGGAAGAGGAGGAAGAATAAGAAAGCGAGGAGGAGAAGGAGGAGGAGGAGGAGAAACTGATAATGCTGGAGGGACGTTGAAAAGTTGATGGAGGAGGGAGAGGTAGACCGAGAATGGAGTGGGAATAATTTGATTGTAAACTGGAAAGCTGATTTTCTCCTGACTCCAGATAATAATGATGATGATGAGGAGGAGGAGGAGGAAGAGGAGGAGGGTGAGGAGGAGGAGGGGCAGAAACAGGAGGACGGTGATGATGAAAATAAAGTTACTGCTGTTTTTTTTTTTTTTTTTTTTTTAGTATATAAAAGCAAATTATTGAAAAAAAGTGTGATAAAAAATTCCACCTTGAAAATAAAACCCAGATTTGGCCTCTTTATCAATCTCATTCCCTTCCTCCCAAACACCATCAGTTTCCTTTATAAACTCTTTTGTGTTCTAGGCTTTGTTTTTCCACCTTGACACCTCCATCAAATATTCATTGTGATTTTCTGTTGTTCAGGTCTCCACTTACTCTTATGTCCCCTCCGTCCCCTCCTCCTTGAAGCCCTTCCTCGCCTTTTTATTCTCATTTTCTCCCCCTCTCTCTTCTTCGCTTTCTTGTCCACCCCTTTTTTTCTTTCCTTTTCTTCCTCCTTCTTCCTGCTTCTTCTTCCCCCCACCTCTTTGTTCTCCCCCTCCTCAGCCAGCTTCTTCTTCTTCTCATCATCATCTGCTCCTCCTCCTCGCATTCCTCCTCCCACTACTACTACTACTACTACTACTACTACTGCCGCCTTGACGTACATTATTCCTTTTACCCCTACATGTATTCTCTTTTATGCTGTATCTGTTTTTTTTTTCTTCCCTCCTTATTCAGTTTATTTTTTTTCTTTCAGTCTTCTAACTTTTCTTGTCTCTCTCTTTTACCTTTTTTACCTCGTCTCGTTTTCCTTCTTTTTCTTTCCTTCTACCATCATCTGTCACCTTTCCTTTTAATCATTCCTTTCCTACTCTTTTTCTCCTTCCCTCCTTCCCTTCCTCTTCCAGTCATCCCTTCCTTTCCCTCCTCCTTCTGTTACCCCCTTCATCTGTCTTTCCTCCTCTTTCGTTCCTCCCACCCACCTCTTGCTCTTCCTCATCCTTTCTATCTCTCCCAGTTTCCTTTCCCTCCTCTTTCTGTCTACCTCCTTCCCCTCGCTTCCTCCTCGTCCACTTCTGTCACTTTCCTGTTCTTTCCTTCCCCCTTTCCCCAGTTCTTCCCGTCTCACTCATTCCTCTTTCTCGCCTTCTGCTTCTCTTCTTATTATACACCTCTCTACTTTCCTCCTTTCCTGTCTTTCTTGTTCCAGCTCTCCTCCTCTCTCCTTTTCTTTCCCTCACTCCTTCTTTTCCCTCCATCTTAGTCTCTTCGTCTTTCTTATCTCTTTCTTCTCCAGCTCTCCTCTTCTATCTCTCCCTCTTCCTCCATCTCCTCCTGATCTCGCTATCCCATTTTTTTTCTTTTCTCCCTTACTTAAGCTCACTTTTTTTTTCTCCTCTATCTCTAACACCTTTCCTCCATTCTCCTCATTTCCTTCCTTCCCGTCTCTCCCTTCTCCAACAGTCCTTTTTCTTTCCTTCCACTTTCTCTCACTTTCCTTTTCCCATACTCCCTCTCTTTTCCCTCCTTCCTCTTTCTTTCCCCTTCTTACCTCCTCCTTCTCCAATCCTCCTGTTTTCCCTCCTTCCTCTTTCTCTCTCCCTCCATCATTCCTTCTCCCTCACTCCTCATCGATCTGCATCCCATCTCTTCTTCTCCAACCCTCCCCTTTCACTCCTCACTCTTTCTCCCTTCATCTTTCTTTCCCTCTCTCCTCCTCATCTCTTTCCTTCCCATCTCTTCCTTCTTCTCCAGCCCTCTTTCCTCCCCCTTCCTCCTTCTTTCTCCCTCTCCCCTCCCTCACCTCCCCGTCTCCCGCCTCCCTGACCGCCAGAAATAAGCTGAGTTGTTAATTTTATTCTGAGATGGTCACACAATGAAGGAGGTGATGAGGAGGGCAGACCACACACCTCTATTTCTGACTCGACTTTGTGTGTGTGTGTGTGTGTGTGTGTGTGTGTGTGTGTGTGTGTGTGTGTGTGTGTGCATGAGGGGGTGAATCAGAGGGTTGGTTGGGATTTTTTTAGTTTATAATGCTACTCAGGGATGGGCAACTGGTCACCTCTTACCATAAATATTTGGACCTCCCTAGGTGTTACTTCCCCCAGGTGTTACTTCCCCTAGGTGCTACTTCCCTGGCTGTTACTTCCCTCAGGTGTTACTTCCCCTAGTTGTTACTTTCCTAAATGTTACTTCCCTAGGTGTTACTTCCCTAGGTGTTACATGCTTAGGTGTTACTTCCCTAGATGTTACTTTCCCTAGGTGTTACTTCCCCAGGCGTTACTTTCCCTAGATGTTACTTCCCTAGGTGTTACTTCCCCTAAGTGTTACTCTAGATACAGTCATATGCAAAAGTTCGCCAAGAGTTCCTATCAATTTCGTGTCCAGCCTTTCCTTCTCACACGACAGAGATTTTCCTTCCTTCACATACTTTTTTGTTTTCTGTATATTGCCAACACATGGAAATACTTCTAGCAACACCTTCCATTGACAGAGCCTCAGTAGCGAAATGTGAGCGAATTTTTGCCCATGCCTGTACTCATTTTCCTTACCAGCCCACAAAAACTTGGGTGGACTCTAGCAGCTTCAAAATCCACCTCGCCAACCCAAGCCCAAAGCCCCCTCACCTCCAGATCGCCATGAACGCAAGCCAAACACCTCTCTCCCACGTGGGCTTTATCCTTTAACTTCACACTCCCAACACAAACAACTTTCGCAACTCCAAAATTTACTTTACGAAGCCAAGCGCAAAAGTCCCTCCACCTCCCCGCTACACAAGCCTCACTTCTTTCATCTTCTCTTTATTCCCAGACTATCGCGTCATCTGCCATTATTTCATCCTTAACGCTCACATTAACACCTCGTCACCGAAAAAATACAATTTCACAAACTCCAGGAACACGGAAATCTACCTCAAGGGTCACTATTTCACCTCAAACAACTTTCATCATCATCATCATCATCATCATCATCATCATCATCATCATCATCATCACCTTTCATTCCACCCAAGAAACTTCAAACCCAACCTTCCCGAGTTAAGTACAAAAAACCTCATCTTGCCTCCCTCAACACACAGCCTTCACTCCTCCTCTCTCCTCTCCTCTCCTCTCCTCTCCTTTCCTCTCCTCTCCTCTCCTCTCCTCTCCTTTCCTCTCCTCTCCTCTCCTCTCCTCTCCTTTCCTCTCCTCTCCTCTCCTTTCCTCTCCTCCTTTCTCCTCTCCTCTCCCTCGCGAACTTGGAAGCCCTCTGCTCCTTTGATCCCTAGCCATCTGTCTGCCGGGTCCTGTAAATATCTTGTGTTGCGGCTCACCATTTTACGCATACAGGCCTTTGGTGTGTGTGTGTGTGTGTGTGTGTGTGTGTGTGTGTGTGTGTGTGTGTGTGTGTGTGTGTGTGTGTGTGTTTTATGCAGGTGCGTGTGTGTTGATGTAAAAAGAATTCTCCCTTTGCAATTGAGTGGGGAAGCTGGAAGTGAATTAGGAGGTGAAAGAGAGAGAGAGAGAACGAGAGAGAGAGAGAGAGAGAATATACAGCCAACTCACTTATTATTCTATTCACCGCCTCGCAAAGATTAGTGTGTCCCCTGGCAGTCATTTCTGTTGATACCGTGTCATTTGAGCCCTAAAAACCAAGAGGCCGCGATCTTACCCTAGGCCTACTGCGTCTGTAAAGGTGAGCAGTCAGAAGTCACGGTCACCTAGATACGGATAAATGCCACAAGGTAAGGTGCTTGGGGATGGGCAGGTGGGAAGGTGGAAGGGGAGGGTCGTTGAGGAGTTGAGGAGACAGAGGGGGTAAGAACCTTGAACTGTAACTTTACTACGGTGTTCGGGAGAGAGAGACAGAGACAGACAGACAGAGAGGAACCTAGTATGTGTGTGTAAGGGAAGACAACCGAAGATGACATAGTTACTAAGATGACAGCCACTGTAATGCATGGTGGAGATCTTTGGAAATCAAGAGAGTTTCCTTCATCCTTAAGTTACAAGCCCAAAGACAGCCTGGATTCTGAGCTACAACGTCCCCAAGCTGCGATGTGATGTGTGGTTGGGGGAGAGGAAGACGGGGCACTGAATCATAAAATTAGATAAGATTTGCCGAAATCAGTTTTGTGTGGGGAACGAACAAGCAAAGGTGGCCGAGTTATTTCAGTGTTGCATCCACAAAACCCATAATATCCCTTCGTACACACACACACACACACACACACACACACACACACACACACACACACACACACACACACACACACACACACACACACACACACACACACACACACACACACACACACACACACACACACTCACGCAACTCATATACACAACTCTGCATATTCCGTCGCGCTGATTGGCATTGGCGTGGTATTGTATTACATTTTTATGGTGAAAGTTTGTCGCTCTGTTTCCATGTATTTGAGCTTTCGTGTGTTTGTGATATACCTGTGTGTGTGTGTGTGTGTGTGTGTGTGTGTGTGTATAGTATGTAGGTGTGGGTGTGGGTGTAAGAGGGAGGGGAACAAAACGCACGCTCTGGTTAGTCTGAACTGATAAATATACATGAACAAAATTATAATACCACGTAAATATAACCAATCCTCTGCATATGGACTGATGAGACCCTGTATATGTGGGGGAAAATATATATATATATATATATATATATATATATATATATATATATATATATATATATATATATATATATATATATATATATATATCCCTTTGACGTCAGCGAAGAAGAAGCAAAGTAATCCCTCTGACGTCAGCAAATAGACTCAAAAAATCCCTTAGACATCAACACATAAATCGTAAAAATCCTAACCTAAAAAATCCCTCGGACGTCAACGAATAAGAGGCAAAAAAATCCCTTAGACATCATTGAATTAGACGTAAAAAAATCCCTCGAACGTCAACGAATAAGACAAAAAAAAATCCCTCGAGCCTCAACGATAAAGACGCAAAATAATCCCTTAGACGTCAACCAGTAGGACGTAGAAAAACCCCGTCGATGTCAGCAAATTAACCCCGTGGATGTCAGTGAATAAAACCCCACATAGGCACCAACTTACCCCCACCTACAAACACCTACAAACGCCTACAAACGAACAGCCTCCCTCAAAGAACACAATAGGGTCGATTCTCCAACCCGGGATCAATGGCCACACACACAAACATGGAAGCCACACTCAGGTAAATACACCAAGGGAAGTATAGGTACACCAGGGGAAGTATCAGTACACTAGGGGAAGTATCAGTACACCTGGGCAAGTATCAGTACACCTGGGCAAGTATCAGTACACCTGGGCAAGTGTTTCTGAAGAACCTTAGCCACGTAATTACAGGTGACGGTCGTTTTAATGAATGCTTAGTGGCTTTCAGGTGATAGCATTCTTCTTAGTAAATTTTTCTCGTATGCCAGAGGGTTTTGTTAAGGTTATATCCAACCCCTCCAGCAAGAAGTCTGTCCTTTGCTGAATAAAATCGTCTGGAGAGAGAAAAATAATGGTGAAACAGACATTGACAGGTTTTATGAGTTTCCCAGTTCAGAGGATTAACAAGTCTCCATAACAGTGTACTAGATCGTTTTGTTTTTGTGTTTTATTGTTTTCAGATTGTCTTTAACTCTGAAACGTTTGGTAGTTGTATGAGTGAAGACAAATGTATACAGGAACAATTTTATACACCTGCTAAGCTTAGGAGAGTTTATAGGTAGCCACAAGCTCATTGATTTAGGCCACAAAGCTCCACCAATAACTCAAAGTACTATAGGCCTTTCAGTGCCACCCTTCCACTGCCACCACCCGACCCTCAGTGGAGTTAGAATATAGATTACACGGCTTCATTACGCCTCCCTTCACCATAGAATATTGATCATAGGGGTTAAAGACCTGGACAATGCCTCTTTCCTTGCCTTAGTGCCTTGGAGGGACGCCTTCATGTGGTGGCACCGATATAACCAGGCGGCTCCACTGCCTGGTTGTGCGAACGCCCCTCAATTCCCTCCCTATCCCCCCAAATGAGGATGGTGGACTGCAGGAGGACAGTAACTTCGGCCAGCAGTCCACTGGGTTCACATTTCAGATGGACCTGGAGCTACTACTACTACTACTACTACAATACTACTACTACTACTACTACTGTCTTAGATACCCGACCGTTCTCTAAAACACTTCCTTGCTCTCGAGAATTCATCAGGGCCTTGCAGTGATGTTTCCTTTCTTTTAATATTTTTCTGTTTTTTAACTCTAAGCTTTTCATACCATTTTTTTTTTATTATTAAGTTTTCATGCTATTCTATTTTTGGTTAGATATTTCTACGTACTCCTCTTTTTTGCTTTTTTTTTTTTCGGTTATATTCATGTTACACTCCTGCTTCCTTTACACCTTTATCTCTTAAATCATTTATTGTTTCCTTTACACCTTCATCTTTGAATCATTTATTGCCTTGATATATTCACGGTATATTTATCATACATTTTATACTTTTAGTTCGATATATTCACCCTGTTCCGTTATACTTGTTATACTTTCGTAATTATATTCACGCTACTCTTTATTCGTCCCATCCTTAGATAAGAAAAAAGCCCTTGATGATGATTATGATGGTGATGCTGATGATAAATGATAATAATAATAATAATAATAATAATAATAATAATGATAATAGTAATAATAATAATGATAATGATGATAAACTTTCCATTTTCATACTCATTTCCTCCATATTCACAGCATACTTTTCACTTTAAAATCCAGTCTCAACTTAGTATATTCCTGTATACTTTCCCACACATACTTTTTACCCCGATATATTCAACACCAAACTTTTGCCGATTTTTAATATATTCACCGCATTCCTAAAACTTTCGGCCGATCGCTAATACACCATCGATATCGGCCGCGGTGTCGATTAAAGCATTTCTTTTTTAGACTCAAAGTTGTGGTGAATGGAGCGTGCATATATTACCAGGTAGAGGGGATTGGTTTGGGGAGAGGTGAGTGTGTGTGTGTGTGTGTGTGTGTGTGTGTGTGTGTGTGTTTCATGACTTCATTATCTTCTTTATCGTCATTATTATTTTCATTTCTTTCCTTTACCATATTCTTAATTTTTTTTATCATCATCATCATCGTTATCATCGTCATCATTATCATTCTTTTTGAGGAGGAGAGTGAAGGGTTGGAGAGTGAAGGGATTAAGGTAAATGTGGGAGTTAGGCTCTCGTAAATCCCCAGCCACGTCATCCTTCACTCTTTCGCTTCCAAACTTATCTCTGCCAAAGTGATTGATGCTTTCTCAGTGAGCGACGTTGCTGCTCACTTCCCTTTCATACTTTTTTATTTAATATGACAAGTTTTCAAAGTGTGCAGTGTTTTTCATATTTGTAAACCTTCATTTTTTTACAGTATGTCATATTCATAAAAATGGCAGGCGTACACGTAAATAAAAAGCTGCAGGAGAATATTTTTAAACTCATCCACGGTCACACAATGTAAGGACGAAAAATTGAAGAAGAATTTTTGTCTTTTTGCAAACCCCGCTCATTTACACCTGCCTGCTTTTTTTACGTCATCTGGTATATGTTTTTACGTCATCTAGGATATACTTCTTACGTCATCTAGTATATACTGTTTACGTCATCTAGTATATACATTTCAGGTCATCTAGCATATATTTTTACGTCATCTAGTACATATCTTTACATCATCTAGTGTATGTTTTTACGTCATTTAGTATATACTTTTTACGTCATCTAGTAGACACTTTTTACGTCATCTTGTATACACTTTTTACGTCATCTAGTATATACTTTTACGTCGTCTAGTATATACCTTTTACGTCATCTAGTATATACTTTTACGTCATCTAGCATATACTTTTTACGTCATCTAGTATATATTTTTACGTCATCTAGCATATATTTTACGTCATCTAGCATATACTTTTTACGTCATCTAGTATATATTTTTACGTCATCTAGTGTATACTTTACGTCATCTAGTATATACCTTTTACGTCATCTAGCATATACTTTTTACGTCATCTAGCATATACTTTTACGTCATCTAGTCTATATTTTTACGTCATCTAGTATATATTTTTACGTCATCTAGTATATACTTTTTACGTCATCTTGTATATACTTTTACGTCATCCATTATACTCTGTTTTACGTCATTCAGTCTTCCTAGTGATACTGATGAAGGCCTAGATGATACGAAGCTTTTGGGGAAACATATCCAATCGACAACTTGCCATTAGCATCTGAGAATACTGGAATAAAGCATCAATACTATACTCACTTCACTCTCACTTGGCCTAAAATTACCCCTCTCTCCGTCTTGAATCCTGAGTTGTGGCAGTAGATGAACAGTATATGGGGCTATTCACGAAGAAGTGCTATAGAATGAATGCTGAGGTGTTGTCCTGTTCAGCTGTGTTTAGAAAGAATGTGAAAGGTCGAAAGTTTGGGCCAAGTTAAGGTGAAGGGGATACTCATTTCACTTTTACTTGGCCTAAAATTGCCTTCTATCGCTCTTGAAAGCTGATCTTATGAAGGAAAGACAAGGCTGGAGGAGGAAAGACAAGGCTGGTGGAGGAAAGACAAGGCTGGTGGAGAGAAAACAAGCCGAAAGGAGAGATAAAGTGGAGGAATCAGAGAGAGAGAGAGAGAGAGAAAGGCCTAGCTCTCTCGTTATCCACGTCATCAACTCAGTCATCAGTTTTCTTATTGGTCTTATGTTTGAGAGGGAGGGGAGGCTGTGATTCCTCTCTCTCTCTCTCTCTCTCTCTCTCTCTCTCTCTCTCTCTCTCTCTCTCTCTCTCAGTCACAAGCCTTAGTATTTGTCGTCACCTAAGCTGGTCATTTACTCAGAAACTAACCTTGCCTTTCACTCACGCTTCATCCTTCACTCTGTCCCTGTCATCTTTCAAATAAGCGTGTTCTTGCAGGCTTCACTCTTCAGTCTAGCGTGATATTTCCTTTTCATTCTGTTTTTGGCCATATTCATCCCTCAAACCCTTAATTAAGCCATCATTGCGCCAGTCTTGTGTTTAACTCGAGTGTGAGGATCATGTCTCTAAAATTCCTCTTCCTCTTAGATATTGCTTTTCCTCTTCCTCTTAGATATTCCGTCCCCCCTTCCTTGCTTTCCTTTCTATCCCCCCCTCTTCTCTTCCTCTCTCTTTCTTCTTCTTCCTCCAGATCCTCATTCCCCATTCACAATATTCCTCTTCATCTTTTTACCTTATACTCCTCCTTTTCCTCTTTTCCCCTTCATTCACTTTTCTTTTCCTCTTCCTCTCTTTTTGTGTCCTCTCTTCTTCCTCTTTCTCCTCCTAATCCCCATCATTTTCTTCACCCCAATCCCAATTTCCAGTCACCAAAATTCCTCACTGCTCAAGAACGATGGAGTGACGAGACCTTTGTGTTTAGCTGACTTGAATATACTATACCTTAATACACGTACTCTTTACCTCCACTTCTTCTCCTCTTGTGTCTCTCTTTTCCTTCTCTCTTCCTCGCTTCCTCTTTCACCCCCCACATCCTCCTCCTCTACAGATCTCTGCTATCTTTCCTCCCCCTCCTCCCTCCAAAATAGGAACGATAGATAAGGATTTTTTTTTATTTTTTTACCCATGTATAATAAAGTTGACGATTATTATGTGTATGAGAGACGTGAAGCAGTCCCTCCCGCACTTACACACTTCTTCTTTCCCCACGCCCTCTACTTACCATTCTTTCCATCTCCTTCCCCTCTCCCCATCTCCTTTCTCCTTTCATCTCCTCTTTCCCACCCTTTTCTCCCCCTTCCCATTGTCTTCCATCCCCTCTACACACATATAATGGTAAGATTGACTGGGCTCTTGTGTGTGGGAGACATGAAATCCATCTTACACTCTTACCCCCTCTCTCTACCATCTATTTTAATCTTTTTCCCCTCCCTGTCTACTTCTTCTTTCTCCTCTTGCATCATCTTCCCTCTCATTCTCTCCCCCCTCTCCTTCTTCCTCCTCTCCACTCATCTTTTTCTCAACTTCTCTCCCTCCTCTTCGCTTTGTCCCCCCTCTTCTTTTCCTCCTTTCCTCCCCTCTCCCCAATCTTCTTCTTTCACCCCTCTCATCATCATTCCTTCCTTTCTCTCCTCGTCTCCTTCTTCCTCCTCTCCACTCATCTTTTTCTCTCTTCCCTCCTCTTTTCTTTCTCTCCCCTCTTTTTCTCCCTTCCCTCCTCTTTTCTTTCTCCCCCCTCTTCTTTTCCTTCTTTCTCCCCCCTCTTCTCCTCCTTTCCTCCCCTCTCCCCAGTCCCTCCTACCTCATCTACTCACCTATAATAGTAAGATTGACGAGGCTGTTGTGTGTAGGCGACCTGAAGAAGTCTACCCTACACTCGTACACCCCCGCTGACTCTACACCCACGCTGGTGAGGGTGAGGGTGGCCGCGTCTCTGCTCACCGTCAGCTCTCCCGCAGGCTGTCGGTCCTCCGCGCCCGCTTGCGGTTCCCTCCCGTCGTAGCTGCGGCAGGAGAGAGGAGAAAAGTACATATAGTTGATTGTGAGTGCGAAAGATAATATAAAAGTGGACAGCAGGTTGTAGGGATGTAAGTAATTGTGTGTGTGTGTGTGTGTGTGTGTGTGTTTCCTGGTGCACAGGAAAGCATTTTGCATGTCACTCAGTGTAAAGTCACAAGCCGAATGGTTTCGAGGAAACCATTGACTACACTGGGTGGTAACCACATAAGCAGATTATGGCGCCAGGTGGTTTAAAGGGTAATTGCGGCTCCAGTCGGACTGAACCTATGAAAGTTTATATCCAAGGGATGGTTTAGGTTATTGCATTATTCTGTTATTTTTCTCCTAATATCTTACCATGCACACAAAAACACCTCAGTTGAAAGTTCATTTACCTTCACTACCACTTCTTTCCAGCCTATGTTTTTCCTTCTTTTACTATATGCGATTAAAAAAAAAAAGAATGGTATCTTATAAAGGAACCAGAGTTTCGTAACAGTCCGTAAAGGTGACTAAAACTTCGTAACAATTTATATCATACGTCATTCTGATTGATTTAATGTGATTTCCAGTCAAAGAGAAACTTATCACCCCCAGAAAAGTAAAGTTGAAATATTCCATCTTTGCCAAACATCAAGAATCTATATCGAATCATAAAACTTAACTCTGCAGACAGCGTACGTCGACAGAAAAAAAAGTAGAAAATAAAAATGATTACGTTTGATCTTTGACGCTCACTCGACAAAGAAATACTCCCAATTAAAGTGAACTATTTTAGCAACTTGATAATATTCCTACACAGACTAAAACTGTCTTTGAATTTAGTAAGAAAAAAACTACAAACACTACAAAAATGGTCACAAATACCCCTCATCTACTACCCGATTTTAAGAATACTACCATAGGGTTAAATTTTGGCGGGAAATACAACAGTCTGGGAACAGGTGAAAGGAGCAATATTCAGTAGAGTAAGTGCAATAGTCTTACCTTTTATTTTTCATTTTATTTATTTATTTACCTGCCACTTTCCTGCACTTTATTTTCAACCTTATGCAGTATTTCCATAAAGGTTATCAGCGGTAAATGCAATAATCTGGGGAGGGGTGAGAGGAGAAGCAATTTTGTATAGTGTGAGAGCAATTTCTGTGTTCTTTCACCCGTCTGTCTCTTTCAGTCTATGTTCAGTCGTTCTCAATATTGCCGTAATATTTGTCTCATTGGGAGGGGCTATAATCTAAGGAGAGATGAGAGGAGCAGCAATGTCCCACGGTGTAATAAGTAATCAGTCTTTCTACTTCCCTTGAGAAATATCGCCTTAGGGTTCATCTCCGCGGAAATGTAATAATCAGAGAGGAGATGACGGAAGTTGTAGCAGTAATAGCCAGGAGTGTAGCCAATACTGCGTGGCTTCCTTTCTCTGTGGAAGCTCATATTTACAGCTGAGATTATTACTTGTCGGTGTATTGCGGGAACTCTCTCCTCTCTGCTCGGGGATAATGTGTGTGGGGGAGAGGACGTGTGTGTGTGTGTGTGTGTGTGTGTGTGTGTGTGTGTGTGTGTGTGTGTGTGTGTGTGTGTGGAAAGTGTCAGCATGGAGTGAAAATATGTTAAGTGTGAGATTTCCAAAACAGCATCTGAAAATGAGTTAATTGTGAAATTTTGTAAACAACATCTGAAAATGAGTTAAGTGTGAAATTGTAAACAGCCTCTGAAAATGAGTGCAGTGTGAAATTTTGTAAACAGCCTCTGAAAATGAGTGCAGTGTGAAATTTTGTAAACAGCATCTGAAAATGAGTGCAGTGTGAAATTTTGTAAACAGCATCTGAAAATGAGTGCAGTGTGAAATTTTGTAAACAACATCTGAAAATGAGTGCAGTGTGAAATTTTGTAAACAGCATCTGAAAATGAGTGCAGTGTGAAATTTTGTAAACAGCATCTGAAAATGAGTGCAGTGTGAAATTTTGTAAACAGCATCGACAGAACATCGGTATTTCACTCTACACATCCCTTTGCCAATCAACACAGGGAATTTCCAGGCAGTCAAAAAGCCGATAAAGGGAGTGAGACCAAGGTAAGGGAAGTGCAAAGAGAGAGAGAGAGAGAGAGAGAGATTTATATAGCAAAATTCCCTGACAACAAATCTCTCTTCCGATTGACCTGTGACCTTTGCGTGAAGCCGCCAAATTCAGACCGGTTTCAATTGCCGTGTAATTTTTGGCTGCAAAGTTGATAAGTTCGGCAATTTGGTTGATTGTGGCGGCCTTTTTGAAAATTACCTGGGACAATGAATTTTATATACAGGTGTGTGCGTGGACCTGAAGTTTATTGTAATGTGGAGCAGGGTTTACGAAAATAAATTAGAATTAAAATATGAGTGGGTAGAATAATAATGCTGTAATTTTTTGTTGTGCTGTAACACCTGTCTGATATTATGGCATACGTGATTTACCTTATATGATTCTATAGCTTTAGTTCTTTCTTCTTTACATAAAAAAAAAAAAAAATATTGTGGCCTTACTTAACCCCCTTCACTATCACATGAATTTTTTCCATGTTGAATAAAATCGTTTTAAACTGAAAAAAGTAACCAACATTAGGTGGCCAAAATCTGTTACAAAATTGACTATTACATGAAGTGGTTGCATTAAAGGAGTAATATTTCTAACCATGGACGTGATCGCAATGATAAATATTATGATAACGAATACAAAATAAGACATGACTATTTAATCACAATATTATGTAATGGTAACCACAGCAGTAGCATCAATAATAATAATAATAATAATAATAATGATAATAATAATAATAAACTAAGTATGCAGAAAAACACAGCACAAGAGAGAAGGAAACAAAGTGAAATAAGTATGCAAACAAGGAACAATATCAAAATAAACAGAAAAAAACAGGTGTGAGATAAATCCGGCGTGAAAAATGCCGTACACGAAAAAGAAGTTCCAGTTAAGGTATTTAGAGAAACCAAAGAATATGATGGTGTGGAAAAATGAGTGAGAGAAATATGAACTGGGGAAAATATGAGTGAGAGGAAATGAATCAGAAAACATTTGAGTAAAAATGAAAAAAGAATAAGAGAAAAATTGAGCGAATAAAAAAGTGAGTGAGAGAAAACGAAAAGAATTACGAATAGCCTACGTGAAATGAGTGACGTGAAGTGCAGATGGAGAAAATAATACTCAGAGAAAATATGAGTGACATAAATCAAGTCTTTAAATTAAGTGTGGAAGAAAACGGGGCAGCAGAAAGAAAACAGCATGAACTAATAAGAGAGTTTTTGAGAGAAAGAAAGAAAATCAAAGAGCGTGGAAGAAAATAAGAGAGAGAGGGGGAGAGAGTAGGTAAAATGAGAGAGTGTGAGAGCAAATCCTCCCTCCCCTTTAACACAGCGCGGCGATAGCGTGACCAATCTGTCATATCAGCCAAGATTAATTAAGTTGCCCCCTTCGCCGCTGAAGGAGACAAACTTTAGAAATTTATCTTTACCCTTCAGTTATATATTATCAGTTATGTAGTACGTGATGATGGTGTGTGTTTATGTAGTACGTGATGGCGGTGTGTGTTTATAATAGGTTAGGTTAGGTTAGTTTTGGTTAAGTTAGGTCGAATTCCTGTAATGCACACAAATTCTTCCCATGTGCAACTATGCTCACCAAGTCCTGTCATGTGCACCGTAACTTCATGTGCATTCATCTCTACCATGTACACCATTTACCTTCTATGTACAATACCTTCTTGTGTGCAACTTTTTCCTCTCCATGTACACCTAAATTCAGACAATAGTTGGCAATAAAATGAATAAATAAATACATAATTAAAAATAAATATGTTTCTGTAATGTACGCTTTGTAGATCTAAAAGAAAAAGTAATTTAATTTCCATAACGCCTGCAAGAGTTAATTAATTGGGTCATAAACTGGGATACACGCGAATATAAGAAAAGAAATTACTGAAAAATAAAGTTGATAAATTGGAGGTAAACAAAAAGAATATAAAATTAATTAAGGAAAATGCAGATAAATTGATAGATTAACAAATATAATAAAAAACAAGAAAAATGTTCATTAATTGGTAGATAAATAAACAAAATTGAAAACGAGTAAAAAATAGTTGATAAATTGGTAGATAAACAGAATAAAAAATGACTGAAGAAAAATTTTGATAAATTGGTAGTTAAAAATAATGAAGTAACTGAAGGAATAAATTTTTTCACTCCCCTGTTCAGGCTTATTCAATATCTTTACATTTACCATAATTTTCCTTTTTTTTTCTACTACCTTCTTATTTTATTTATCGTCCCTTTATTTTCATCTCTATTCTCCACGACTCTGTAATCACTACTTTCTATAATTTTCCTTATATTATTTTTCCGGTTCCCTATGCGCGTATTTCATTTTCCTAATTATTATCTGAAGCTTTTTTTTATTCATGACACTACAGTAAGGTCTTTGTTTCTTTCTTTCTTTCTTTCTTTCTTTTCTTTTCTTTTTTTTTTTTCTTTTCACCTTTTCCTTCATTCACTGCCATAACATTTTTCACCCTCACCCCATCCCTGCTTCGCCCTTTTCCTATGCATTTTTTCCTCTCCGATTTATTTTGCTGTCTCCATTGTCTCGATTTCGTTCGTTTTTTTTTCTGAATTCACAAACTTTCGAGCCTCTCTCTCTCTCTCTCTCTCTCTCTCTCTCTCTCTCTCTCTCTCTCTCTCTCTCTCTCTCTCTCTCTCTCTCTCTCTCTCTCTCTCTCTCTCTCTCTCTCTCTCTCTCTCTCTCTCTCTCTCTCTCTCTCTCTCTCTCTCACACACACACACACACACACACACACACACACACACACACCTTCAACCTTGGTTCTAGCTCTATTTTTGCATTTATCTTTAATCATGAGTTTCTTATTTTCCCAGCAAGCTCTTCCTCTCTCACTCCTATTTTCGTCTGTCTACCTATGTTTCCCTCCTCTCAAGTTTCCATTTCCACACTCTCTTTCCTCTCTCTCTTTTCCTCTCATTCGTATACTGTCTCTCCCGTCCTCTCTTTTTCTCTCAAGCTTTCATTTTCCTTCCAGCATTGTCCATTCACATTGTTAATAAATAAATCAATCAATCAATCAATAAATATTGGGTGACATTTGCTTGTTATTGGTTATTAATCTTCAAATGTCTTGTAAAAATTTCTTCTTAATAACAATGACGAAGAAACTGGTGTACATGTGAGGCCAGAGTATTGCTTGTGTGTGTGTGTGTGTGTGTGTGTGTGTGTGTGTGTGTGTGTGTGTTTTAATCTGTTTTAAATTAACTAGATTATAAACAACATGGGTAAAATAAAAAACATGAGATTCTTTGGAAAATAGTGAACGACAAGCGCTTTAGGTAATTAACGCGAGTAAGAACAGGGAAATCCTCTTACGCCAGCACAAGCTTTTAATAGCCATTCATTATAGATAGATAAATAGGTAGATAGACGGATAGATGGATAGATAGACAGTTAGGTACGGTAGGCAGAATGATATGTAAACACTATATATATGTGTGGCAGTGCTTGTGTGTGTGTGTGTGTGTGTGTGTGTGTGTGTGTGTGTGTGTGTGTGTGTGTGTGTGTGTGTACAACCATCAAAACAAAATCCCATGAGTGCGCTACAGTCACGTCCGTATCTACCTCAGAAGAATCAAGATCACCAAAACGAAGAAAAAAAAAAAGAAGAAGAAGGAAATAAAGAAAGGGAAATAAAAATCCAGAGGTCACACTTCCTCCTCGGCCCAGGTCATGACTGGATGGGGTCGTGTGTGTCTACTGAGGATTGATCTGCCTTGCCTTTTAGCACAGGAGGTCAAGGTCAGTCACATTTTTCTCTTCTAATCACAAAATTCTAATCCTTTTTCCTTGATTTTCTGCTATGCGTTAAGAATATTTTCCTTCCCCCTCAGTTTCACATATCTGTTATTGTTTTTTGCTGTTATTATTGTTGTTATTATTGTTTTTATTATTGTTGTTGTTGTTTACTCTTACTAAAATTCCTGAAGGACACATATCTGTTAAAAATTAGGGTATATGTCAAACAGGTACAGTAAATTTGCATCCTTTGTAATTTATTCAGAACTTCGTGGTTCTGTATTTTATGTAACTCATTATAAGTAACTAAAACAACCCCTAAATGTTCAATGAATGTAGCGTTTGTTTATGTAATTTATGACTTGATTTTTGCCTCTTGCACCTACATCTCTAAGTATGGATATGGCTGGAAAAAAAATGTGTGTTATGTCTTTTCAGAATATCCAGTGTAAAAATGATTAATAATTTTCTTTCTTTTTTTGACAGTGAATATAGCACCACTTCCTACTGTCACAGACCATTTGAAAGCGTCTTCTTTAGTTGTTCTGTTACTGGTAATTCTCTTGATTATTAGGTTCACTTTTTATAAGACCTTGTGTATAACCAAGCAAGACTATGTTACCGAAAAACAACATTAAAAAAGATTTCAACACAGCACATCCACTTCCTTAAATTGGTGATGTTATACCATGTGTTTGACCAAAGAACTGACTCTCTTATACTCCTTTTACTCTGACTTGGCCTAAAATTGCCATCTTTCCATCTAGACTACAGAATTGTAAGAGATGAACACTGGAATATGATACTAGTCACGAAGAACTGGAAAAGACGTAGAATTGAGGTATGGTCTCTTTCTGTCCACAAGCTACGTAAAATAAGCTGCAAAAAGACGAATATCTGGGCCAGGTTAAGGTAAAAGGACTATAGCAAGAAATAACATTAAATCCGTTTTCTGTACAACACATCCACTGGCTCCATTTCGGATGCCAAACTATTTCATTTTGAGTTTTTCCTGAATAAGCCGTGTAATTAATGCACGCGATGCAGTGACCCGTTTCTGCGTATCACAAACAGGCTGACAATAACAAAACTCTCTCTCTCTCTCTCTCTCTCTCTCTCTAAATCCGCCTAAAACTACGCCAATAATATCCTTGCGTTTGTGACTTATTTTTTTTCACTTTATATTAAAGCTCAGATGTTTTCAAACCAGAATTTATTAAAGAAAATTGTGGCAAAGTTTCCAGCAATATTGACGCTAAAACTGAATTTCTTTGTTGTATAAGCTCATCAAATATACGCCAATCCCGTAATCTGTTTACTTTAGTTGGCGCAAAAATTTAATCTTACTGGACTCCCACTTACTTCGGTTAGCTGCTTTCTAACACGGTTTCCTTGTACTGTGTGTGAGCATTAGTAGTAGTGGGAGGAGGAGGAGGAGGAGTACAGTAGTAGTAGTAGAAGGTGTAGTAGTAGTAGGCTGGAATTGCCCTCCTCCTTTTTTTTTTTTTTTTTTTTTTTTTATGCGAGGAAGAAGGAACCAAAGGCCATGAGCCCGCAGTAACAGTTCCCTCCAAGAGAAAAACAAAATACAATAGAGAGCCAAATTCAAGATCCGATCATTTTGAGATGCCTGGACACACTGCGTTTGAAAGACTGGAGATCATAGGAAGCAGGAAATACAGACAGAGGGACACAGTTCCAGAGCTGACCTGTTGCATAAATGAAAGACTGGGAGTAACGGTTAACTCTTGCATTAGAGAGTTGGACAGAAAAGGGATGAGATTTTGCTGCCAGACGGGTGCTACGCGCCCGTCGTAGAGGTGGAGGAATGCAAGCAGACAGTTCAGAGGAGCAGTGACCATTAAAGTAGCGATAGAAAAGAGATAAAGATGCAACAGAGCGGCGAAGAGACAGAGGTTGAAGGGAGTCAGTAAGAGGAGGAGAGTTAATGAGACGAAAAGCCTTTGACTCCACCCTATTGAGAAGAGCTGTATGTGGGGAGCCTCCCCACACATGAGAGTTGTACTCCACACAGGGACGGATAAAACCCCTGTATAGAGTCAACAACTGTGCAGGGGTAAAGAAAGAGCGGAGTCGGCTTAGCACACCCAATCTCTTGGAAGCAGATTTTACAAGAGATTTAATATGATTTTTCCAAGATAAGTCACGAGTAAATGAAACCCCAAGCATGTTCAAGGATGATGCAGGATTAAGCTGAATATTATTAAACATTAGTGGGTATACCTGTGGAAGATTTTGTCGGGTTGATAGGTGTAAGAACTGAGTCTTAGATGCATTAAAGACAACCATATTATTTTTACCCCAGTCAGAGATACGAGCCAAGTCAGACATTAGGTGTGCCATAGCCTCATCCCTTGTTTGTTGAAGTAACTACAGCTCACCATCCTCCTTTCGCGGGATAGGAAGAGGATTGAGAGGCATTTTTATAACCGGGCAGCTCCATCACCCTGTCATACCGGTGCCACCACGTGGCATGACCTGTATGAGCCGTAGGTACTAACAGACCGCATTCTGAGTTTTTCATCCTTTACTAAATGAACTAATATAATATGGCTTTATTTTTAGTTTAGTCTTTACCTCTTTTACCCCTGTTTATTTTTACTCCTCTTCCATTTCCATCATTTATTTCCTTTTTCCATCGTTTCCTCTGTTTTTCTTTCCCCTGTCTTGTTCTTACATCCCTCTATCTTTTCAATCTTGCTTTGTTTTATCCACGTCTTCCTTTTATCCCCTCTCGTTCTTATTTCTTCTGACCTTCACATTTCTTCTCGTCTCTTTCTTCGATTTTCTTATCTTCCCTTAAATATTTTTCTTTCTTCGGTCTTTTAATGTTCCGCTTGTCTTTAGTCTTTACTTCTCTTCTCTCCCTGTTTTTTTTTTTTTATTATTCTTCCTTGTGCTTCTCCCTCGTTCTGGTCTTGGCTCTGCTTCTTTTATCTTCATATCCCTCATGTGTTCGTATTTCTCTCTCTCTCTCTCTCTCTCTCTCTCTCTCTCTCTCTCTCTCTCTCTCTCTCTCTCTCTCTCTCTCTCTCTCTCTCTCTCTCTCTCTCTCTCAGTATACATACATACATATACAATTATACATATACATTTATATCTGCCACTCTCTTTCCCTCCCTCCCTTTCTCGAAATCTCCCATTCCCCCTTCTCTTTCTCTCTCTCTCTCTCTCTCTCTCCCTCTCTCCATATCTCCCCTTCCTGCCTCCCATCCTTTCTCCATTTCTCCCCTTCCTACCTCCATCCCTCACTCCCTACCTTCCCTCCCTGCTTCTCTTCCTCCCCAAATCCTTTTCTGCCCCACCTTGATCCTCTTACATGGCGTCTTCAGGTTATCAGCCAGGTAGCTTTGGTGGCTCCTTTAGCCCACTTTGTTTCGTGTAGGGTAGGACACGAATAGGAGGGGACGAACGAAGGAGGGGATGAGAAGAGGGGACGATGGTTGTCGGGAGGAGGGGACGAGGGACGAGTGCATGGAGAGAGTAGTGAAAAGTGGAGGGAATGAATGGAGGGGACTGGAAACGAGGAAGGGAAGCGTAAAGAGGATGAGGGGACGAGTCGAGTGAAGGAGCGGAGAGGGAAGGAATGGACAGGGACGAGTGGAGAGGGACGAGTGGACGAGTTTAGAAGAGGGGAATATTAACATTATATTACTGCCTCTCTCGTCAGTGTCCATTATTTCTGTGGTTTTATCTAATCTTTTATATATATCTGTCTATCCACTGCTTTTTCCTTGCTTATTAACCCACTGTGCAATCTATTATCACATTTCTGACATTTCTTTAACCCCTCTCATGGTCTGGGTAACTCTACGTCTCTCCCAGCTCACTCCAGACGATTAAACTGACCTGAGAGAGAGCCATAGGACCCTGAGAGTGCTAATTCCGTCACCATTAACTCTCTCATGCCTGGGATAACTCTAGTATTTTCCAACTAACACCACGAAGTTTTAAGCAGCTGTGAGGGACGTATAGAAAATGAGTGCTGACCTTGTTTCATTCCTCTTTCCAAACCTCACCTCCTCCTGTTTCATTTACATTTTCATGTCTCACCTCTTCCTATTTCATTTCCCTTTTCCTCACCTTTTCCTATTTCATTACCCTTTTCACACCTCATCTCATCCCCTTTCATTTCCCTTTTCAAATCTCACCTCTTCCTATTTCATTCTTCTTTTCAAATCTCACCTCTTCCTATTTCATTTCCCATCTCACACCTCACCTCTTCCTGTTACATTCCCTTCCCAAACCTCACCTCCCCCTCCCGCTCATCACCTCCCGTTTAATCTGGACACCCTGGTCATTTCCAGCTCTTAACTTTGCAACTTTCATCTCCTTCTTTGGGTGTCAAACGTCACCTTCCTCGTCGTCTACAAAATCAACACACTTCCTTTTCCCCTCTCCCTGTTACACTTTCCATACATTATCTTCACTAAATACTTCTCGTCACATTCCCTGCTGCATTCTTCAAACTCAGGTCTTCTCCTCCTCCCCCCCCCCCTTCCCCTCTGACTCACTTCCCTTTCAGCCATTCTCAAATCTCTCTCCCTCCTCTGCCCATTTTTCTCGCATCCCTGCCCACCACCCAGCAACCTCTTTCATCTTTCATGCATTCTAACAACCTCTTCTCATCTCCCCAACCCCTCCCTCTCTCTCCCCTCGCGTCTTGTCCCACACCAGAACTCCCTCTCCTCTCCCTATCCTCTGTGGTCCATCTTCTTTCACCTCACATCCACCTAATTTACCTGACAACCTGTAAGCTTTTTCCCCATCCATCTGGCCCCTTTGCTCCTCATCTCATAACCCTATATTAAATTTGCCTCCCAACTCTCACTCCTCTTCTCCTCCTGTCTCTCACCCACAGCCCTCTCCCCCTGCCTCTCGCTTTCAGTCCTCTCCCCCTGTCTCCCACCCCACAACCCTCTCTCTCTCTCTCTCTCTCTCTCTCCCCCACCCCACAACCCTCTCTCTCTCTCCCACCCCACAACCCTCGCTCATCTCACCCCATAATCCTTTTCTCCCCACATCCCCCACCAAATTCTCAACACTCTCTCTCTCTCCCACTATAAACTCTCCCTGTCTCCTACCCCACAACCTCTCCCTATCTCCCACACCACAATTTCTCCCCGTCTCCCACTCCACAACTTTCTTCTCCCCCTGTCTTCCACTAAATTCTCAATCCTCTCTAATCCATCATCTTCTTTTTCATTTCCTTCCCAGTTACCAAACGTACCTACTCTTCTCCAAGCACCCTCTTTATCTCCTCTCCCTTCCACTCACCCAACCTCTCTACCCCCAGCTCTTTTTCCTCCCCCTCCTCCCATTCACCCAACCCCTCCACCCCTCCCCAAACTCCTCCCCTATCTCCTCTCCCCAATTGACACCGTCCCGCCACCTCCCTCCCCCTCTCCTCCAAGATTTACAAGCCTGAGAGTTTCTATATCCCTCTCTTTTTTTTTCTCTCTTTCCTCTCACGTCTAACCAACCTCCTTTTCTTTCCTCTCTCTCTAAACGTCTACCTTATCTCTTATCCCTCACTTGCATCAGAATTCTCTATCCTCTCACAAGCCCTCTCTCCTTTAATTTTCTCTCCTTCTCTCCACCTTACATTACAACCTCCATCCCCTTCCCTCTCCTTCTCACACACTGAACTTCTCCACCTCTCTCTCAGCTACCTTCCCTGCCTCCTTTTCCTGTCTACCCCTCTACCAGTTTCCCCCTCCAAGAATCACTTCCCCTTCCCTTTTTTTCCCCTTTTCCTCTTCTCCATCTCTCCCTCTCTAACCCACCTCTTCCTTCTCCTCTCCCTCCTAGACATCCACACTCTGCACCTCTCTCTCCACCCCACAGCTCTCTTTCTCATCGCCCATACATCCACCCTGTCCCTCTCTCTCCCTAATCCTACCGTCCACTTTCTCCCTCATTCTCATCTCCCTCCCATTCACCCAATCTCTCCACCTCTTTCAACACCCTTTCGTTTTCTGTTCCATTCATCCACCTTCTCCTCGTATCTAATCTTTCCTCCTCCTTTCTCCTGCCTCTCCTTTACTCTCCACCCCTCTCTGTTTAATATTTCCTCCTCCTTTCTCCTCTCCCTCTCCTGTACCTCCAGCCTCTCCACCCCTCCTTTCCCTGTTTGCTGTCCCTGTCTGCTGTACACGCCTCCTTCATGATGCATATGCTTAAGTGTTCCCGCGTCACTTCTCCTGATTCCTGCTGCGTTACGAGGCTCTTCCCCTTATAACAGAATCTTGCTGAGACTCCCCCGGCGCCTCTGCAAGCCAATCAGCTCGATAATAGATAAGAGAAAAGGGGGAAGGAGCAAGAGAGGGGAATTTACAGCAAGGGTATCTGCGTTATCAGGGGGATCCTTTGCTTTTAGGTCTTTTGGGGGCAGGGTTCTCCCTAACTTGAACATAATTGTCTTTCGTAACCCGTAAGAAAATGCTAAAATGATCGACAGTCCAACAGAGGGTTAACTTCGAACAGAGAAGAAGATATACCCGTTGTTGGTCGTTTACTATCTTTGTCAATACCGTTATCATCTCTACTACTTCCTATCGGTACTACTCCTCATCATTACTGCCCGCCCATCGTCACTTTTAATACCACTACTATCACCACAACCCAACCCATCCCCACTACTTTCACTACCACCACCACCAAGAGCGTCACTACCACATTCATCACTGTTACCCATTTCATCACCACCATCCACCCCATGACCACCTTCTTCATCTCCCATTATTCTCCTCTCCCCTGCCACCATCACCATCCACCCATCTCCACCATATCCACCATCGCTGTCATCGCCGCTACCCATCCCATCATCACCATCCACCCAAGCATCACTGTTTCCATCACCATTTTCCACATCATCACCACTACATCATTATCCCCACCACCATTACTGCCGTCACCATTAATATCACCACCTTCTTCCGTTTGTCTGTTGTACTCTTCGCGGTGAGGAAACGGAAGAATGAACAGAAAGTCAGATAAACGACAGAGACAGACGGAAAAAACAGAAATTAGAAACTGCACATATTTGGATAATGTCACTCAGGAAAATCAGTACCTCAAGTCACTGATAAATGAAGGGACGAGGAGAACTGAGGAACTATGTAAGTGTACCGCATAAGACTTACATCATTTATATCAGTGGAAAACGCATACGGCAAGGAATTTAAGGTATTTATGGCAGTGTTTGGAAAGTTCTGAAGAGTGTGAAACATTATGTGACACGTTTTACTTGGCAAGGAATGTTATCTAAAATTTATCTTCCTTGTGTACGTTCTGTTTCTCCGCCTC